>NW_006408527.1:3079172-3088674 GCF_000296735.1 Chrysochloris asiatica | reverse complement strand
GTGTATTCCCATTGAGTCTTAGTCTTGGAAGGGGGTTTGCACTGAGGGGACCCGACCACTTGCCTTGATGTTTCCTGGGCAAGCAAGTTGCTTGTTGTTGTAGTAATAGTTGGTCTGCCTATGTTGTTTTATATTTTTCCTGTAGGTCTTTCTTTCAAGAATTATCTTCTGTTCTTCTAGCCACTCACGCTTGTCCTTACAAGTGGGAGTTTCTTGTCTCTGGAGATCTGGATATGATTCAGGCTTCCACCTATATATAGTCTTATGTATTGCAGAGGCTCCGCAGGAAGCCTCCTTCACTGGGCACATTGTAGCCCCATTTCAGGTATTCCAATCAGTTATAGGCAGAAGACGGACTTACAGGCTTTCTCAGTTATCATTGTCGGGGCTAAAACTCCATTCTTCAGGGGGTTCTCAGAATTGTCCAGGTGTAGGATAGAATGCAGGACCATGTATTGAATGACTCCTAGCCCCATTAGCTGAGGGTTGCTCTTGGAAATTACTTGCCTGTGCACTTTCAGACAGTATTTGTATGCTTAAACAGACTTCTACAGCTTTGGACAAAGCTCTGGAGTAGAAAAGTGAGAGATGTGTGACTTGCAACTAAGGTGGAAAGAGTCCAAGCTTTCATAGATTTGTCCAACCCCATTATACCTGAAATCCAAGGTGGGCCAAGAGATGTTATGCAAGGCATCAAAATATTTGTTATAGACCACCCTTTACCCTGTGCACCCTTGTCACCTGTCATGGAGTGGATTGTGTCCCATGTGCCAACTGGCTGGGTCATGATTCTCAGTGATTTGACAGTTTTGTAATGATGCAGTCATTCCTCATGATTTGATCTGATGTGATCAGACAGTGAATTGCAAGAGGATTAGATTGTGATGACTGCATCATTACATAAGTGCCAAACTACATCATAGCTGCCAAACTGGAGAATTATGGCCCAGTCAAGTTGACACACAGCCTTAACCTTTTTGGCCATGTTGATTGCAATTGCTTGTTCACTGTTATCACTGGGCACATAGGTTAATTGCAGTGAATCCCTCTGAGTCTCAAACATATTTATCCCTGTTCCCTTTATGTAATGGCAACTCCACCATCTCTCAATAGTCAGGATTGATGAATCTCACAAGTATTGCTGTTGTTGTTAAATGCTGTTGAGTCGGTTCTGACTTACAGCAATCCTGTATCAGATTTCTGAGGAGCAACTGGTGAGCTTGAACTGCTGACCTTGTGGTTCAAACCAACTTTGCAGTCCAGCGCATTAACCCACAGCACCACACCAGGACTCCAATCTCACTAGTATAGTGGCTCTACTATTTTATTTGTCTGTTGGATGACACACACAAGGAAAACTAAGAGATCAGTTGTAGTTTCATGTTTTATAGAATTGTTTTGTGTTAGTAATTCCCTGAGTGGTGCAAATAATTTGAGTACACCTGTTCACTAGAAGGAGTCCTGCTGTGGCTCTGTGGGTTAATGCGCTGGATTAGCGAGGTGGATTTGAACTGCAAGGTCGGTGGTTCAAGCTCACCAGCCACTCCATGGAGACCCAATACAGGGTCGCTATGAGTGAGAACCAAATCAACAGCACTTAACAACAACATTCACTAGTCAAGGTGGCAGTTTGAGCCCACGCAGTGGTGATCCACATCCGTAATATTATAGCCATTGAATACCCTAGAGAGCGCAGTTCACTTGGAAACACATGGGATCAGAATCAACTCAACAGAAATAGGTTTTATTTGTGTGTGTGTTACTAGGGGTGACTCCCTTGACTCTCCACTTTACCAGTAGAGCCAAAGTGAAAAAGAGTGGCAAGCACAGAGGAGTTTTTGGGAGTGATCATGAGAAGGGCCAGTTTTTCTTCTATTCATTGATTCTTGGACCTGTATAGTCTTAACTATTATGGCCACAGCTTGATATATTGGTCAGTGTAGATAACACATTTTAGAAGATAGGGCCCCAACTCTACAGAATGCTGTCACCGAACTTGTACCTTGCTGAGCTTTAATACACCACTTCAATATGATATTAAACTTCCAGAAAATAGGTAGGATACCGCATGACCAGCAAATGCCATGATCATGTACACATTGCTCAATAAAACGTGTCCCTTGGTTCAAGGCAATCTTATGCAGGAGCCCATGACTGCAAATCTGGTATTCTTCAAACTAAACCTGCAGTGACTGGTACTCGCAGAAGCGCTGCCATGTCTGGACTAAGTATCAGTTTCTTCAAGGTGGAAGGGATCTGGTGCAATCAGTTTGTCACCAAGCTGGTAGTTTCTACCTAACATAGTTCCATGCTGAAGGGCAGATCAGTCTGCTGCTAACAAGGTGGTCATTTAGCAGAGATTCTAGGGAGAACAGCTTTGGTGAGAGGGAGCCTATGATATTGGGCCCATATACAGCCTCCAACTCAGACACTATGGTTCCTCTGACAATAAGACCATTGTGTAAACATGAGGGTGGCTGAGAAATTGTTCTGTCCAACAGAGAAAGCGTTCTGTCTATCTGGTTGTTTCACGTGTCTTCTGTGCTACTGTACTCTTAAGAGGCATTGTCGTGACACAAAGACCCATGCACTTTGTTTCCATTACCATAACATCTATTCCCAGTTCACGTCTCTAAAACTGTAGTTCTCTGATAATTTAACTCTGCTCCTACCTGGCACCCCATCTTCCAAATAAATCAGTTGCTTAGGAGTTCCTATATAACCTGAACTTGAGCTATTTCTTTCACCATATAAACTAGACAATAATCTATTCTGCCTAATAGGGGCCTACTCCCAACCCCTCCTCCAATGTGGCAAGGATAAGCACTGGACTGCTAACTACAAGGTCAGTGCTTCAAACCCATCAGTCCCTTCATGGGGTCACTATGAGTTGAAGCCAACTTGATGACACTTAGCAAACAAACCACACACACACACGCACACACACGCACAAACACACACACACTAAGCCATTCTTGCCTCCTTAGTACTGCTGTAAGGAGTAGCAGTTTTCAGGACATGCCAGCATATTAGATCACTCTAACTGTGAGTCCTGGTGTGGCACTGTAAGATAAACATTGGGCTGATAATCACAAGGTTGGTGGTTCAAACCCACCAGCCACTCTTGGAAACCCTATACAGGGTCACTATGAGTTGGATCCGACTCAATGGCACGTAACAACAGCATCTATGAACCAGGATCAGGCATTTTTCTTCTTTATCATTTGGTTTTAGGGAATCCACTGAAAGACCACAGATGTGTACTGAGAGAGTGAGCCCTGGTGAACCAGTAGGTGATCTGTGGCCATCTGTTCATGTTAATAATTTTTACCATTTAGACCCACTCAGGTTTGATCTCAAATGTACCATTTCCATTGAAGAATGGTTTGTTGGTCGACTTAGTTGAACTTGGGACTTGGGAGATGTGACAATAATCAGATAGTGATGGTTACATATGGCTAACATATTTGATGTTCTGCAGTCAGATACTTAGTCTTAACTAAGGCCAAGTAGCACACTGGATCAGTGTTTTGAACGTAAGTTTTGCAGTGGAGAATGTATGACCTTGCTCCTAAATACAAGGACTCTGAAGGAACTTCCCCTTGTGGATTGATAGAGGGTTGACTTTATCAGCAGTTAAAACTCCCAGCCACTCCATGAGAGAAAAGTCAGACTGTCTGCTCTGTGGGGCAAAGATATTTACAGACTTGGAGACCCTATATAGGGTCACTTTGAGTCAGAATAGACTTGATGGCAATTAGATTTTCAGATGTATATGTATATAGTAATGGCGTTCCAGAAGTAGAAGAGGGTGGGAGAGAACAAACATTTGAACATACAGGGTTGCTATGAGTTGGAAATGACTTAACAGCACTTAACAACAACAACAACAACAACCACCTAAGGTATCATATTTTTAGAAGATGAATTCTGATAAGGATGTATATTGTTAACCTCAGAGCAACCACTATGTAACTAAAACAAAAAGCACCATCGCCAATACTGGAGCAAAAAAGAAATAATAAAATACTCAATTATTCCAAAGAAACCAGGAAAGGAAGAAAAAAAAGAGCAAAGAATACATGGGAAAATAGGAAACAAATGGCAAGATATCAAAAAGAACCATTTTGAGAATTAATTTTAATATTTTTTGTTGTTGTTAAGTGTTGCCAAGTCGGTTCCGACCCATAACAACTCTGTATAGGGTTTCCAAGGAGCAGCTGGTGAGTTTGAACTGCTGACCTTGCAGTTCAAGCGGCTTTGCAGTCTGGTGCATTAACCCACAACGCCAAAACGTTCTAAAAATCACAGGAATGTCAGACAGGATAAAGACATAGAAACTAACTATAAGCACTGTACAAGAGACACAATTTAAATATAAAGATGCATATAGGAGTCCTGGAGTGGGGCTGTAGGATAAGCACTCTACTGCTAACCAGATTGGCAGTTCAAACCTACCAGCTGTTCCTCAGAATCCTATACAGGATCACTATGAGTCAGATATGACTAAATGGCACTTAACAACATTGGATAAAAGGAATGAAAAGAAATAGACCATGTAAACGATAAAATAAAAATTGAATTACTTCATCACTGCCAGAGAAAGTAAATTTTAGAATAACGAATGTTACCCAAGACAGAAGGGGTCATTTCATAAGGATAAAAGGATCAATTAGTCAGGATCAACAATTTATGTGTCCATCTAATAACAGAGTTTCAAATTTCAAGAATTGACTGAACAAGGAGAAATAGACAAATCCACAATAAGACTTAGAGTTTAACACTCTTAGTAAATGATAGATCAAGTGGACAGAAAATCCATAATAAGAGAAAAGAAAAACAGACATAACAGGTATTTATAGAGCATTTTACTCACGACCTGTAAAATGCATTCGTTCAAATGCACATGACACCCAACAAGCTTGACAATCAGCTAGGTCATAAAACAAGTCTATTAAATTTAAAATGATTGGAACTATGCCAAGTATTTTTGTAATGACAATTAAAATTAGAAATCTATAACAGAAAGATATCTAGACCATCTGCAGCTATTTAGACATTAAACAATACACTTTTTAAATGCCCATTAATCAAATAAATCAAAAGGGAAATTAAAAAATATTCTAATGAAAAGAAAGCAAACAAAATGTGTGTACTCAGTTAACATTAATATAAGTCTAACATGCTTATATTAGAAAAGATTAACATCTAAAATCAATTATCTAAGCTTCTACTTTAAGAAATTAATAGAAGAACAAATTACATTCAAACTAAATATAGAGAAAAGAGCACAAATTGATGAAGTAGAAAACAGACAAATAGTAGAGAAAGTCCATAAAATGAAAAGCTTGTTCTTTGAAATAACTGATGTTAGATTCTGACTCATAGGAACCCTATGTACAATAGAAGAAACACCAACTGCTCCTTCATCATCCTCACAAACATTCCTCTGTTGGAGCCCATTACCGCAATCCCTGTGTCAACCCATCTTATTGAAGGTCTACCTTTATTTCATTGGTCTTCTACTTAGCCAAACATGGAAGTCCAAACTGGTCCCTCCTGATAATAGTTAGACTAAGTCGGGCTGTGTTTTTTACAACACAAATTTATTCTTTTGGCAGTCCATATTGTATTCAATATTCTTCTCCAAAGGAGCTCCAGTAGCGTAGTGGTTAAGAGTCGGGCAGCTAACCTCAAGGTCAGCAGTTCGAAACTACCAGCTGTTCCGTGCGAGAAAGATGAGGCTTTCTGCTCCAACAAAGATTTACAGCCTCAGAAACCTTATAAAGGGTCAGTATGAGTCAGAACCAACTCCACGGCATGCCACCATCACCATTCTTCCCCAACACCATAATTCAAACGCATCAATTCTATTCTCTGTTCCTTATTAATTATTCAGCTTTTGCATGCATTAAGAGGTGACTGAAAATACAGTGGCTTGGATCAGGCTCATTTATTTCTTCAAAGTGATATCATTGCTCTAAGCACTTTTAAAAGATGTTTCAAGGCAGATTTGTTCAATAAAATACATCATTAGATTTCCTGACTGCTGCTTCCATGGACGACAATTGTGGATCCAAGTAAAATGACATCAATGACAATGTCAGTCTGTTCTTTATCAAGATTTTACTCATGGGCCCATTTAGGAGAGTTTTGTTTTCTTTGTATTGATGTATAATCCATACTGAAAGCTGTAGTCTTTGATCTTTATCAAGTACTTCATGTCTTCTTTGCTTTCAACAAACAAGGCTGTGTCATCTGCATATCACAGGTTAGTAAGTCTTCCTACAATCCTGATGGCATATTCTTCTTCATATATCTACCTTCTCAGATTATTTGCTCAGCATACAGATTGATAAGTATGGTGAAATGATAAAATGCTGATGAACACCTTTCCTGATTTTAAACTATTCAATATCTTCTTGCTGTGCTCTAACAACTGCCTCTTGTTCTATGTACAGGTTCCATATGAGCACAATCAAGTGTTCTGGATTTCCTATTCTTTGTGATGTCATCTATAATTTATATGAACCTCAGTCAAATGCTTTTGCAAAGTCAATAAAACACAGCTAAACATCTTTCTGGTATTCTCTACTTTCAGCCAAGATCCATCTGATGTCAACAATGACATTCCTCATTCTATGTCGTCTTCTAAATCCAGCTCGAGTTTCTGGAAGTCCCCAGTTGCAGTACTATAATTTGTATGATATTGTTTGATACTTCAGAATGGGCATGAATATTTATCTCTTCCAGTTGGTTGTCCAGGTAGCTGTCTTATGAATTTCTTGGTCTAGATGAATGAGTATCACTAATGTTGCATCTCCTTGTTGAGACATTTCAGTTGATATTCTAATTTCTAAATCAATAAAATTCCTAAAACTCAACCTGGAATGAACAGAGAAAGATAGAGAAAAAAGAGAAAGAAGACACAAATTCACAAATTATTGGCATTAAGATTGAAAATAGGAACATAAATAGTAAAAAAAATATTTTAAAAATGAAAAATTATGTGCCAATAATTTTGACAAACTAGATGAAATAGATTAATCTCTTGAAAGATGTAAACTGCCAAAAATGAATAAAGTAAAAATGAAAATTTGAAAAGAAATTCAATTAAACATTTAAATTCATAATTAATCCCAGCCCTTCCCCTCCAGCTAACCTCAAGAAATTATAGGTGAAGCATTAAAGGAACAGTTTATACAAATCTTGCACTCTTTCAGAAAAGGAGTGAGAAAGAAACATTTCCCAACTTACTTTACGAGGCCAGCATTCATGTGATGCCCAAAGAGGCCAGCTGTCATCATATTTAATAATATAAAGAGAAAGGAAAATTATAGATAGCCATCCTTTACATGCAGGGGTGAAGGTGGGAGGAGGGAGGTTCATGGAAAAATTTCATGATGTTTTAATATCATTTTTTCATGAACTCTTTGAAATCCTATTCTACATGGTTAGAAAAATGTTCAATAGATATTAGCAAATAAAATCCATAAAATATAATATAAAAAGGATATTACTCCCATAATCAAGTGTGGCATAAGATAGGATTACAGGTTGTTTTATTATTCTTAAATCAAGTCACTGGTTAGAGGGCAGGCACGTTAACTTGAGTGAAAGGGATTTTAAAAATGATCAGAAAATCAAACAATGCACTTCTCATATGAACTGAATAAAGGTGGTGGCATAGTTGCCAGGTCCTCAGCTGCTATATCAAAAGGTTAACACTTCCAACCCACCAATCACTCCACAAGTGAAAGATGCTGATAGTCTGCTTCTGTAGAGAGTGGTGGTGGTAGTGGTGTGCCGTGGAATCAGTTCTGACTCATAGCGACCCTGTACAGGGTTTCCGAGGCTGTACATCTTTATGGGAGCAGAAAGCCTCATCTTTCTCCCGTGGAACATCTGGTAGTTTTGAACTGCTGACCTTGAAGTTAGCAGCCTGACTCATAACCACTATGCTACCAGAGCTCCTTTCTGTAGAGATTCCACCCTTGGACACTTCATGGGTCAATTTTCCTCTGTCCTATAGGGTTTCTATGAGTTGGAATGGACCCAACAGCAATGAATTTGGTTTGGTCTGCTTTACTATGACACAATGGTTATGTGTTTGACTGCTAATCCTAAGGTGGGTGGTTCCAACCCACCCTATAGCTCTGTGGGAGAAAGGCCTGGTTATTTGCTCCTGTAAAGATTACAACCTAGGAAACCCTATGGGGAAGTTCTATTCTGAGACATGGGTTCTTTATTAATGTAAAGAATTTGTCTGGTTTTTGTATGTTGATCTTGTGCCCTGCCACTTTACTGAAATTTTCAATGAGTTCCAATAATTTTCATGCTGAGTCTTTGAGATTTCTATGTATGAGATTGTATCATCTGCAAATAGAATTTTACTTCTTCTTTACAAATTTGGATTCCTGTAATTTCTTTTTCTTGCCTTGCTGTTGTTAAGGGCTATCAAGTAGTTATAGACTTATAGTGACCCTGTATAGGGTTTCCGATGAACAGCTTGTTGATATGAACTACCAATGCTGTGGTTAGCAGTCCAGTGCTTATCCTGCAGCACCACACCAGGCCTTCTTATATCTCTACGTCTTCCAGCAACATATTAAATATTGTTGTTGTTAAGTGCCACTGAGTCAGTTCTGACTCATAAGGTTTCTGAAGTATGTAAATCTTTGTGGGAGCAGAAAGTCTTATGTTAAATACAAGTGGTGATAAAGGGTGTCCTTTACTGGTTCCCACTTGCAAGGGGAATACGATCAGTTTCCTTCCAAAGAGAGTAATGTTGGATGTAGGTTTTGTACGTTGTGTTGTTTTTGTTAAGTGCTATGGATTGTTCTGACTCATAGTGACCCTGCCTTCTGTGCATCAATCAATATGATCATGTGTTTCTATTCTTTTGTTTTATTTGGTGGATTACATTGATTGTTTTTCTAATATTGAACTGTCTAAATCCAGCTTGAATTTCTGACAGTTTTTCGGTGCTCTACTGCTGTAACTAAAGGTTCAAGGTGGATTCAGAAGAGGATGTGGAAGGAAGGATAACATTGCTAACATCAGATGAATCTTGGCTAAAAGCAGAGAATACCAGAAAGAATACCTGTGCTTTATTGACTTTGCAAAGGCCTCCGATTGTGTGGATCATGACAAGCTATGTTTAACATTGTGAAGTATGAGTATTCCAGAACACTTAATTGTGCTCATAAGGAATCTGTACATGGACCAAGAGGCAGTTGTTAGAACAGAACATGGGAACATTGAATGGTTTAAAATTAGGAACGGTGTGTGATGGGGTGTATTCTTTCACCATATTTATTCAACGTGTATGATAAGCAAATAAACTGAAAAGCTGGGTTATATGAAGAAAAAAGTGGCATCAGCACTGGAGACTCATTAACAACCTGCGATATGCAGAGGATACAGCCTTGCTTGCTGGAAGTGAAGAGGACTTAAAATACTTACTGATGAATATCAAAGAGCACAGCCTTCGGTATGGATT
>NW_006408527.1:3076582-3078361 GCF_000296735.1 Chrysochloris asiatica | reverse complement strand
AGTGTTTATGAGTCTGGTTGCTAACCTCATGGTCAGTAGTTTGAAACTACTAGCTATTACGTGGGAGAAAGATGAGGCTTCCTGCTCACTTAACGATTTACAGCTTCAGAAACCCTGTACAGGGTCACTGTGAGTTGGAACTGGTCACAATAGACCTCACTAGATGGTATATTCAAGAATCAAATTGATTACATCTCTGGTAAAAGATGGAGGAAATGCTCCACATCATCAGCCAAAACAGGCTATGGGCCGAATGGGGAACAGACCATCAGTTGGTCATATGCAAGTTCAGGCTGAAGCTGAAGAAAATTAAAACAAGTCCACGAGAGCCAAAATATGATCTGGATTACATCTCACCTGAATTTAGAGACCATCTCATGAAGAGATTTGATGCATTAGACACTAATGACCAAAGACCAGAAGAGTTGTGGGATGGCATCAAGAACATCATATAGGAAGAAAGCCATAGGTCATTAAAATGACAGGAAAGAAAGGAAATATCAAAATGGAGGTCAGAACTGATTATGAAACCTGCTGTTTTGCAGAGCTAAGAAATGAAGAGGTAAAACAGCAGAACAGAAAAAAATTTAAAGGGCACATTAAGAAGACAAAGTTATGTATTATAATGAAATTTGCAAAGGAAAACCAAAAGGGAAGACCATGCTCAGCATTTCTCAAGTTTAAAGAACTGAAGAAAAAAATTAATGACTCAGGTTGCAATATTGAAGGATTCTATGGGCAAAATACTGAATTAAACAGAAAGCATGAAAACAAGATAGAAGGAGTAAACTGAGTCACTGAACCAAGAAGAAATAGTCGATGTTCAATTATTTCAAGATGTAGTCTATGATCAAGAACCAGCAGTCCTGAAGGAAGAAGTTCAAGCTGCACTGAATATATTGGGGGGAAAAAAAGACAACCCAACTCTCCAGGAATTGACAGAATAAAAATGGAAATCTTTCAACCAACTACGCTCATTCATCTATGCCAAGAAATTTGGAAGGTAGTTACCTGATCAGCCAATTGGAAGAGGTCCATGTTTGTGCCCATTCCAAAAAGAGATGACCCAATGGAATGAGGAAATCCTTCAACAATATTATTAATATCACATGCAAGTAGAATTATGCTGAAGATAATGAAAAAATGAGTGCAACAGTTCATTGACAGCACACTGCTAGATATCCAAACCAGATTTGGGAGAGGATGTAGAACTAGGGATATTATTGCAGATGTGAGATGAATTTTGACTGAAAGAAGAGAATAACAGAATGATGTTTACTTGTGCTTTATTGACTATGCAAAGACTTTTGACTGTGTGGATCATGATAAGTAATGGATAACATCGCAAATAATGGGTATTCCAGAACACTTAATTGTGCTTATGAAGAACCTAAACATAGAGGAAAAGGTAGTTGTAAGAACAGTCCAAGGGAATTTGAAATGGTTTGAAATCAGTAAAAGTGTGAATTAGGTTGTATCCTTTCACCATACTTATTCAGTCTGTGTGCTGAGTAAATAATCAGAGAAGCTGAGTAAATAATCAGAGTAAATAATCACAGAATTGGAGGAAGACTCATTAATATGTGATGGGCAGATGATACAATTTTGTTTGTTCAAAGTGAAGAGGACTTAAAATACTTACTGATGAAGATCAAAGACCATAGTCTTCAGTATGGCTTGCACCTCAATGTAAAGAAAACAAAAATTGTCACAACTGGACCAATAAATAACATCAAGATAAATGGAGAAAACATTGAAGTTGTCAAAGATTTCATTTTG
>NW_006408527.1:3074674-3076202 GCF_000296735.1 Chrysochloris asiatica | reverse complement strand
ACTAGTCCCTGAAAAAGGACATCATGCTTAGTAAAGTGGAGAGTCAGTGAAAAAGAGGAAGACCCTCAAGGAGATGGATTGGCAAAGTGACAGCAGCAACAGGCTCAATGATTGTGAGCCTTGGTGCAAGACTGGACATTGTTTCGTTCTGTTGTACATAGGGTCACTATCAATCAAAACCAAGTCTATGGCATCTAACAACAACAACAACGTGTGAACGGTTGGTGAAAAGAGGAAGACCCCTAATTAGATGCATTGGTACAGTGGCAGCAGCAATAGGCTCAAGCTTAACACCATTCGTGAGAATGGTGCAGGATTGGGTAGTGTTTTGTTCTGTTGTCCAGAGGGTCACTATGAATCAACACTTGATGGCACCTAACAACAAAAACAACAAGAAATATTTTACTTGCATGTGATATTAATGATATGATTTGATGATTTTGATATTCTGTTGGGTCACTTTTCTTTGGAATGGACACACATACACATCTGTTCCAATCAGTTGGTCTGGTAGCTGTCTCCAAATGTCTTTTCAGTAATAAGTGAGCGCCTCCAGAGTTGCCTGAGTTGAAACAGTTCAATTTATATCCCATCAATTCCTGAAGCCTTGTTTTACATTAAAGTCTTCAGTGCAGCTTGGACTTCTTACTTCATTGATTCTTGATCATATGCTAACTCCTGAAATAATTTAACATAGATCAATTCTTTTTGGTACTATGCCTCTGTGTATTCCTTACACCTTCTTCTGATGTAAATTCATTCAATATTTGCTTGTAGAATCCTTTAATATTGTAACCTGAGTCTTGACTTTTTCCTTTAGTTTTTTCAGCCTGAGAACCAAAAGTGTTCTTCCCTTTTTGTTTTCTAACTCCAGGTCTTTGTACATTTCTTTGTATAACACTTGACTTTGTCTTTTTGAACTGCCCTTTGAAATTTTCTGTTCAGTTTTTTTGTTTTTTAAGTTTTTATTGTGAATTGAGTGATAGTTTACATGGGAGAACATCGGTTTTTCTACTCATCATTTCATTGCGATGCTTACATTCCCCTCTGTGCATCATCATTCAACAGTATTTGTGTCTATTCTGTTTTTTTTTTTTTTCTTTTTCCCCATGGGGAGATGAATCTAGGAAAATTGGAAGCCATCAAAAATGCAATGAAACATATAAAGATCGATTTCCTAGGAATTTAAATGATTTTATATTCCCCACTCAGGAATATATAATCATTTTAACAATCAAAGGGCATATTCTGTAAGCCTTCCTCCTGGCTGCCAGCACACAGCCTTTCTCTTTCTATGAGTGTAGAGCCCTCAGCTGCTCCCTTTCTCCATGTCCTCACCTCTGTCTTCATCTCTGGTGTCGCTGCTTCTCTGGATAGGGTCCCACATTCCGCTTGTGCTCTTCTCCCTTGATGGTCCCAGTGTCGTCTGTTCCTGGACAGTAAGATTAACTACGCCCTCCTTTTTTGTTACAAAACTTCTACCTCTACAATTGTGGCCATTGCAATTAGTCATGATAGCAATTACTCA
>NW_006408527.1:3066545-3069904 GCF_000296735.1 Chrysochloris asiatica | reverse complement strand
CCCATTTTAGGTAGCTAATATCTAAGTTGTTCATCCCTATCTACCCTGTATACAGAGGGGCTAGGATTGATCCTTGATGTGAAGGCTCCTTCCCTCTCAGTTGGTATTTTGAACTACTACATCCATAAGTATAGGTCAAGTTCATCAAACTGTAGCAATTTACACTTGGTTCTTTTATCAAAAAAAATTTTTTTTTATCTTCCTCTAGTAGAGTTCTGATCATCAAGCCATTGAAGCTAGGTTGAATGGTCTGTTCAGTTCTCTTACCTCCCTATTTCTTCCATTTGCTTTAGCTTCTGTATGCCCAAGAGCAATTTCCAGAGTCTCTTCTGACATCCATTTTGGTTTTTTCTTTCTTTCCTATCTTTTTAATGACCTTTTGTTTTCTTCCTGCATAATGTTCCTGATGTCATTCCACAACTCTTCTGATCTTTGTTTATTAGTGTCTTATGTGCATCAAATCTGTTTGTGAGATGGTCTCTAAATTCAGGTAGGATATACTCAGGGTCATATTTTGACTCTTGTGGGTTGATTTTAATTGTTTTCCACTTTAGCCTGACTTTATGAGCAATTGATAGTTAGTCTGTTCCATAGTTGATCCCTGGCCTTGAGTTTCTCCACTGTGTCTTCCTACCTATATAGCCAATTTGATTCCTGTGTATTCCATGTGGTGAGATCAATGTGTATAGTTGCCTTTTATGTTGTTGAAAAAAGGTATTTGTAATGAATACATCATTGGTCTTGCAAATTCTTTCATGTGATCTCCAGTACTGTTTCTATCATTTAGGCTATATTCTCCAATTACTGAGCCTTCCTTGTTGTTTGTTAGAACTTTTGCATTCCAATTACCAGTAATTATCAGTTTATCCTGAATGCATGTTTGATCAATTTCAGACTTAAGTAGTTGGTAGAATTCTTCAGTGTCATCATCTTTGGTTTTAATGGTTGCTGCATAAATTTGATTAGTAGTGGTACTAACTGGTCTTTCCTATAGGCATATGGATATTATGCGATCATCGACAGCACTGAACTTCAAGATAGATCTTGAAATGCTCTTTTTGATGTTGAATGCGACTCTGTTCCCCTTCAGTTTCTTTCCCAGCATAGTAAACCGTATAATTGTGTAATTCACAATGGCCAATACTTATCCATTTCAGGTCACCAGTACCTAGGAAATCAATCTTTATATGTTTCATTGCATTTTTGATGGCTTCCAATTTTCCTAGATTCATACTTTGTACATTCTACATTCCGATTATTAGTGGATTTTTAAAGCTGTTTAATTTTGAGTTGTGCCTCATCAGGGACCAAATATCACAAAAGCTTTGTTTTATCCAAGTCTCCACACCATGAACATCAACTCTGCTTTGATGAGGTAGCTCTTCTTTCCCAGTCATATTTTGAGTAACTTCTAACCTGAGGGATTCATCTTCCTGCTCTATATCAGACAATATTCCACTGCTATTCAGAAGATTTCTAGTTGCTAACCATTCAGAGGTGGTCCATCTTCCTTTTTCCTAGTCTGTTTGTAAACTCCACTGAGACTTGTCCACCATGGGTGACCCTGCTGGTACTTAAAATACTGGTAATTTTAAAACACCAGTGGCATAGCCTCTAGCATCATAGCAAAGCACAAACCACCACAGTACAACAAACTGACAGATAATAGTGGCAAAACTTTGTTTATAAAAACCGAAGTAGCTATAAGTGATTGTAGAGATGTAGGCTCATAAATCACAAGTCTCAGTATTCTTATTGTTGTTGTTGTTATGTGCCATCGAGTTGGTTCCAACTCATAGCCACCCTGTATAGGGTTTTTGAGGAGCAACCAAATTACTGACATTGTGGTTTGCAGTTCAGTGCTTATCCTGCTGCACCACACCAGGAGTCCAAAAGTCTCTCAGAGTTAATGTATAAACTCATGTATTATCACTCAAACTCTCAGGAGAGTTTATGGATCCATTTATAATCTTATTTTAAAATTATGAATTTTAGACAAATGTTGTAGAATAAACACAAGTTTTTAAAACAACACAGGAAAATTTATATTACCCACTTTCATGATTGACCATAAAGCTTCAGAAATCAAGATAGTGTAATATGTGTGTAAAGATAGGCATATAGAGCTCTGGAACAGAATGGTTGGAATGGTTGGTTGGTTGGTTATGTGCCATGGAGTTGGTTCTGACTCATAGCGACCCTGTACAGGGTTTCCAAGGCTGTAAATCTTTACAGGAGCAGAACGCCTCATCTTTCTCCTTGGTAGCTTCGAACTGTTGACTTTGCGGTTCACAACCCAATTTGTAATCCCTATGCTACCAGAGCTCCTTCTGGAACAGAATAGAGGGCAGAAATCAATCAACTATTTTTTAAACAAAACTGTTAAGGTAATTCAGTAGTGGAAAGGAAAAACTCTTCAACAACTTGTGTTTGATCAACTGGGTTTGTATATGGAATATGTAGACTACAACATTTCTTTCATACCATATACACATAAAAATTCAAACTTGATCATAGATTAAATATCAAAAGTTCACGTTATAATATAAAACTTCCAGAAGAAAACATAGGATAGAAAGTCCCTACAAATCTGAAATATGCAAATATTTCTTAGACAAGAAACTAAAAGCATTTTCTATGTAAGAGAATATTGAATAAGTAGTGTTCTTAAGTGCCACTGAGTCAATTCAGACTCACAGCAACCTTGTACAAGGTTTCCAAGGAGCAGCTGGTGGGTTTGAACATCCACTCTTGCTGTTAGCAGTCCAGACTTCATCCCTAAAAGGGAAATAAAATTCAGAAATTGAGAAGGTGAGCCATACACTGGGAGAAGTATTTTTAAAACAAATGTCCGTCAAAGGCCTTGTATCTAGAATATAACTCATAATAAGATCAACAATTCAGTTAAGAAAATGATAAAAAATTTTAATAGGTATTTCACAAAAGAAGATACATAACTACTAATAAGCACATTAAAAGGTGCTTACCATTATTAGTCATCAGATAAGTAAAAATTAAATCCCAGATATATATATATACATACCCATTAGAATGCCAGGAATTAAAAAATAAATCTGACAATATCAAGTATATTGGAGATGAGGTGCATAAGATAGAATATTTATACATTGTTGGGATGTACTGTGGTACATCTACTTTGGAAAAGATTTTAGACATTTTCCAAAACTTAAACATACACTTACTATTTGACCCAGTAATTTCACTCTTCTGTATCGTACAATGAAAATCTATGTCCACGCAAAGACTTGCACACAAAAGCTCATAACAGCTTAATTGTTAATTGTCCCAAATAGGAAACAGCACAAATGTTAACAAGTGAATGGTATATTCATGCAAAA
>NW_006408527.1:3060710-3066394 GCF_000296735.1 Chrysochloris asiatica | reverse complement strand
CCGACTCGATGGCACCTGACAACAACAACAACAATGTTCAACAATAAGGATGAAACTCAAAAACAGTAAGTATGAATGAGGATAGATACAAGAGTACACACTATGTGATTCAATTTATATATAACTCTAGAAAAGACAAATTTATAGTGACAGGAAATAGATCAGTGGCTGTGTGGAACCGGGAGTTGGTAGCGTGTATAACTGGGAAAGGACAGAAAGGAGCTTTTAGGTGTGAGGAAATGTTTATATTTTTATTTTGGTGGTATCTTCAGCAAAATTAATCACATTGTATATGTAACATGAGTGCATTTTATTTTATGTAAATTATATTACAATGACTTTTTTTTTAAAGATCTAGATTTTTCATGATAGATAAAGTAAGACTATGTACTGCCTACATCTAAAACACAAGGTACAGGAATTTAGAGAATAAGGAGATGGAAACACATAGTTCATATCATCCTAACAACTATACAAAATCAAAACAAATAAACTACTACAGCAGTAGCTTAAATTATGTTCCTGACATTCTAGTGGGAGAATCAATCTCAGAGATACATATGTTGTTGTTGTTATGTGCTGTCAAGTCTGTTACTGACTCATAGTGACCCTGGATAGGGTTACCAAGGCTTTAAACGTTTGTAGGAGCAGAAAACCTCATCTTTCTCCTAACTGCCAACCTTGTGGTTCCTAGTCCAGCGTTTATCATATGAAGCCACTGTGCTCTCATAGATAGATATATGCATTATTTAAAAAAAGTTTTCTTTCTACTGTGTCATTAATATGAAACAATGGAATACAAATCACTGCTTAGAATAATAGGATTTGTGTTGATGATTCCGACAGACAGCTTTCATTTAGAGAAAGTAATTTCTTTTTTAGAAAGCGGTTGATTAAAATGATTATCACAAATAAATTGAGTATAAAAATAAGTGGAATGGGAAGGGAGATATGGTGGCAGATGGGGGAAAAGATGGGATTAAGAAAGCTTTTTTTTGTAAGTGAAGGATTTGGGCAGTTTAAGTGCTAAACAGAAAGAGTCTCTGAGTGGTACAAATGATTAATGTGCTTGGTTGGTAACCAAAAGGCTGGCAGTTCAAGTCCATTCAGAGGCACCTTAGAAGAAAGATCTGGTGATCTAGTCCTGAAAAATCAGCTATCGAAATCCTATGAAGCACAGTTCTATTCTGATACCCATGAGATCTCCATGAGTCAGAATCAACTCAATGGCAACTTGTTTTGTTTTGTTTTATTTTAGAAAAAGCTAGCAAAAGAGTAATGAAAGATTCTTGTTTGCAAGCATATTGAGTGAGTAAGGTGTCTGAGAAGCAATGGGCTCCAGAACACAGTCTCAGGAAGAGTCAAAAATAACCTTTCCCATTATTGATTGCATCAGGAAAAAATGTTGTGGCAAGTTTATAGATTTGGGTGGCAGAAAGTTGAAGGTGGTGAGGAGTGCTTAGAGGTCATACATTTAAATTGTCATCTGTCTGCACAGTCTTGACATTTCTCTCCAATCCATTGTGCACCAAAAATGTACCTGGGTCAGGATCTGGTCAGTTTCTCACATATAGGCTTGGGGAGATAGAAAAGAACAATGTGTAAAGGATTGAGGACTACAAGTACGATGTTACAAACGGAACTATAAAGGGGATAAGGTGGGCAAACCCCACTTTTATCACTAACTGTATGCATGAATATCAGCATGGATCAAATCCCCAGCTGAAGGGGATCCCCACCTCTCCTTCCCACATTCCCACTCCTTGTTTGTTACCAGCCACATTCATGGCAATTCCCTCTCTGACTGTAACTACCCAGAATTAGGCCAGATTTCAACCCCAGCTATCCTGAGTCAAGTCAAAATAACCCCCAGCAACCTGAATTATTGTATGATACCACTTATATGAAAATATCTAGAATTGGTCAAATATGTGATCTATCTAGAATTGGCAAATGTATAGATACTGAAATTAACCAGGACAGAGTGTTGTTGTTAAGTGCTGTCATAATGACCCTGCGCAGGGTTTCCAAGGAGCGTCTGGTGGGTTTTGAACTGCCGACTGTGCAGTTGGTTAGCAGTCCAGTGCCACGCCAGGACTTCTCCATAGAGAAAATCTAGGAAATAGTTATTTCTAAAGAGGAAAACCCCCAACGAGATGGATCAGCCAGGTGGCATCAAGTGTGGCGGTGGTAGTGAGGTTGGCCCAGGATCGGACATTGTTTCGTTCTGCTGTGCATGGGGTCGTTATGAGTCGGTTCCGACTCGATGGCACCTGACAACAACAACAACAAAGGGCCTGTGGGTTAGGAAGGTTTTAAGGAGGTGATGTTCAAATTGGATATGGAAGGATGAGCAGAGTTTGTGGGAGGAGGGTTAAGGGCAGTCTAGGGCTCAGGAACAATCTAGTGACAGGTAGCGAGATGGTTGTGGAAAATTTGGAACCTATTCTGGGGAACAGCTGCAAATCGTAAGAAATTAATGCTAATTCAACAATTGTTTGGGGCCTACCCTCTGAACATTATAGTTGAATAGGGAAATACAACAAGTACATAAAATACACACACAAAAAAACTGGTGGGCTTCCTAAAAAGAAGAGCTTATATCCAGTTTTGAAGATTCTTTTGGCTGCAGTGCTTAACTCTGTTAACAAATACTCAGTCTCCATTTCTAAATATCAAGAGAGGGCAGCAATTAGAAGACTTTGCCTTTCTAGTTTTGAATTCAAGCTTCTGTGTCTCAGTTAACTCAAAAGACCTGTTAGGAATTGAGTGGATTAAAAATGCATAGCAAATAGTACCTAGCATCTGTGTTGTATGCTAAATATTTAATAAAAAAGATAGGTATATACAGTGTACGTTTAGGTTTTCACACGTTCCGCTGGCTGCACGAGATAATAAACCACACCCTCTTAGTCAGCACGCCCATTCCCAGGCTTTGTCATAATAAACCAAAATACGTTGCCCCGGAGACGATTCTCACAGCGACCCCATAGAACAGAGTAGAACTGCCTCTTAGGGTTTGATTTCCAAGTCTGTAATCTTGGCGTAAGGTCGGCAGTTCAAGCTCACCAGCCGCTCCTTGAAATCCGTATACAGGGTCGCTAGGAGTCAGAATCGACTTGACGGCACTTAACGACAACGATCTGTGCAAGAAGCAAATTAGAATCAGCAGGTGGATTCTAGTCTCCCACCTTTGGTTAGTAGCTGGACGCGCCAGAAAGCCGTTCAAAATAGCTTCTACTCTCAGCAAAAGCACAGAACCTGCGGCTTCTCGAAACAATACCAACAACAATTGGAAAAAAAAAAAACTCAGAAAAACAACCCAAACCATTTTAAAGCTGGCGCAGGCGCCTCAGGTGACTTGCGTTTAAAAATCAATTCAAAAAAGCCAATCAGAAGTGGCATTCCGATTACGGGGAAGCGGATTGGCCCGGTCGTTACTTATATATAACCAATAGGGGGCGGCGGTGTTTGAGGTTGAACCGGAAGCGGGCAACTCGAAAACGGGTGGTGGTGGCGGCAGTCGGTTTGAATTGGAAACTGGTGTCTGCCTCTGGGTCGCTGCACCGGAACCGACTCTCTCGGAGGTTGTTTCCCCCGTTACGGGAGGAAGGTGAGCGTCCGGCGTGGGGCAGGAGTTGGGGAGCCACCGGCTTTCTGCATGACTACGAGGCTGTGAAGTCGGCGGGTGAGTGAGGTTGTTAGGGGCGTCTGCGCCCCTTTGCTCTAGGTAAAGTGGGCTTAGACTTTGTTCGGAGACTGAGCGGTCACAGACTGGCCCTTCAGGTGTTTCCAAGCAGCCTTTTAAGTCCGGGAACCCGTGGCTCCTAATTGAATTTGGACACAGGTCGTTGATTGTATTGAGGGAATGCAAGTTTGGCTTTTGGTCTGAGCGGCGGGGTGGTGGGTCCGTTGTTAATTATGCGAGTCCACCACTGCCCTGTTTTCCTCCTTTCCCCGTGCATTTGGATGCTCCTCTGTGCTACGCTCTCTGTGTGCTTTGTTGTTGTTAAATACTTTGGAGACTTTTCCGACTCATAGCGACCCTGTGTAGGGGGTTTCCCAGGAACCGCTGGTGGGTTTGAACCGCTGACTTTTCAGTTAGCAGTCCAGTGCTCTTCCTACAGCGCCACATCAGTATAGGGTTTCGGAGGAGCAGTTGGTGGGCTCGAATTGCCGACTCTGCAGTTCGCAGTTCAGTGTGGATCTTACAGCGTTACATACGTTGGGGACCCAGAAATAAATGGCACGAGTTTTATCCTTCTGATTGGTCTAGAGGAGACGGGGCTGTGCCTCTGAGGCCGGTCGTAGTATACTGGGATTTCTTGGTGTGGAGATAGGGGATTGTGAGAGGCTGAAAGCCAGAAATCTGCTGGGATGGGTCCCACAAGAGTTTACTAAACTAACTTGGGAACTAAAGGAGTTGAACTTAAGGACATGAAGAGTGCCCTCTAAGTATTTAAGGTACAAAGGTAAAGGATAGCATTTTCAGAGGACAATTGGTTTGCAGATCTTCCAGTGTCCTTAACGTTTAGGGCTTTCTTCACCCCACTGCCCCTTTGTTGTTGTTGTTATGTGCCGTCGAGTCGGTTCCGACCCATAGCGACCCTGTACAGGGTTTCCGAGGGTGTAAATCTTTACGGGAGTAGAAAGCCTCAGCTCGATTCGTAACCACTAAGGAGCTCTGGTAGCGTAGTGGTTACGAATCGGGCTGCGAACCTTAAGGTCAGCGGTTCTAAACTACCAGCCGCTCCGCGGGAGAAAGATGAGGCTTTCTACTCCC
The DNA here is from genome assembly GCF_000296735.1 of Chrysochloris asiatica. Classification (NCBI taxonomy): domain Eukaryota; kingdom Metazoa; phylum Chordata; class Mammalia; order Afrosoricida; family Chrysochloridae; genus Chrysochloris; species Chrysochloris asiatica. Next base: position 3,061,611 of record NW_006408527.1, on the reverse strand, counting down.
GTAAAGATTTACACCCTCGGAAACCCTGTACAGGGTCGCTATGGGTCGGACCCGACTCGATGGCACTTAACAACAACAACAACAAGCTACCAGAGCTTCTTACATCTAACAATTGAGCTCTCTCTCTCTCTCTCTCATCCATACGTATATTCATGTATGTATGTTGTTGTTATGTGCCGTGGAGTCGGTTCCGACTTATAGCGACCCTGTAGCAGGGTTTCCGAGGCTGTAAATCTTTAGGGGAGCAGAAAACCTCATCCTTTTCCCGCGCAACAGCTGGTAGTTTCGAACAGCTGATGGTGAGATTAGCATCATCAGTGGGCTGATGATGGCTTGATGCCTAAGTGAGCGCTGATCACAATTGGTTTGGGTCTGTTTACTACTTTGTTAAATGCTGTCAAGTGGTTTCATACTCATAGCCACCGGTGTATAGGGTTACCAAGACTTTTACATCTTTGAGGGAGTACAAAGCCTCATCTTTCTATCACGGAGCTGCTGGTGGGTCAAACCACTGACATTGTGGTTCGCAGTCTAGTGCTTATTGTATGGAGTCACCAACCACTTCTTTTTTTTTTTTTTCTTAAATTTTTTGTGTGAATTATGTGATAGTTTACATGGGAGAACATTAGTTTTACATTCAATCGTATATCGTCTCATTGCCATGGTTACAGTCCCCCCTCCATGCAATCCTTCCCGCGTACCCACCAGGTCTCAGCACACAGTCGCTCTCCGTCTCTGGATCTACAGTCTCCAGCTGCTCCATCTTTGCAGTCATCATCTCTGGCTCCATTTCAGGCATCACTGCTTCTCTGGGTAGGGTCCCGCTCTCTGCTCTTCTCCCTTGATGGTCCTATGGACCTCTGCTCCTAGACTGAAAAGTTAATCACTCCCCTCCTTGCTA
>NW_006408527.1:3017703-3058530 GCF_000296735.1 Chrysochloris asiatica | reverse complement strand
TTCATTGTTGTTTTGATTTGCATCTCTCTAATGGCTAGTGATCGTGAACATTTCTTCATATGTTTGTTGGCTGCCCGGATCTCTTCCTTGCTGAAATGTCTGTTTATGTCCTGTGCACACTTTTTAATTGGGTTATTTGTCTTTTTCTTGTAGAGGTCCAACCACTTCTTTATAGCCGTAACTTGGGTAACTTGGACCTGGAAGTGGAAAAGCATTGAACTTATTAGTCCTTTTATTTTCCTTATGCTGTACTGTCACCTGTCTAAATTGCTCTTTTTGATTTAGGACTTGATTTAGTAAAACAAAAACAAAAATGAGTCCTCACCCTATTGACAAAGTAACTAGAAATTGAATGATTTTTCTTTCACTTAAGGTTAGTGAATAAGGAACACCTGCCATTTTGCTCATAGGTAATTTAAATTTCCTAAAATTTGACTGAGAGATAGGCACTTCACTATGTACTAAAGACTGAAAGATACAAATTAAAAAAATTTTTTTCATTGCTAATATAATAACTAGCGTGTATAGAGGGTTCAGGGGTCTGATGGTGTAATGGGTTACATGTTGGGTGTTAACCGCATGGTTGGTGGTTTGAATCCACCAGTTGCTGCAGGGGAGAAGATGAAACTTTCTGCTCTCATAGAGATTTACAGCCATGGGTCACTATACAGGGTCACTGTGAGTAGGAACTAACTAAACAGCACACGACAACAGTAAAAGGTTTGCCAGGTGATTTGTTGTTGTTTGTTGTCATTAGTGCTGTAGAGTTGGTTCTGACCCAAAGCAAAGCTGTATGGGGTTTCTGAGGAGTAGGTGGTGCGCCTGCATCATCAATCTTGTGGTTCTGACAGACTTTGCAGTCCAGCCCATAAACCCACAGCACTGTCCCAGGGCTCCTCACCAGGTGATACTACTCTAAAACTTTAATGTTTTACACACTTAATTCTTTCAGTAACCTTAGGAACTTTGATCATTATTTTATCCTCATTTTACTAATGAAAAAACAGGCATACAGCAGTCCAATAACTTGTACAAGGTCACACACGTCTTGTAAGTAATTGAGTTGGGAATTTGAATTCAGCACTCTATAGGAGTCTCTGGTCAAGATTTGTGTGGAGCCTGACTCTACTGCGTTTTGCAATGGTTCTAGCACTAATATAATGTTCTCTTTTTGTTCATTCATGCATTAAAAAATCTTAACTGCTGGGAGGAGACATTAAACAAGAAAAAACTGACAAGTAAGAACACCCAAAAGTGAAATGTTGAAACTGGAATCTTAGAGGAGGTCAGGTAGAATAGATAGTCTCTGTTAACTACATTTTCTTTTACTATTGTAGGACTGACAGGTTCGTTTTCTTTTCAGCTATTAATGTTTGAATAATTAAAAAAAACAAACAGCAGGCAGAATGAGCTGGGCTTTAGAAGAGTGGAAAGAAGGCCTCCCTACCAGAGCGCTTCAGAAAATTCAAGAGATTGAAGGACAGCTTGACAAACTAAAGAAAGAAAGGCAGCAAAGGCAGTTTCAGCTTGAGTCTCTGGAAGCTGCGTTGCAGAAGCAAAAACAGAAGGTAATGTCACAGAAACTGGTTATTAAAACAATTCATTCATCGTTTGGATTACGTAATTTTATTTTGATCTTTTAAATTTAGAAAGAAATGATGTTGCTGTCTTTAGGTAGTGAATGATGTAACTAATTTTCCCCTTTTCTTATTTAAAATAGAATTGCCACTCATTTTCTCCGATCTTTATCCTCATTTTAGCTTCCTAGCTAATATTTAGGGTTACTGCATTGCACTTTAACTTCCATTTGGGACTGAATTGGGAATTGCTTTGTATTCTGAATCAATGAGACCAGGCATCTCTGACTGTAAAGCTGAGGACAATATTAACAGCTTTTTGCATCTAAATGAATATCACTTTTGGAGAGTGGGCTTTCATCATGGAATTTCCACATCTCTTCTCTGTAGGACTGCTTCTGCATTAGCCAATGTTTGGGAGAATTTTCTAGTTCCTCAGGATAATTGTCATTAGCATCTGAACTTGGAAATTAATTGTTAAGGAAGATTTATAGCTTTTTGCTTTTGAGTAAAAAAATATTGTAAGATAACAGTTGGATCAGAAGACAGAAGTTGTGGGAAAATATGTTTAATATAAAATTGACCATTTTACGATTTTTAAGAGTACAGTTCACACTTTTAAGTGAAAGGGGGGGGCTTAAAAAAAAATGGAATTTTTCTATGGACTTTTTGAAGCCTTTTATTTCCAAAACTTTTTTCCTTACCCTAAAAAGAAACTTCTTCATGTTGTTGTTAGGTTCCCTCTAGTTGATTTTTAACTCATAGAGACCCTGTTTAGGATTTCTGAGGCTGTAAATCTTTATAGGAGCAGAAATTATCTTTTTTTTTTTTTTGGTCCGAAGAGTGGGCTAGTGGGTTTGAACTCCTAACCTCGTGCTTAGCAGTCCAGTGCTTGCCCTGCAGTGCCACCAGGGATCCTTAAACAGAAACCTAGTACCCATTAAGCTTCTCCTTGCCCCCTGGTAATTTTCGATTTTTTTTAAAGCGATGGTAGTCTCTTGCAGCACATAAAGGGAAGGTTATGTGCAACACTGACTGAAGACAGTGTCATACATAACTTTTTAAGTTTTTATTGTGAATCGAGTGATAGTTTACATGGCAAGAACATTGTTTTACACTCAGCCAGTCATATTTTGTTGTTTCACTGCAATGATTACAATCCCCTCCATGTTCCTTCAGTTAACAGTATTTGCCTATATTCCCTCTTTTATTTTTTATTGATGTACACAAAAACAACAGGAATATATAATTGTTCAACAGCCAAAGGGCACATTTTGCAAGCCAGCCTCCTGCCTGCCAGCACACAGCCTTTCTGTTTCTCTGAGTCTAGAGTCCTCAGGTGCGCTCTCTCTCCATGCCATCATCTCTGCCTCTGTCTCTGGTGTTGCTGCTTCTCTGGTTAGGATCACATGTTCTGCCCATGCTCTTCCCTTTTGATGGTACTAGGGTCCTCTGTTCCTGGAATGTAAGATTAACTACTCTCTTCTTTTTATTACACATCTATCTTTATGGTTGTGACTATCGTAATAAGTCATGATAACAATTATTATTGAATCAAAAGAATCTTATACCCATCTCCTTTCACCAGACCCATCTAGACAAGATGAAAACTATTCAATGAGGATTCTACTTTTCCTCCCTCGCTCAGAAACTAAACTCCCTCTTGAAAGCTTATAAGCCAGCCACTTTGTGCCTTTATAGCGCCCTGATTTTAGGTAGCCAATGTCTAAGTTACCTGTCCCTATAACTCTATGTACTGAAGGATAGGCTTAATACTTGATTTAAAGACTCCTTCCCTCTGGGTGGTATTTTGAGTAGCTACATCCATAAGAAAAGGCCAAGTTCATCAAATTGTAGCAATTTACACTTGCTTCCTATATCAAATTTCTTTGTCGTCCTCTAGTTGAGTTCTGATCATTTAGTCATCCAAGGTAGATCCAATGGGTACTAAATATCTGCAAGTTTGGGTGTGCTTTTGCGCCTCCCCCCATTTCGTGTCAGCTGGATGCTTCATTCTCAGCTCTAGTCCCCATTGGCTAGGTCAGTGTCTATGGGCTCTATTCCCAAGTCTCCCCAAACTTTGGGCCAACCAGCCCGTCCTCTTCTCTCTCTCATTTCAAGGTCAAAAGGAGTCTCTGGAACATGGTCGAATTTAGCCCATGTCTTCATTACTGCCTGTCCCCCACATCCACTCAGAAGTAGATCATTGTGGTCACCAGTGATCTTATAAGCCTAGTCATGTGTTCCCTTTGAGTTTCAGTCTTGGAAGGAGTTTCAGAGTGAGGGAGGGAAAGTAGAATCCTCACTGAATAGCTTTCATCTTGTCTAGATGGGTCTGGTGAAAGGCGATAGGGATAAGATTCTTTTGATTCATTAGTAATTGTTATCATGACTAATTATGGTGGTCACAACTGTAAAGGTAGAAGATGGGTAATAAAAAGGGAAGAGTGGTTTGTCCTGAAGGGACTTGATGGCTTGCCTTGATGGCTCCCTGGCAAACAGCTTGCTTGCTCTTATAATAGCCAAATCGTTTGCATTTTTTTTTTTTCCCTTGCTGGACTTTCTTTCAGGAAGTATCTTTATGTCTTTTCAAGTCTTTCTTTCAAGAAGTATGTGCATGTCCTTTCAAGTGGTAATGTGTCACCTCAGAAGGTTTTGGATGGGGCTCAGGATTCCACCTAAGATCCCATATGCTACAAAGGCTCAACAAGAAGCGTATTTCACTGGACAAATTCTAGAACCCCTTTTAGGTATTCCAATCAGTTTTGGGTAAAGACGGGTTTACAAGCTTTCTGTGATCATATTTCCTTATATTCCTTTCTAACGCACTTAAATGTCTATTTTACAATACTAGGCAAGGGAAGCCAATATCCACACAACAGTCTTAACATTATTTCCCCTCTTTTACCCATTCAGACTATGTCTTGATCTGTAATCTCAGAGCCCTGTTTTTCCAAGGTTGTGTATACATCATTATTTACCTCTGTTCCATTTAGCACATGCATATCTACCTTGTCGTACATAATTTTGGAGAACTTTTCTCCCTATAGACTTCAAAGTGTGGCTATCTAAATCGTGAACACATGCAATAATCTAGCACTGACAGCTAGATTATTACAGTCATATCTGAGAAAATGAAACTCATAAATATTTGGTAAGTTGATGAAATCAGTGATGCATTTCCTTCTGAATGATTCCTGTTAGGTTGAAAATGAAAAAACAGAGGGCACAAACCTGAAAAGGGAGAACCAAAGCTTAATGGAAATGTGTGAGAATCTGGAGAAGATTAAGCAAAAGATTTCTCATGAGCTTCAAGTGAAGGAGGCACAAGTGAATTTCCAGGAAGGACAACTGAATTCTAGCAAAACACAAATGGAAAAACTGGAACAGGAACTTAAAAGGTAATTTAAGAAAATAAGATATATACAAGGGGCTTCAAAAAGTCCTTGGAAAAATTCTGTCACCTCTTAATTGCATGCATTTTTCCAAAACCTTTTCAAGTCCCTTTAGGTGTATTTGGTGGTGTATATGTATTTATCATCTGATGTAGTTGTCTTTTCCTGTACTGAAATAATTATTATGCATTGCAATATTGTTTCCTGGTAGAAGAAATAATGTGAGAAAATAATTCTTTACCTCATATACTTCAATCCTGTTATTGCTTGGCTCACTGTTATGTAAATTCATACAATGGATGCTCGTGTATTTAATAGTTCACTTAAAAACATAAACAAGCGGTTGCCATCAGGTTGATTTTGATTCATGGTGACCCCATGTATGTCAGAATAGAACTGTCCTCCACTGGGCTTTCAGTGGCACCAGGTGAGTAGGGAACATTGTAGTGGTGAGAGAGAGATGAGACTAGATAACTTAAGGAGAGATCTGCTTATGCGTGACTGTGAGCTCACCTCAGGGAGTCTGGAATCTTATCATGAACAGCAGGTAGATGTTGAAAGGTTTAAGCATCGGAATACCCAGATGACATGTGGGTTTTTGAAAGCTCCCTGTGATTGTAGCGTGGCGTTTGGTTGAGAGGGGAACAAGACTGGAGGCAGAGTAACCATTTAAGAGAGATCTAGGAGATAGACCACAAGTCCTGAACTTAGATGGTGGTTGTGGAATGAAAAGAAATCGATGAAAAGGTATTTAGGAGGTAACATCAATAGGTTTTAGTGATTGGTGAGATGTGGGGTGATTCCTAGGAGTCAAGCTTTAAGAGCTGGGTAGAGTTGCTGTTTGCTGAGAAAATGCACAGAGTGGGGAGGGATACGATGGGGTCATGTTCAGGTATAGGATGTGAGGTCCCAGATAGATGCTAAATAGTAAGTGATTGGTAAATAGAAAGATATGTGTACCTGAAGTTTGGGTGAGAAACATTTGGGAGGTCTCAGCAGATAAGGAAGCCAGGAGAATGATTTAGATTATCTAGAAAAAGTGTAGAGAGTAGGAAGATCTTGTGTAGAACCTTGAGAGATACTATCATATAAAAAAGAGTCAGAGATAGGGTCCTAAAGAGAAAACTGAGGAAAAGCCAGGAAGGTGGGATGACTTATCAGGAAAGTATGGTATTCCTGAAGTCAAGAGGAAGGTTCAAGAAGGAAGAAGTAATCATCTCAAAATTATGCAGAGGAATCAAGCAAAGTAAGACTGCTGGGTTAGCAACAAAGGATATTGAAGATCTTGGGGAGCTGTTTGAGTGTAAAGGAGTGGACTTAGTGGCCAAGGAGGGGTAGGAGGTGAGGAAGTAATGTCAACTTTTCAGAGCTTGGCTATAAGAGGGAATATGGTATGTCACTGGGCAGGTATGGTGAGACAGATGCTTCTGTTAGAAATGAGAGAACTTTGAAGATATTATATATCTTGAGTATACGAACTAGTATTGATAGAGAAGGTAGTGAAAAACAGAAAATAGAATAAGACACGGTTCCTGAGGAGAAAGAAAGCAGAAGATAATGGGCTTCCAACACAGGGGATTAATTTTGGATAAACTTTAGAGGAGAATATTTTATATGTGTAAAAGATGGAGGAAAAGAGGAGTGCAATTTTATTCAGAATTGCAAACATGAAAGTTAAACATGGCTTACACTGATGGCTTGTGGTCTCTTAAAGTGGAAAAGCTGGTGGGGAGAACTAGGGATGCAGGGGAGTTGAGACCCTCATGGCCTTCCCAGACTTTGGACCTCAGTGAAACAAGGGAGAGTTGAGACATTATCTTCACTCCTTGCTCAGAGTAATGTGCCCATGACAGAGAGATTGGTGCTTGCCATTAGGGTGTTCATTGCATTTCTCATGTTCAAATTGCACACTAGATGTTTGGAAGTGTTGAGCCCTTTGCCAGCATGGGTGGCATGATTCTGAGAAGTGTTTAAAACTTACTTGAATGGTAGGGATGTTTTCTGCACACATATGCAATATGTAATCAATCTCCCTTTCCCTTTCCTTTATAACTGTAGCCATATCTTCTCTAGGGGTATTACAGCAACTTATTTTTATGTTTGTGTTTTAAAACGTTGTTCTAAAATATCATATAATGGTATGTCAGTAAAGTCTACGCTGTGGTCATGACTTCATCTATAAATAAGTCATTTCATCCATCCTCATGACTTGAGACCCCCTGCTCAGCGCCTTTACAACAATGTAATTATTGGTTTACATTCTGTTTATTCAATTGTACTGAGTTCCTTTGACAGGGAGCTGTGTTTATATTCACACATTAGTTCTTCATAGATATCTTTTGGGTATAAGAAGTTGTAGGAAGTTTTAGAAGAATGGGTTTCTTTATAAGTTGATTATGGAATCTATGGCTTTGGTATACTGCATCCTTTGTTCAAACTGATTTGGTATCCTCTTTGGTTTTTTTCTAACAGGTGTAAATCTGAGCTTGAAAGAAGCCGACAGTCTGCGCCGCCTGCAGATGTCCCTTTGAATCCAGGCAGCACCCCCCAGAACATTTTCCCAACTCCACTCACACCAAGTCAGTATTATGGTGGTAAGTATTTTATTCCTTGGTGTAAATAGCTCTTCTGTTGAGAGATTTTAGTTCAGTCAAAAAATTAATTCAATGTTGACTCAAATTTTTAATTCTTATAAATTTTTTAATGCAACCACTTGCTGATTTATTGAACTACATTGAGCCACAGAATTAGATTATTCTCTGTAAAGACTATTGGCCTGTGAATTCTTCCATCAGTTCAGTGATTGAAAATTAAACTGCATTTCATTGTGTTTTAGGTTCCAAGTATGAAGACTTAAAAGAAAAATATAATAAAGAAGTGGAAGAACGAAAAAGACTAGAAGCAGAGGTTAAAGTCTTGCAGGCTAAAGTAAGTTAACTATGGGTCTTATGATTGACTTTGCAATTATAGAAGTATTCTGACAGGGATGAGAACTAGATTAGGTGAAATCTACTTTACATAGAGCAGACACATTTTCTTATACTGATAAAATTAAGATCTTTCCTCATTGGTTGTGATTATTATTTTTTACATAAAGCTTTTATTGTGAAGTGAGTGATAGTTTACATGGCAGAACATCAGTTTTTCACTCAACCAATTGTACTTTGTTTGACTGCATTGCTTACAGGCCCCTCCATGCGCCATCGGTTGTGATTATTTTTTATAGTTTTAATTTAAAGATTTGTTATTGTAAGTACCTTTGAGTCGATTCTGCCTCATAGCAACCCTGATAGTGTTTCCGAGGAGTAGCTGGTGAGTTTGAACTGCTGGGCTTGCGATTCACATGTATGATGTCCATTGCATAATCCCACAATGCCACTCCAGGACTCCAGTTTTAAATATAGGAGTAAGTAAAATTGAGTACGGAAGTTAGTACAAATATTAAGTATTCATGGGAATACAGAATTAATAGCCATGTTAGTATTTTCCCAGCAACATTCATGCTCCTCACTGGCTAGTTTAGTCACTTAGAAGCAATTGTTTTATTTGCTGTACTTCTGGTTGGATGTGATTCCTACCAGAAACTGGGGTTTGAGGGTCGTTAACCTTACCTGAAATAAGTTGTTTGTAAGTTATCAAGATCATTCTTCAATCCTTTGAAATTAGCTGCTAATAAGAGTATTAACTCAATTTTTTTGATATCAGTAGAGAAGCAGAGAGGTGGATAAAGAGATTTACTTTATGTTAACAAAAGAAATAGAACACACATTTTCTAAAATCCCTACTTACAGTTCTGGTCCTGAACCTGAAAAGAGTTGATATATAGGAGTATAGAATTTTTGTCTGTTGTTTTCGTTTGTGATGCATTATAGGCTAAGCAAACCATTTTGGCATTTATTGACATTTCTGCTACATATGAAATTATAAGTTGTTGTTTTGTGCCTATGAGTCGGTTCTGACACATTGCGACCTGGGATAAGACTTTTGAAAAACAGCTGATGGGCTCAAACCACTGACTTCTGGTTAGCAGTTCAGTGCTTATCCTACAGCACCACACCAGGACTCTGAAACGATAAGTACATACTGAAAATGTCAAGAATTTAAGAATCAATACTTAAAACTGTATCAATTTGTTAGAATTTTAACAACTTAAATTCTTTTTAGGACTTTACCACCCTCATTTGGAAATCACTACAATTCTGATATTTAGCAAAATCATTGCTTAGCAAATCAAATAAATAATTCTCTGATGTGTCATAGAAATACCATGTGCTTTGTCATCCAGTTCAGTCATATGAACGAGTTCTTCCCCTGATGTTACTTCCCAAAGTTATTTTATGGAGGAATGTGAGACTCCCTAAACATTAAACCTCTCATTATGGCAAGAAAATCTCTCACTATAAGAAATGTACAAGCACAACTCAGGCAATTCAAAGTAGCAGATTATTCATAAATATTATAAAACTCCCTCTATAACATTTTCCTTTTTTTTTTGGAGAGTACTATGGTGAAAAGGAGCTCTGGTTGTATAGTGGATTATACATTGGGCAACTAACCAAAAGGTCAACTTTTTGAGTGTACCACCTACTCTGCAGGAGAAAGGAGAGGCTTTCTGATCCCATGAAGATTTACGGCCTTGGAAACCCTGTATGGGGTCACTATGAGTCAGAAGTGACTCGATGGCACAGAATCACCACCACTGTGGTAGAAAGTCAAATTCTAGAAAGTGTTCTTTAGGCCTATATTTTATTTTTATTCTCTGCAATGCTATAGGGCTATACAACCTATGAAAGCCAGTGTTGGGTTCAAAATGGCAGTGAATACTCATGTTTCAGGAGTACGTGAGGGATGTAGAATAAGTGCTGAGACTTGGTGCATTTAAACTGGTCTGAGCCTCATACAGTACTGGCTTTAAATGCCACAGAAAGCTGACTCTTAAGTAATTTTGTCACTGGATCATGGGGCTTTGATGGTTCCCTTAACTTGAAGAATGCTTATTGTTATATATACATTCTGGTGTGGTGGCGCTGGACTGTGAACCATAAGCTAGCAGTTCAAACCCTTGTAAACCCTATACAGGATCTCTATGAGTTGGAAGGATCTCAGTGGCACTTAACAACAATAATACGGTTTTTCAAATAAATGTTTGTTTTTTAATTGGGTGGAAAAAAAATTCAGCAATATAATTTTTGCATGTATATTTCTGTTGATTACATTCTATATGTGTGCAGTTGTTAGTTAGCACTAAGGTTTTCTGAATTATTCTTTCAGCATTAACAAACTCTCCACCCCTTAAGCAAGTAACTCTGTCTTCCACCTTTCTACCACTATAAACTTTCATTTTTATATAGTTGCCTGTTTCATAGAAATGAGATAAAAAAAGTATTTGTCTTTTTATGACTGACTTTATTATTATTCAGCATGCTTTCAAAGTTCATCCATATTATGGTATGGAATGTTACATCTTTCTTGGTGCAGAGTGGAAGTATTAATAACACCTTGTCATTATGGCTTGAAGTTCTATCTGGAAATAAACAGCTTTGAATACTGAGGTTTCTAAAGGGCTCTAAAGAGTTTATGTTTTTTGCAGAAAGCAAGCCCTGCTATTTCCCAAAGCACCATGAATCACCGAGAGATTGCTCGACATCAAGCTTCCTCGTCAGTGTTCTCATGGCAACACGAGAAGACGCCAAGTCGCCGTCTTTCATCTAGTACTCGGAAAACTCCGATTAGGAGAGATTTCTCTGCATCTCACTGTGTTGGGAAACAAGAGGTGACTCCAAGTAGACCGACTGTACAAGTAGGGCAAAAAGACACAAATTGCAGCTTCTGTGATAATTCTAGCAATTTTCAACTTTTGGATCAACTAAAATCCCAGAATCAAGGTAACTTTGTGAGCTAAATTAATTTAAGGTAAAATTTTCCTGATTTAATTTCACAGGTGATTCTATGTTAGTTCCAGAAAGCACTGATGTGGTTTGTTGTGCACATCAGTTGTCAACTTCCCAGATGGGTGCTGAGAAATAACTGTGTATTAGGTAAAGGGTAGAAGATACCACACTTTTGGGGTGTACCTTTATTTGTACTAACAAACGTTGGTGCTCTGAAGCCTTCACAAATAGGATGAATGGATGAGTAGGACGAGTTAAGAGTGGATGCAGTTAGCATTCCTCCTACTTCTCAAATGGCTGCTTTTGCAGCCCTTGGGTTCTGACCAGCTTTGGCCAGAGGTGTGGCACATGTCTACAGAACAGCTTTGCTTTGCCTTGCCAGCTTGTCCATATGGGATTAAACCTGTAACCTTGGCTGCTGCGCACCATGCTGCAGTCAACAGCCAAGGGTACCAGGTGGTGGTTTGGAATCTGTTCTGTAGAATATGATCATTTCCAGTGCGATGATATATGGAAATCACCATCGGTGTTCAGTGGTGAGAGTTGTCACACTGCCAGTGCTATTGGAGCCAATATAGTGTGTATGAGTAGAGGGGTGATGAAAAAAATCATTGTTAATTTTGGCAGTATAGGAGGTTCACACTGTCTTGATCTTTAGTGGAGGTGAAGCTGCTCGAGAATATAGGACGGTGAGTCTTTTCACTGTTTAGCACCAATTTGCATTCATATGGGCACAAAACAAATGTTAGTCTGCCAGTATATAAAACCAAGTGGTAATTTTAATGAAGGGTGTTACGTATGATGCGCTTTTTGCAGTCGGAATAAAACACTGCGATTTTAGAAAAGCATTTCACCTCCACCCACCCCACCAAGTTTCTCTTAAAAAGTCAGAATATCTGCTGTCTGATTTCAAGAGCGTATTTCAATGCAACTGACAATAGAGAGACTAAACATTGAGATTAAAAACCAATTAAAATAGCTTTGTGTTGAATGCAAATCATATTTTCTGCCAAAGATTTCAGAACAAGGTGAAGTGGATGATAAATTCTGAATTCAGTTGTAAAACTTCTGCAGAAAATGCATACTGATTGAAGTGTTATTTTTTGTTTGTGATTTTAGAACTAAGAAACCAAATAAGTGAATTGGAAGTACGTCTGCAAGGACAAGAAAAAGAAATGAATAGTCAAGTGAATAAATTTCAAGAACTCCAACTCCAACTGGAGATGGCAAAAGTGGAATTAACAGAGAAAGAGAAAGTTATGAACAAAAATAGTGATGAACTAGTGAGAACAGCGGCACAATATGACCAGGCATCTACTAAGGTACTTACTTGGCTTTTCCTGCATTCTTGAAAATTTCCCATTGTATCATACAGGTATTTGGAAAGACTACCTGACACTTAAATGCGTGAAATAAATATTAGAAGTGGTCTTCATAAAAGCATGCTAGACATTGTTGATGTAACTGGACTAGTAAGATGTTGCAGGGTTGAGCTGGTCTGGGGTTAACTCCTGGCTATGCGTTTGCCCCACTGAGTGATTCTGGGCAAGTCACGGAAGATAATGCATATGCAGCACCTAAGGAGCCTTGGTGGCACAACGGTTAAGTACTAGAAAGGTATTCAAAAGGTTGGCAGCTTGTAACTACTCAGTGACCCTGAGAAAGACCTGTCAGTCTGCTCCCATAAAGGTCACAACCAAGGAAATCTTATTGGGATTCGGGGAGAGGGGCACTCTATTTTGTCACATCCCGTCACTATGAGTGGGAATCGATTTGACAGCGTCCAACAACCATATATACAGCACCTGGCACAGTGCCTGACACTGTGGATAGGTACTTACATATTAAAGTAATAGAACGTTATAAGAAATTTTGGACATTTGGTAAGATTTAGGTAGCTCTAGACTGATAAGCCCTGTTGTGGGGCTGTAACAAGGTTGGCAGAACAAACCTGTCAGCTGCTCTCAGAAACCCCTATACAAGGTCTCTGTGAGTTGAAAGCAACTCAACAGCACACAACAGTCTTAGAATCAAGTATATGTGACTACATTCCTGCATTTTAAGGCTCCAATTAAGACTGAGCTCCTTTGTCTATTTGAGAGGCCCTGAGGGACTTATTTCTAAAATATATAGGAAGCTACAACACCTTTACAAGAAAAAGACAAATAATCCAATTAAAAAATGGGCACAGGACATAAACACACTTCAACAGGGAGGACAGCCAGCAAACATATGAAGAAATGTTCATGGTCACTAGCCATTGCTGTTTATGTGCCGTGGAGTCGGTTCCGACTCATAGCGACCCTGTATAGGGTTTCCGAGGCTGTAAATCTTTAACGGAGCAGAAAGCCTCATCTTTCTCCCGCGTAACAGCTAGTAGTTTCCAACTGCTGACCGTGAAATTAGCAGCCTGATACGTAACCACTACTGCAAACCACAAGGTCAGCAGTTTGAAACTTCCAGCTCTTCCGCGGGAGAAAGAATAGGTTTTGTGCTCCCGTAAAGATTTACAGCCTCAGAAACCATATACAGGGTCACTATGAGTTGGAACCGACTCCAAAGCACATCACCACCACCACCAACCTACCACCTGCCTCTTCAGTGTTTTCTTTCTTTTTTTTTTCATTCACTTATTCTGGTGACATTAAGTTCCTACTGTATGCCAGGCATTGTTCCAAGTCCTTATAGCTTCATTGTAATTGTGGGAAGTAGATTATGACAAATATAAATAACATGTAGTATGATATATGGTGATAAGTGCTATGGAAGACATGAATTATTTTCTAGGACCAATCAAAATTTTGGTGTTTTTTGAACATAATCTCTAGACTCCAATGCTTTGCTCACACTTGAGCTTTTATTATCGTATTGAGTTTATAGTCAATTATATTCATTTTCAGTTTCATTTTTGTCATGTTTTACCTTCCTAAGTATAAGAATTTACATTTTATTAAAAGTTTTTATTGTGAATTGAGTGATAGTTTACATGGGAGAACATCGGGTTTTACACTCAACGTTTTATTGCAATGATTACAATCTCCTCCACGTATCATCAATTAGTCATCATGACAATTACTATTGAATTATAAGGATCTTAACCCCATCTCTTTTAACAGACCCATCTAGACAAGATGAAAACTATTCAGTGGGGATTCTATCTTCCCCACACTCTATGATACTGAACTCTGAGAATTTATATTACCTTTTATGTTTTACCTTGTTGGTTTAGGTATGACAAGGTTATTGATTCTTGTTCTACCTACATATTTGGTTAATTAAGTCTTTCCAGATTGTCAATTAAAGTTTTTGACTGGGATGGTGCTAGACCAGAGTCCTGGCTTTCTTTCTATTAGAAATTTCCCTCCAAGTTCCTGTTTCCTTTCGTTAGTTCCCTCTGAGCTCCTTTTTTCCAATAAGGTACAAGTTGTCCTAACTGAAAATTTAATCTACCTTTTTCCATCTTGACTTTAAGGTTAATAAGATTGTCCAGTATGTTCCTGAAATTAAGTTAAACTCAGTTTATGCTTGTTCCCTGTTCTGCCACTAGAGTTACCTGTCAGATAAAATGAAGCAAATTTTAAAAATTTACCATGGAGCATCGCTATTTCTAGTATGGTTCTTTTCTAAGCATTATTAACCATTGAGGGGTACAAGGCTTGAACTCTTACAGAAACAGTGTTGGGGCTTGCGCCTAAGCTGGAGTTTAACATCCACTTTCCACAAATGAGAAAGTTGGCCTCAGAGTACTGAGTGAGTTCCCAGGGGCATGTGGTAGGTATATCATTATTTATTTTAAAAAAAGACTTGAATTTTGAGTACAGTTTCAGAGTAATGGAGCATTCATGACATCTAGTGGTCAGCTGCTTTTACATGTTTTGCACACTGTTGACATTAGACTGCCACTGAAAAACACTTTAAGTAAATTGTAAGTACCTTCTCAGGGCCCTGTCTTTTAAAAAAAAAACATTGTTTCTAGGAGGAAAAAATTCTTGATTCTGAAGTAAAACATTAGTGGAATGTTTTGTAATTTGAAGGAATGCCAGCAGAGGGAGCCAAGAGTTCATGCATCTCCTCTGCTATGTGTAGCTTTTACCTGAGAATTGTTAACCATCAGTTTGAGACATTTAGGAAATCTTTTTTTTTTTTTACTTATTGTGAGTTGAGCAAAAGTTTAAGAGCAGCTTATCAGTTTTACATTCAGCAAATCAGAGACTTTTTTTCACCTTGATTGAGGTAATGTAACATCACTTATCCCACTTCCCTGTTTATTGTTTTCTCTTCCTCCTCCTTTCTTACTCTTCTGAATTCTGTCCTTGGGTAAATGCTACACTTCATTGGCGTTGTACCCCTCATATATCTAGCTAGCTGTTGCGCTTGGCTGAAAATTGAACCTTGGGGGTGAGTTCAGTTCAAACCAAGGGCCGTTGACTTGGGGGTTCTACCAATCTTTAGCAGACCCCTATGCCCCTTCTTTTTTTATGGTTGTGATTTTTGCTCCATATTTCTCCCACTCTTTCCTGGACCTTCTAATGTGATCCCTTTCAGAGCAGTTGGTAGTGGTAGCCAGATATCATCTAGTTATTCTGGTCTCAGGGTCGTTGAGACTGATGTTCACATGGTCTCCAAGCATCATTGTTCTTTACTCTGGATGGAGTGAGACCAATTGTTGTTATGTGCTGTGGAGTCTATTCCGACTCACAGCGACTCTGTACAAGGTTTCTGAGTTTATAAACCTTTACAGGAGCAGAAAGCCTCATCTTTCTCCTGAGGAACAGTTGGTAGTTTCAAACTGCTGACCCTGAGGTTAGCAGCCCGATTTGTAACCACTACACTACCAGAACTAGTTGCACCTTAAATGACTGCTCATGATTGGCACAGTGGCAGCAACAATGGACTGAACCTTAGCAACGATTGTGAGGATGGCATAGGACTGAGCAGTGCTTTTTTTCTGTTGTGCATAAGGTCATACGATGACTCGGAATAACTCGATTACACCTGACAACAACACTTACAAAAGTACAATGTAGAACATTTGTCTTTGTGGACCATGTTGTTCCAATCAACCATTGTGTCTTTGGGCAGTGATTTTTGTCTAAGTGCCAGAACAGTGTTTGGCATATGTTGTTAAGTGCTATCAAGTAGGTTCGGATTCATAGTAACCCTGCATAGGGTTTCCAAGGAGGTGATAGGTATGAACTTTGACATTGTAATTAGTCCAGGCTCTTAATACTTGCTTTCGAATTCTTATTTATTATTCTTATAGTCTCTGTAATATTCCTTCACATTCCAAACCCATTGCTATCAAGTTGGTTCTGACTCATATTGACCTTAATTTTTAAAAAAATAAAATCTAGGATAATGAGGAACAGGGCTGTTTTATGAATGTCTAGGAAAGTAGATTAATTTGAATCACTGATTCATTATTTTACTTTCTGAATTTGCTATTTTCACAGTTTTGACTTTTGTAAAACAATTTAGCCAATAATGACCAAATTTCATCTTAGAATTATAGCATCTCTAGTAGTTCTAAGGTAGCACTATGACATTGTAGGATAAGCACTGGACTTTTGTTTACAAGGTTTGTGGTTCGAGCCTGCCAGTACCTCCATGGGAGTAAAATGAGGCTTTCTGTTCCTGTAAAGATTTGTAACCTTGAAAAACCCCATACAGGGCCACTATGAGTTGAAACTGACTTGACTGCATGTAACAACAGAATAGTTCTAAATTAAACTAATGGATCTCTGCCAAACCCTCTATTCGTTGGAGATTAGCTAAATTGAGGCATATTTCTTTTGGACCAGTGCTTTTTTTTTTTTTTTTTAAGTTTTTGTGAATTGAGTGAAAGTTTACAGGGCAGATTAACAGTTTTACATTCAACAAATCTTACACCTTGTTTCATTATAATGATTATAATCCCCTCCATGTACCATCAGATAACAGAATATCTTTATTCACATTAATTTTTTTTTTTTTTTTTTAGCACTCAGGCGTATATAATAATTTACACCACCAAAGGGTGCATTCTGCAAGTCTGCCTCCTGGCCACCAGAGAGTCCCTCTCTTCCATGAATTTAGAGTCCTCAGCCGCTCTCTCTCTCCATGTCCCCATCTCTGCCTCCATCTCTGGTGTCGCTGCTTCTCTGGATGCGGTCCCGCATTCTGCTTGTGCTCTTCTTTCTTGATGGTCCTACTCACTATGGAATCATAAGACTCTTATCCCATCTGTTTTTACCAGACCTATCTAGACAGATGAAAACTATTCAGTGGGGACTCTTTCTTCCCTCCACACACTTAAACTCTCTTGAAATTTTGTAAGCCAGTCACTTCATGCTTTTATCGCCCCCTCACTTTAAGTAGCAAATGTCTAAGTTGCCCATACCTATGTACCCTGTGTACTTGATACTTGATGGGAAGATTTAGAGTTACTACCTCTATGACTATAGGTCATGTTCATCAAATTGCAGTAATGTACCCTCATTTCCTTTATCAAAATTTGTTTTCTTTTTTATCTTCCTCTAGTTGAGTTCTGATTATCAAGCCATCAAGGCTAGGTCAAATAGGTACTATCTGCAAGTTTGGATGCTCTTGTGTGTCTCCCCTCACTTCATTTCAGTTGCATGCTTCACTTTCAGCTCTAGCCCTCTGTGGCTGTGTCCTTGTCCATGGGCTCAGATGTTCCCAAGGTCTCACCACACTTTGGACCAACCAGCCCTTTCCTCTTCTCTCTGTCATCTCCAGGTCAACAGGAGTCTATGGAACATGGTTGAACTCAGCGCATTTCTTCATTGCTGCCTTTGCCCCTCTTCCACTCACCAGTAGACCAATGTGGTCATCAGCAAGCGCACTGTATGCCTACTCATGTGTTCCCTTTGAGTTTCAGTCTTAGAGGGGGATTGGACCAGTGCATTCTTAACCAATATAAAGTTTAATTACTCTTCTGCAGGATTTTAGAGTTGCTTTGTGGCAATTCAAGGATTCAAGCAACTTGAGGCAGATTTAGAGGAATGGGAGTCAGCACTTGAAGAATTCATGACCATTTTGTTCTAACCTAATTTCTAAAGTCAAAGGAGTTCACACTCACTTAAGAAATTAGTTTCAGGGATGTTGGTATGTGCCGTGCAGTCAGTTCCAACTCATAGCGACCTTGTACAGGGTTTCCGAGGCTGTAAATCTTTACAGGAGGAGAAAGCCTCATCTTTCTCCCGTGGAACAGCTGGTAGTTTCAAACTGCTGACCCTGAGGTTAACAGCCCGATGCATAACCACTACACTACCAGGAGCTCCTTTAGCTACTATACAGAAAGAATAAGAACAGCCAATACAAGAACATTGTTTGTATTGCTTATGTTGGTTTAAAGACCATTTCAGGTTTTCACTGAACTGTTATAAACTTCCAGACACTTGAACAAGGAGTCTTGGTTTGGTGCTGTGGGTTAATGTGCTTGGGTGCAAAGTTGCTTGGAATCACAAGGTTGGTGGTTCAAACTCATCAGCCAGTCCTCAGAAACTGTGTAAGGGTCACTATGGGTCGGAATCGACGCAATGACACTTAACAACAAAGTGAGAACATTGTGTTAGGAATCTTTTTTTTTTTTTTTTTTTTACAATAAACTTTTATTGGTAAGTAGGGAAAGTTCACATTAAAATGATAGTACAGTACAATAAATGCATAAGCCAGCAATTTTGGTGTTCATTATGACTATCAAGACGTGTTATAGATTATGTATCTACTGTACTATTCTATACCTACTATTATAGTCACCTTGTATATAGGAGACATGAGCTACATGTGTTGTTTGCAAGAAGCTGTTGCGTTTGTTACATCTGTTATAGCTCTCTCTTTTTTTAAAAGATTTATTATAAACACAAAAACAAGGAATATTTAATCATTCAAACAACCAAAGGGCACATTCTGCAAGCCTGCCTCCTGGCCACCAGCACACAGCCTTTCTCTTTCCATGAGTCTAGAATCCTCAGCGGCTCCATCTCTCCATGTCCTCATCTCTTGAGTCACTGCTTCTCTGGATAGGTTCCAACAAGAAATCGTTCTGATATTCAAAAATGACCACAAAATCCATTATGCTTGAAATAGACTTCCATTTAACGGTAGTGGGTATGCTGATATTTCCAGGTTGTAAAGTTAAATAGGCCAACTCCACTGCATTTAATCTCTTATTTTCATGCAACCAAAATCTTAGAATTGTTGTCCAGAAATGCTTATGAAGCATCATTTAAATGGACTAACACCCTACATCTTTGCTAATGTTTCCTCCTTAGTGTAAGTTTAATGTGGAGTCCTGGCGTGGCACTGTAGTATAATCACTGGATGACAACCACAAGATTGGTGGATCAAATCCACCAGGCACTTCTTGGAAACTGTATACAGGGTCATTGTATGTTGGAACGGTCTCGGCAGTGCGTAACAAAACAAACAAAATAATTTTAGTTGTCTTGATATTTAGCTGATGTTATTTCATAAACATGGGTCCAAGATTCTCAATATAATGACGGTAAGCTTGAGCCAGACCTTATGACTAATTTTTCTAAAACTCCAATACTTGCTACTTTCCTTGAATAATTTTTGTTTTGTATTAAACATATTTTGTTGTTAGTGTGCTGCATTGGAACAAAAATTGAAAAAATTGACTGAAGATTTGAGTTGTCAGCGACAAAATGCGGAAAGTGCCAGATATTCCCTGGAACAGAAAATGAAGGAAAGAGAAAAGGAGTTCCAACAGGTAAGGTTGTGGATCCATGAGACATTTGTCTTAGAAGATGCTTGCTAGCATTTCTTAGTTTGATCATTTGAGAAGAACTGGTTTCTTGTCATTTGTGATATTCCGTTAGAGGGGAATATGTTTTGTGAACATAAAAGTCACTTTATTTTCTGCCTTTCACATTTTTTGTTTTTGAAACTTTCTGTTGTGAATTGAGCACCTTTATAGAGCACCTTTCTGTGTTTAATTGAAGGAAGAAGTTCGAAGTCAGAATTTTCTTTTATGTATGTTTTCAGACTTGTATGAGATTTGATATTGAGAAGAAAAAGATCACGTTTCTTGTTTATAGAACTTTCCTGGTGAAGGAAATTATATTACATTTTTCAGCTGCTTGAAAGATTGGGTCTACAAATAGTGAGAAGAGTAGTTAATGTAGTAGGGAATGCAGTCGAAGGAGAACTTAGCGGAGAAGTCACACTTCCTTCCTTGGGAACTGCTGTCAGTGTTTTTCGTTTACTTGAGTTAGCATCTGAAAGTGTATCATCTAGATTGAGTCTTTGAATAAGAAGAGCACCTGGAGATGTTCATCTGGCGTCCTTCTATGGGTATTAAAGTTCATTGGTGGCATATAGTGTTCTATTACTAATTGAAGCCCATTGTAACTGGTATATGATGCTCTAAACCCTGATTTTGAGTGTGTTTACATTCTCAACTGAGTCCTGATGGTTTGCAGCTCAGCTCTTTGAGTTGTCAGTGACAAAATGGATGGTTGGCTGGACTCCCTATTATCTACTGCCCTTCAGTCTAGTAACCTGGAATCTCCATTTTTACCCATGGTCAGTTTAATGTGTATATATTTTTTTGCTTTTTTAGGAGCTATGTTGTCAACAGCGGTCTTTTCAAACACTGGATCAAGAGTGCACACAGATGAAAGCCAAGCTCACTCAGGAGCTGCAACAAGCCAAGAATGCTCACAATATGCTTCAGGCTGAACTGGATAAAGTATGGTGCCACTTTCTCTCTCTTTCCTCAGTTATCTTTTAGTTTTACTCATTACTTCTATACCGTACCTGACAGATAGTACTTTTAAAGAATGTTCTAGCTGCTCTTTCCTTATTACCCAAGGTGGAGTGCATACTGTAGCTTTGGGAGGACTCAGTTTTGTTGTCTCCAGAAAGAGTGGAGTGGGTTAGGATTTTCAGTTCTGCCAGTCTGTGGATGTCTCTCTACGCTGGTGATTCTTGTGACCAGGTGGGAGTAATTTATGCCCCAAAATATCGAACAGTTCAATTAGTTTACTCTTTAACACTCACTCCAAAGTGATTTCATGACCCAGTTTTATGACTTTTTGGTCATGGTGACTCTGGTGACTCAGCCTAGATGTCTGTTTTCAACTTGAGACTGGTGGATTTTTTATGTGGAATATGACTGTTTTCACCATCGTGACCACCATCATCTTTCACCTGCATTATTGTTAGGACCTCCTCATTAATCTCCCTGCTTCTTCCCTGGTCTCCTTACAATCTCCAGTCAACCCAGCAACCGATACACCTTGTAAAATATGTCACATCAAGCCACTCAAATCTGTATCATCACATCCTGTCTCCCTTAGTAAAAGCAAGATCCTTTCAAAGGTCTACAGGTGCTAGGTCCCGGTCCATCTCCTACTCTTCTCTCAGCCACTTTTGTAACCACATGACCTTGCTGTTCATTGAACATACAAACACATGCTGTCTCCTCACTCTTGCTGCTCCCTTTTCCTGGAATAGCCTTTCTTCAGAGCCTCATAGTTTACTCAGTCACTAATTTGAGCTTTCTGGTCAAATGTCACTTTATTGGTAATGTCCTCCCTTGTCACTGCATGCATCCCTGCAACCAAGTATTTTGTTCTCTTTATATCCTGCTTCAAGGAATCCTTGTTTGGTGCTCTAGGATGAGCACTTGACCACTTACCGCAAGGTTGGCAGTTTAAACCCATCAGCAGCTCCTATACAGGGTTGCTATTAGTCGGAACTGGCTCAATGATACTTAACAACAACATACCCTGCTTTATTATTTTATTTCCATTGTGCTTATCATACGACGTGTAGCTGTTTCTTTTGTATTGTTTCCTTCCATTGCTTCGATTTTTAAGTTCCTTAATAACAGAATTGTTAAGTTCACTGCTGTATCTATCCTACCTAGAGCTGTATGATGGCAGAACGTAAGAGTAGTTAATTTTCTTTTTGACTCGTTTTGTCAGAGGGAGCAGCGTAATTTAGAGTTTACTTTGAGTATGTCAGGTATTGATCTTTTTTCAGAGTTACATTTATTTTCTAAAATTAAGACTGTACCATTTATGTAGAGCCTCTTAGCACATTCTGTATTAATGTTATCAGAGATGGGAACAGGGAGCTGAGGATGGGAATAGCTAACATTTATTGACACCTGTTGTATTTTAGAAACTATGTGAAGTGCTTATAGATGTATTGTCTAGTCATTTGTGCAAATTTAACCAAAAAAACAATATTATTCCTATTGGACTTCTCAGAATAAATTGTTATGAATAGCTTTTAACTAAAAAAGGATATTCTATTGATATTGCTGAGCCTTGGTTTTAATGGATCTTTTGTAGCTTAATTATTCCCTACGTGATGGGTGTTTAGGTTCCCAACATTTTCTTGCTCACCACCACACTGTTTGTTATACCATTGGGAAGATGTATACTGGTATTTCTTGTAAGACTGATTTCGAGGCATGAAATTGGTAGTTTTGAGGGCTCGTGTGCAGCTGATAGATAGTGCCAAATCCCCTCCAAGAAATTTGTAGCAGTTTATTCTTCCACCAGCTGTAAGAGGAGGAACTTTCACTTTTATCCTTGCTAATAGATAGTCCTGGCTGTTCAGGCTGCCAACTCAGGAATGAAAATGGCATCAGAAATGACATTGAGGTCATTTCTTTCAAAAGTTGATTCAGTATTAAGTTCTTATGTTTCTATCATTTAATTTGTTTGCTGTTTTGTAAATTGTAGGTATGCTTTATATTGTAAATGTGATCTTTTATGTATACAATGGAGCCTGTGAGAGCGGGAACTCAAGTGAACTGTGTTGTTTTCCTGAGTCTTGCAAGTTTTCCAACTTTGACAAGGTGCAGTTTTATTATTTTTTGGTTGTTCATTTTAGAGGAAAATAGTTTTTCTTTGACAGATGTCAACCTTAATAGGTTCCAGCTTTCACAGGTTTTACTGTATTGCAAATATGTTCTCTAGTCTGTTTCTTGCCTTAACTCTTTTTTTTGTTTGTTTGTTTATTATTGGTTGTTTTCCTTTTGCCAGATACATACTTTCGTCTTTTGGTTTCCTCCCAAAACTCAGCTTCTTTCCTCTTTGCTATGCCTGTCCCTAAATAATGTCACAGACTGACAGTGTAGTATTTTAAGGTAGTTACAGTGCTGTATTTAGCTGTGATAGATATTGTGTCTCACCAGGAAAGATGTTGTAAATTATAGTCAATAACCTTTTTAATATTTAAGAATTAATGATTTAAAAAAATCAAAACCATTAGACTTTACACCTTGCTTTTTTTTTTCTTGGTAGGTGACATCAGTGAAGCAACAGCTAGAAAGAAAAATTGAAGAACTTAAGCAAAAGTTCTGCAGAACTGAACAGGCTTTACAGGCATGTCAGGTCAAAGAGGATGAGCTGAGAAGAAGCAGTGAGGTAAGGAAGGAGTAGAGCAGTAATCAGCTGCTGTATGAGTTAAGTAAGGTGTGGAGGTTAAAAGAAATTTATCATACCATATACTTAAACAAGTTAATGGAATACTATGTTTTACTTCCATTTATTTTCATGAACTTTTTGAAACCTGCTAGTATGTTCCTCTATTTGCCAGAAATATTACAAGTAATCTATGACATTGAATATAGTATTGTTTTTCTGTGAACATAGTATTGTTTTTCACATTCCATTTCGATATCATTACTAATAAATGTATATTATTAATAGTAGGAAAATTAATGGCTTGTATTAGGAATTCTGGTGTGGCATTATAGGAAAAGCACTGGATTGCTAACCCAAAAGATCAGCAGTTCAAACCCACCATCCACTCCTTGGAAACCCTATACAGGATCACTATGTTGGCACTGATTGGACAGCATTTAATAGCAACAACAGCATTAGGAACTTGTACAATTTTTTTTTTTAAACAATAGGTGTAGACTTCCTGGGAGTCTGGAAAGATGAAAGAGAAAAAACGAAAAGGAAATTTCTACATGGAGAGAAACAAAATTGGTGATGGGGAGCATTTAAATCCCTTTTCCAAGGACTAACTTTTTTTTTTCTCCAAGGACTAACTTGATTCATCAAATATAGATGACCTTGTGGAAAGTTACAGTTTTATACAAAGCAATAACTGATGAAATAGTTTCTTGATTTAAAATTCTTATAAAAGCATCAAAGATACTTTGGCTTTGACAATCATTATTAACATAGTGTTCAGTGTATACAAGCACTAATTGATAATATCTTTGGAGATTTATCTTTATTATACAAAATGGTAGGGAAGAGTTCACAAATAGCATGGATTCTAGCAGTACTCAATCTACCAGTAGGATTTTATTCAACATACTTGTAACTGGAATCTCTGAGTTTACTTAGTGTGCTAGAATTTATTATAAAGAACTTGCTAAGAACCACTTGTAGATAACAGAGTAAATCAACATTGTATTTATGGAAGAAATGCAACAGAAGGTAGTGGAAATTTCTTCTCCCTCACATGCCACAAGACAATGTTTTTCCATTCAGTTTTTAAATGTTCTCTGACCACTTTTTAGTCTGTAGAAATTCTTTTTGCAAACATTTTTCTATAAAGAACAGTTGTTTATCTTGATAATAGACATTTACATGTACCCCCAAAGCTTTGAGAGTATATTGTGATTGTAAAACCTGAACATCTGTCTGTAGCAAACAGGCAGTTGTTAGCGCAGCATACCTCCGAGGGCTAATGCCTTAATGCTGCTGGAGATGGTAGGCCAGAACCCTAGCAACCCAAGTGGAAGAAAACTTTCAAGTCTGTTGATGGTTTCATCAGCAAACGTTTTCAAATGCAAGTGTTTATTTCAGCAAAGCAAATGTTTGCCTTTTGGCCAGTGGGGACCAACCAACAGATGCTTCTGTTAACATTTCCACAGGCAGACTGGCACCAAACTCTTCCCTCTGTGAGCTTCCCTTCAGGCCAACAACTCTCCTGTGACTCTACTGGCTGTCTGGTAGAAACATTTTGTAAAAGCAATTGTCTGGTTAAAAGGGTCCAAAAGCTTTTAAAAACACTGTTTGCTTGGCTAAGTTGCAGTAGTGGGCTGCACATTGTTGTGCAGGTGTTTTTGAAGATGTGTGCATCCCCACAAAGTCTGGCTTGTCAGCACTACAACATCTGCAATTGACTCTAGCCTTTACTAACTCAAGCCTTTACTAAGTTAAATGCATGTCATGTTTGAATTTTATTTGATTTCTTTGCCCAAAGAGGGCAGTCATACTAAAGTGCCTAGGACAGTGCCTGGTAATTAATTTTGACTTTGTCTTAGCTTAGGAACACACGTGTATGTGTGTGTGCCTGCTATTTTGAGGATGATATTAACAATGCTAAGGATTTAGCTGGCTCTTGAACCTTGAATCGGGATTATAAAAGTGATTGACCTAGTTAGAGGGGCAGTATAATGGCGATGACTTTATAGTGAGAGCTGAAATTCCATCACTTTATCACTTACCTGTTGTGTAACCTTGGGAAAATGGTGTGCCCTTTCTGAGCCTTGACATTTCGCATCTATATATGGAAAATCAAACTAGCTGTTGCGTATAACTGTGCTCCATAGAGTTTTCAGTTGCTGATTTTTAAGAAGTAGATAGCCAGTCCTTTCTTCCAAGGTGCTTCTATGTGGACTTGAAACTCTAATCTTTTGGGTTAGTAGTTGAGAACTTAACTATGTCACCCAGGCAGCCTCATCTGTGCATTGTGACTATTAATGGCCCTTTTCAAGTCTACTAATGTGCCATGGGTTGCCAATAGAACCAATAGATCTGTTTTGGAAGAAGTACAGCCAGAGTGCACCTTGGAGGCCAAGATGGCCAAACTTCCATCTCTCATACTTTGGGCATATTGTCAGAAGGGACCATTCACTGGAGAAGGATATCATATTTGGTAAGGTAGAAGGTCAGAGAAAAAGAGGAAGATCCCCAGTGAGATGGATTGGTCAAGTGGCAGAATCGATGGACTCAAGCATGACAATGGTGGTGAGGTTGGTCAAGGATCAGGTAGTGTTTTGTTCTGCTGTGCATAAGGTTGTTATGAGCCAGTGCCGACTTGATGGCACCTAAAAACAACAACAAATGGTTACATTGAACAGTATATGTAAAGTTTTTTGCCTAATACTTAATAAATAAGGCGTGCTATTGCCGTCCATCTGTCTATTGCTTTGTTCTTCACAACTGTTAATGGCCTTTAGATGCTACCATTGTTAACTGCTACCCAGAGACACACAGAACGTGATGAGGGAGGCAGGTGACTGCACTTGAGATTTTTAATGTTGAAAATTTCTCCTGTGCTAGTCTATCACTCTGGGTGACGTTCTTTATCTAATTATAAGTAAGTCCAAACAAGTCTAGCACGCTTACAGGTTTTGGATGCTGAAATAGTGTGACAGTTGTATTGAAATTTTCCTTGTTCGTGTTCAGTAAACTAATATGCTGCTTACAATGAGAAATGATCAGTGCTGGAAATGTGATTTAATGGCTCAATCATGGGTAAAGTTAACATTTAGTATCAAAGTGAATGGAGTAAACTAGACAAGCTCCTCATCCAGCTGTCGGTGCCAGCCCAGTAAGTAGCATTGGATTTGGGCAATAAAATACCACCATTAACAGTCAAGATCAGGAAGCACAGGCTTGGGGTCCTTTCCAAGTTAGGGGTATGTTCTGCACTAGGTCCTCTAAGGACTTTGGTCTGGCAGGCAAGAATGATTGGTGAAAAGGGGAAAGCATATCCTTAGCATCATCTCTTTTCCACGATACAGGCTTTATCCCAGCAGGGGACGTATTAAGCTTAATTCATGGATGGGATCGTGAGATGCCACACAGTAACTGAAATTTATTTTGTCTGGCCCTAGGAAATGATGCTTCCCTTGCTGCTCCTAAACTGAAGTTGATCTGGGTGGAAGCACTTGCTAAGCTCCAATACTGGCTTATGGTTATAGGGAATGTTGTTGTGTTTTTCCAGAGTAGTGCCCAGTTTTACAAATCATGTGAGGAAGGAAGCAAGAGATGCCTAGGAGAATATGTCCTTGTATGCTTAACTTGATGTTGATAATGAGCTACCATTCAAGTCTTGAGTGCTTTGCCTATAGCCTCCTGGAAAACGAATTGCTGATGGCTGGCAGCTTACAGATTCATTTACAGATGCTCATTTGCTCAATTCTGGCCTTTAGAAATTCTTGGGCTGGTCATAACTATAACATTATAAATCTTCTGGGTTCCAGGATTGGCTGACCATTTCTTCGTCGTAAACAAATACTTATGGAGCTAATGCCACAAGAGATAAAGACATTCTCATCTTTCCAATAAGCTTACTTGTCAGTTAAATGTCTCCAGTTATGGTCAGATACTGAGAGATACTGACAGATGCATAAACCTAAGTCCTGCCCCTTTCTCTCTGGTATTCTCTTTCCCCTGTTTCCTTCCATTGGGGTATTGTACTAAGTGGTGGTACACAGGATCTTCCCAGCTTTCTTGCCAAGCCTCCAAATGTGTTACTTGATTTGATCTTTCTTTTTAGGGTAACTCACTGCTGTTGAATTGATTATGATTAATAAGGACCCTATAAGGCACTGTGGGTTAATGTGTTGGACTGCAAGATCAGTTTGAACTGTAATTTCAATAGTTCAAGCTCACCAGCCACTTCTCAAACCCATACAGTGTTGTTATGATTTGGAACCGACACCATAGGTCTTAGCAACAACAAGAACAAGGAACCCTGTAGGACAGAGTAGAACTGTCTCATAGGATTTCAGAGGCTGTAAAATCTTGTGGGTTTTTTTCTTCAGACCTTTTGGTGCTAGAAACCATTTTATAAGTTGCAAAATAAAAATGCTAAATCAACTCAGGTGGTTAAATTCTGGTGACTTGTTCATGCTAAACTCATTCAACTGATCTTAACATTGATCATGGAGGTCTGGCGAAAGCTAAATTTTGGGATGCAATAGTACTAATAAATGCTCCATTACCCTTGTTAAAGTGCTTTAAGGTGTTTCTCCTTTCACGTCTGTGATCTCATTTCAGTGGTAATTGTCTGAGCCTGAAGAACAAATAAGTGATTAAAGTTTCTGTGGTTTAATGATGCTAATTTAGATCAATAACATTGTTGCACCTTAATGATCACTCTGCAGAATTTAACACTGACTGGTGTGACCTTTAACTTGTCAATGTTGAGATCAGTCAACCTGCCGTCTAGTTCTGTTTGATGTATGAATCCCACAGAGGGTCAGTTTAACTAGTGGAAGAGAGCGGGATTAGGACAAAGAAGACAGGGATATAATGACAACAGGATGTCTTATTTAATGATAAAATGAATTTATATACATGAATAGCACAACTGCCAGCAAGTTTTCAAGTACTTTCTATTAGCCAGATTTCTCTCTCCTTGAATTTGGCTTTGTGACACATATACCCATCTGCTGGTAGTAACCAGACTCATAATTGAAGGCAGCTTTCCAGCACAGCACTGCTAGGGCCATCTCTTTTGTAATGGTGAAGTAGGATTTCAGAAGATGGGTCTCAGTGGTTTCTGTAAGATTTAAAAATTTTAACCACTTGTCAATGAGGGAACTTTGGTATTTTTGATGAAACTGTATACTAAATGAACAATCTATCTATATATATCCTTTCCACAGGGATTGAACTTGCTTGGCTCTGTCAGTGTGTAATGAAGTAAATGATTAAATAAGCAAGTACTTAGGGCAAAGGGTGGTTCTTCCCCTAGTGAGATGTACAAACGATTTCATTAGGGATCCTTAATAAGGATGAAGTTCCAATTCACTTGAGCATTTATTTTGTTTATAACCAACTTTAATAATTTATTTTAGGAAATGAGGAAGGAAAGCAGCCTCCTTAAGAGTCAGTCTGAGCAGAGGGCCCGAGAAGTCTGCCACTTGGAGGAAGAACTCAAGAAGGTCAAACAGTGTTTGAATCAGAGTCAGAATTTTGCAGAAGAAATGAGAGGTAAACTAGTGTTTTCGAGTTCTCTCAGCTGCTGTTCCCAGGATGAAGAAGGGTGAATGGCTTGAGCACTGTAGAGAAAATTTGCATTTTTCCATATAGTCATCTAGAAAGATGCATGTCTTCAATGTGGACAAAGAGTTTATTTTGTCTGCAACTTTTTAGTTTCTAGTGTGATGGTTAGATATGTTTTTATCAGAATATTTGAGTCTCAAAATACCTGGTTTCCAGCACTTTGAAACTAGAGTGGTAAGTATTTTCCACACCAAGACCAAAAAGATCAGTGCTGTCTCTTGGAACGAGAACAGTGTTCTTTTGTGTCTCAAGTTGTGTCACTTTGCATCCAAGAGGCCAGCCCCTCATGCATTACCACGTCTCTTCCAATGGACAAAACCCTATATTCAGTGCATCTTGTCTAAGCTCTGTTTTTTGATGGTTTACTTGATTGATTTTATTTCCTCATTTCAAAACCAAAGAATTTTGCTATATACACCAAATAAATCTACCATTAGCTCCACATTTGTTTGTTTGTGGTATGTGTGTTTTTACTTTTGGAACATCTTACTGTGTTTTAGGTGAAGACATTTGGTCTCGTTTAGTTGAGTATTTATTAAAAGGAGCACATTCCTTTTGGGTGGGCATTACTGTTGAATTTTTAGGCCAGTCTTATTTGATGGAGGGTGTTCTCTGCTCTCAGATTAAAGGAGACTGTGGTTTGTACTATCTGTGGATTACTTCACGCTCCTTTGCTCCACATGAGAAGAGACCAGTAGTTATAGTTGTATCTTAATGGCTGCTTGCAAGCTTTTAAGACCCCAGATGTATTCACCAAACTAGGATGAAGAATATTATCTCTGTGAACTGTTATATCAGATGACCAAGATATCACCCGAGTCTATAGTCCTTGAACTTCGTGGCCAATAACCCAGTAACTCATGAGGTGTTTGGATATATATGTATAAGAAATTTTCAGCAGTGTGGCTATATGTACTCTACTATATTACATATAAGGAGCTCTGGTAGCGTAGTGGTTACGAATCGGGCTGCGAACCTTAAGGTCAGCGGTTCGAAACTACCAGCCGCTCCGCGGGAGAAAGATGAGGCTTTCTACTCCTGTAAGGATTTACACCCTCGGAAACCCTGTACAGGGTCGCTATGGGTCGGAACCGACTCGACGGCACTTAACAACAACAACAACAACATATTACATATGAATATAAATGCAGAACGTACAAATAATCTATATATACAGATGCCTACAACTATACCTGTATAAAAGCCCTGGTGTGGCATTGTAAGATAAGCACTGGACTGGCATCTGCAAGTTCGACAGTTCAAATCCACCAGCCACTCTTGGAAACCCTATATACGATTGCTGTGATTAAAAATCGACAACAACATACTTGTATATGCATGTGCATGTCCTCCCCTGCACCCTTTGACATCTATGTAGCATATACATCTATCTAGCTACTTAGAAATTTTTGGTGGTTGCAAAAACCATGTGGGAGCTATGTCTGACTGCCTCTGGCTTCACAAGAGGAAGAGAGAGTCAAACTCAATCAGCTCAAGGCTGATTCCAGTGAAGTGGAGGTCAGACATACCTACACCCTATAACCTTCTTTCCTCTATTCTGACACCAGCCATGCCTCCCACAGCACTGCTTCATATCTCGGTTTGATCATCCATTGCAATGGCCACACAGTACTCAGATTTACTAGGGAAGTGAATAGGGTACAATTCAGGATTAAAAAAAAACCCCAACTCAGCATGCAACAGTTTTCCAATCAGGAACACCTCTTCTCTACCATACTACAGACCTACCTCACTCTTCTATTTGGCTTCTCAAGCATGGCACACTTTGGCCTCTGCCCTGTTCTGTCAAGTGTTAAAAAAGCTCTTTTAGCCAGTCTGAATGCCCAAAGGGCACATTCTGCAAGCCACCCTCCTACCTGTAGGTACTCAGTAACTACTTGGTTCATGGGCCTAGAGCCCAACGTTACTCTGTCCCGCCATGTCATGCCTCTGACATCACTACTTCTCCAGGTAGGGATCTCATGCTCCACTCATGCTCTTCTTGCTTGATGGTCCTAGGATTCTCTGTTTTTGCTTTTAGAATGGTTCCTTTTAAACCTAGCTGGCTGGCAAAACTAACCAATTCCCAGCCTCTTATTTGGTGGGAATTAAGATGTTGAATAGAAAAGCCATTACAAGTAAATTCAAGGTACCACAGTGGTTATTAGTTTTTGCCAGGAGAAAGATGAGATTTCTGCTTCCGCAAAGATTTACAAATCTTGGAAACCTTTTGCAGGGTTGCTGTGAGTCGGAACTGACTCCACGGCATACCACCAACAACATCCACTGTTTAGTGTTTCTCCTTTCTTTCTCCTCCCATTCATGTCCTAATCACCAAAGGATTGCTTTGTAACATGTTATATCAATATACAAGGTAAATATATATATTTACCTTGTTCACATTGTGCTGATTTTGCTCATTTTGAGTCTTCCTTCCCTGCCTTCACCATAATTACCAGGTGCTTATTGTTTAGTAAGAACAGTAGCATAGTGGCTGCTAATCTGACAGCAGTTCAAAACTCCCAGCTGTTTATCAGGAGAAAATGGGTTCTCTGCTTCCATAAGGATTTGCAGCCTTGGAAACCCTATATAGGGTTTCTGTGAGTCAGAACTGACTCCACGGCATACCACCACAACCAACCACTGTTTAGTGATTCTCTTTTCTTTCTCCTCCCATTCCTGTCCTAATCACCAAAGGATTGCTTTCTGTGTGTAAACCTATTTTTGACTATTTATAAAGATGGTTTCTTACAATATCTATTCTTTTGTGATTGATTGACTTACTTTATTCAGCATAATGGCTTCCAAATTCATCCACGTTTTGAGATGTTTCACAGAGGATTGATTCATCATTATCTTTATCATCGTGCAGTATATTCTCTTGTAGCTGCCACATTTTGTTTATCCATTCATCTGTTTGTGGACACTTAATGTGTTTTCCATCATTTGACTGGTGTGAATAATATTGGGATGAACATGGGTATGCATATGTCTATTGGTGTCACAGCTCTTATATCTTTAGGGTATGTGCTTATGAGTTGGATTGCTGGATTGTTTTTTGCCCTTTTTATGATTGAATTGTCTTTTTGCTTTTGAAGTGTTGCAATTTTCTATGTATTTTAGAGAGTAGAGCCTTGTCAGATACGTCATTGTCAAAAATCTTTTCCCAGACTGTAAGTTTTCATTTGGTAAAGTCTTTTGATTATGTTTTAGGTTGTATAGATTATCTTCTGTGTTTGTGTATTATCAATTGTGTTTGATAGAATATTTATGTCATAGGTAAAGTCTCCTTGCTTTGTTCCCTGTGCTATCTTCCTGAAACTTCTTAGTTTTAGATTTAACATTTTTAGATTTTTGGTCCATTTTAGTTAAGTTTCGTACATGGTGTAAGGTGTGGATCATGTTTAATTTTTCTGCAAATGGGTAACCACTTTTGCCAGCACCAGTTTTTTAAGAGACCTGTGTTTTTCCTTTTTAAAGGAAAAAAAGATCAACTGTCCATCAATGGATAAGTTTGTTCACTTGGTCTAGTGTCTGTTGTACCAGTACAGGGCTGTTTTGACTACTATGATTGGATAGTAGGTTCTGAGATTGGGAAGTGTGAAGCCTCTTTGTTTTACTAGTTCTTCAATAAAGGTTTAACTACTCAGCATCTCTTTCCATATAATACTAAAAAAGAGTTGTACCATTTTGTTATAGATTGTTGTAGGAATTGCTACGTTTCTATATATTGCTCTGGGTTATTGTTAAGTGCCGTTGACTTGGTTCCAAACCATAGCGAACCCTGTATGGGGGTTTCAAGGAGCAGCTGGTGAGCTTGAACCACCAACCTTGTGGTTCAAAGTAACCTTGCAGTCCAGCACACTAATCCACAGTGCCACACCAGAACTCCTTTGGGTAGTATTGACATTTTTGTAAAATCAAGTTGTGGCATATACCTTACTTTAGTCGTGTGGGATATTTACGTATCTCGTATTTCTTTTAACTGACCTGTGGAATGTATTTCACATTTCTCTGTGAATGTTTTTTTCTTAATTTAAATTTCCATGATAACGGGTAGAAATGTCATCTTTCAGCATTAGTTACTCCTGTCTTTGTTTGAGATTCTCAAAAGCAACGTGGTTTTATAACCCTTGTAGAACTGGCTCCCAACTATCAACTCTCAGTCAGTAAATTGTAATTAATGGGTTAAAAATAGGTTTTGCTTTCCACTTAATGGAACATCTAAGATTATAATCATTCATGTTACCTTTATCATCTAGTACTGAAGTTCTCCCTCAAGATATTTGAAGTCTTTGAACCCGTCCTATCACTGCTTAATGAAACATTTGTAGGTATTTTTAACTAGGAGGTGTCACTGGATAGATGTGAGTTATAGGACAGAAAATTAGGTGGTAATAGAACTGGGAAAAGTTTCCCTGTCCATCTCATGTTCATAGACCTGTACTGTAAGGGGCTGGGGGCTGATGGTTAACTTTTTTCAATGTCAGTCACTTATAGGCTGTAAGAGTTGCTGATATATAGATAACATTACTTCCTCTTCTGTGCTTAAGTGTAGTTCTATGAAGTTTTGGTTAAAATGGTGGAGTAGTTGTTACTGACTTTTCTGTAACATTAAACTTAGTCGAGAGCAACGTGGGGTATTTGAATTTCAATTCTTCTATTGCCTCTATTTTCTTTCTTTCTATTTTCTTTTTTTGAAGGGATATCTCAAATGAAGGGGAAAAAACCCAAATATATACATAACATATGTACACATACAGAGGAAGAAATACTGAAAAAAAGGGGTCAATTACTTGTATGAGGAAGCTTTATAAGTTTCATGGAAATATTGGGTTAAAAGTAATGTAATATTTTCCCCCTATTTAAAATTCTTTTGATTGTGAATTGTATGAAGAGGATCATCAGTTTTACATTCAACAAATGATATTGGTATTTCTGAAGAAGCAAACCTTTTCTAAGTCCCTTCATAGTTTATTAATCTTCTTGGAAAGAAAATTCACCAGTGTATTGCTGTCCTTCAAATTACCATTTTTTCTAATTTCTTACATTAAGCTTGGGTAATTATCTGGTGATCTCCTTTCCAGAAGACTATTCAAGTAACAATGCCAATATTTACACATTGTTTTATAGTTTTGAATTCTTGTAGAATAAATACTTACTTATTTTTGTTGTTGTTGTTGTTTAGCTAAGAATACTTCTCAGGAATCAATATTAAGAGATCTTCAAGAAAAAAATCGGCAAGAAAATTCCTTGACTTTAGAGAAACTGAAGCATACCTTGGCTGATCTGGAAAAGCAGCGAGATTGTTCTCAAGACCTTTTGAAAAAAAGGGAACTTCACATTGAACAACTGAGTGAAAAGTTAAGCAGAGCAGAGAAAGATTTTCAAGCTTTATCAAGTGCTTTTGAATTAAAAAAGAAAGAATGTGAAGACTTGAAAGAAGAGAAAACTCTGCTTACTCATTGGAAAAATGAAAGAGAACAACTTTTAAATCAGATAGAATCAGAAAAGGAAACCTTGCAGAGTAAAATGAATCACTTGGAAACTTGCCTCAAGACTCAGCAAATAAAAAGTCAAGAATATAATGAGAGAGTAAAAACAATGGAAATAGAAAGAGAAAACTTAAGTGTTGAGATCAGAAACCTTCACAATGTGATCGACAGCAAGAGTGTTGAACTAGAGGCACAGAAAGAAGTTTATCTAGAACTACAACAGAAAGCTGAGTTCTCAGATCAGAAATACAAGAAAGAAATAGAAAATATGTGTTTGAAAACTTCTCAGCTCACTGGGCAAGTTGAAGATCTAGAACACAAGCTTCAGTTACTGTCAAGTGATATAATAGACAAAGACCAGCGGTACCAAGATTTGCATGCTGAATTTGAGAGCTTCAGAGAGCTCTCAAAATCCAAAGATCCTTCTCCACAGATGACAGAGGATCATCACAAAAGCTTTTTGGCTTGTGAACAGCAGCCTGCAATGGAAAATAGCTTTGCAAAGATAATTGTAGAACAAGGCAGCATGCCTTTTGAAAGTAACGAATGCCATTTAGAAGCAGACCAAAGTTCTACAGATTCAGCCATTTTACATAACAAAGTTCTTTCTCTTGAGTTTTCATTAGAGACTCAAAAGCAGATGAACTCAGATCTGCAGAAGCAGTGTGAAGAATTGGTGAAAATCAAAGGAGAAATAGAAGAAAATCTCATTAAAGCAGAACAGATACATCAAAGTTTTGTGGTTGAGACAAATCAACGCATTAATAAGTTACAAGAAGACGCTTCTGTTCATCAGAATGTTGTTACTGAAACTTTAGTTGTCCTTGAGAACAAGGAAAAAGAGCTGCAACTTTTGAGTGAAAAATTAGAAATTCAGCAAATGGAATATCAGGAATTAAAAGAGAGCAGTGGTGTTCTTGAAGACTCTCTAAAGGAACTACAACTTTTGTCTGAAACCCTGAGCTCAGAGAAGAAGGAATTGAGCTCTGTTTATTCTCTAAGTAAACAAGAAGTTGAAGAGCTGACCCAAGAGAATCACATTCTTAGGGAAATGAATGCATCTTTAAATCAAGAGAAAATGAACTTGCTACAAAAAAGTGAGAGCTTTTCTAACTGCATAGATGAAAGAGACAAAAGCATTTCAGAGTTATCTAATCAATACAAGCAAGAAAAACTCAATTTACTACAAAGATGTGAAGAGACAGAAAGTGCACTTGAGGATCTTAGAGAAAACTACGAAGCAGTGCAAGCGAAGAACTCTAGGTTAGAATGCTTGCTTAGTGAATCCACTAATGTTTGTGAGAATAGAAAAAATGAGTTGGAACAGCTAAAGGAAACATTTGCAAAGGAACACCTAGCACGCTCAACGAAATTAGCATTAGTAGAAGAAAGAAACCAGAACCTAATGCTAGAGTTGGAGACTGGGAAGCATAATCTGAGATCTGAGATTACAGCCATCCAAAACAGTTCCAAGGATATGAAAGATGTCTTAAAGCAAGAAATCACTACTTTACAGGAAGACCAGCATAGGTTGCAAAAAGAAATGAATGCCTTGCTGGAAGAGATTGAGCACCTGAAGAAGGCTGAGCCTGGTCATCAGAATCTAGAATTAGAACCAATCAGTGACTTTGTGAAAGAAAAAGAGGGCAAGATAAATACATATGATATTGAGCGTCGGTTGGATCTTGACATTGAAGGTGCATCTCCTGACAGTTACAATGCACGATTAGGACAGCTAGAAGCTGTGGTAAGAACTATGGAACTAAGACTTGAGGAGAGTGAGAAGGAGAAGGTATGCTTGCAGCAGGAATTACACACGATTAGAGGAGAATTAGAGACTGGAAGTTTTCAACAAGATTCTCAGTTGCAAGAAATTAGTGGTCTTACAGACTGCAAAGTAGATACAGAAGACAAATATATTTCAGTACTTCATGAGTTGTCACCAAGTCAAAATAACAATGCACACCTACCGTGTTCTTTACAGACAATATTGACTAAGCTGAATGAGCTAGAGAAAATGTGTGAAATATTGCAGGTTGAAAAGTGTGAGCTAACATCTGAGCTGAATGACTCACGATCAGAATGTATCACAACAACTAAGAAAATGACAGAAGAAGTAGAGAAACTTGTCAATAATGTTAAAATTTTAAACGATGAAAATGGTCTTCTCCAAGGTGAGTTAGTGAAACAGATGCCAGAAAGCAAATTTGGTGAACAACACGAACAGAAGTCTCTGCTCTCCGAGCCTTTGGATGACAGTAATTTCTATGAGAGCTTGACATTGTCAAACAAAGAAGTTCAGATGCATTTTGCTGAGTTACAGGAGAAATTCTCATCTTTACAAAGTGAACACAAAATCTTACATGATCAGCATTTTCACATGAGCTCAAAGATGGCAGAACTACAGTCCTATGTTGACACTCTAAAGGCTGAAAATTCGGTCTTGGCAATGAATTTGAGAAACGTTCAAGATGACCAGGTGAAGGAGGTGTCGCTAAGACCTGAGGAGGGCCGTTTTCTGTCACTGTCATTCTCTGGTGGGACTGAAAGCCCTATTCTTAAAAGTTTTGGAGAATTCTCTTTTTGCAAAGATCCTTTGGAACAGACAGGAGAAATGTCTCTTTTGAATAGTTTGGAAGAGAATGTTTCTGTGAACCAGTCTAGTGTGGATGAAATATCCTGCAGTAGTCTGGAGGAGGGCAATCAGGCTAAGAAACAAATGTCATCTGCCCCCATGAGGAGTACTGAGGAACTGGAGACCCTCTGTCAGATGTACCTGCAGTCTCTCAAGCAGCTAGAGCAGGAAGTTGAAAGTCAAGGGATTATGAAAAATAAGGAAATCCAAGAGCTTGAACAGTTACTAAGTTCTGAAAGAAAGGAGCTTGACTGTCTTAGAAAGCAGTGTTTGTCCGATAATGAACAATGGCAACAGAAGCTGCAAAGTGTGACCATGGAGATGGAGTCTAAGTTGGCAGCAGAAAAAGAACAGACTGCACATCTGTCACATGAGCTAGAAGTCGCACGACTCCAGCTACAAGGTCTTGACTTAAGCTCACGGTCCTTGCTCGGCACTGACATAGAAGATGTAAGTATATGGGCTTCACATGCTGTTTTATTACCTTCTGTTTACATAATTTCCATTTATAATACATGGGTGCTAGATGGAAATACACATTTTAAGTTGAAAATATTTGTACGTTCAAAGAAATCAAAACAAAATATACCAAGTTATGAAAAATGAAAGAACTTTAAAAAAAAAAAGCAAACTTTGGTTGCCTGTTTTATTGATTTGACTTGTTACTGTTAATTGCCTGTGAGTTGATTCTAACTCCTGGTAGCCCCACGTGTGCAGAGTAGTAGAACTGCATAGGGTGTTCAAGACTGTCCTTTCTGAGGCAGATCAGCAGACCTGTTTACCCAGGTGGGTTCAAATCACCAAATGTTTGCTGATAGTTGAATGTTTAATCACTTGTGCCACCCAGGATCTCCAAACCCATTGCCATCTAGTCATCTCCTAATTCATGACAACCCCAGGTGTGGCAGAGTAAAACTGTGCACTGGAGGGTTTTCATTGACTGATTTTTCTGATGTATGCTACTCAACTCTTTTTTCTGAAGCGCCTTTGAGAGGATTAGAACCTCTAACTTTTTGATTGGTAGCCAGATGTTGAACCATATGTGTCACCCAGGAACGCCACACTGTTATATGGTAAATTAATAAAGATGTTTTTAAAGTCTTCTGGAGAAAATTGTTATACTGGAATTCGAAGACCGTCAATAGGATATATATGTGTTTTTACACTTTGTGAATTCATAAAGCACAGTTAAATATTGAACTTGAGCTTATGAATGATGTTGTTGTTAAGTATTGTGGATTCGGTTCCGACTCATAGTGACCCTACTTATAGTTTCCGAAGCTGTAAATCTTTACGGGAGCAGAACACCTCATCTTGCTCCCGCGGAACAGCTGGTAGTTTTGAACTGCCAACCTTGAAGTTAGCAGCCTGATTCGTAACCACTATCCTACCAGAGCTCCTTTAAGAATGATAATGTGATGTAAAATTTAAGCTCTCAGGCTCTTCCGGAACTTTTTTATGTTACAGAATTATAGTTATGAAAGAAATGTAGATTCTCGTTTATGCGTTACTACAGAATTTTCTTTTAACAATTTGCTATGATACAAATATATGATCTGGTATCGATCATTTCTTTATTGAATAAGCAGTATAATTAATAATTATAAGTAATATAATGAACAATGCTGTATAGTACTGAAATTTTTCTTGATTCCTTTTGTCTGCCTCTGTAAGGTGTAGAGGGCAGGTGGTTGGAGGTGGTGACATATAATAGTAGCCATGCAAATCCCCATTTTACAGATGAGAAATAGTGAGTCTCTAAGACACATTGATAGCAGATCCTGGATCTGTGGGTTAAGTCTTTGGTCTGGAAATCTGGTAATGGAACCTTAACTAATTTTTCTTATTAACGAATATCATAAATGTTGACGATGCTTAGGAAACAGTTTGTTAGGAATTTGCTTCTTATTTGAAGATCATAAAGAGAAATTTTATATTTGGACAACTAGATTATTCCTAGCAAAACAAAACCAACAAAAATGAAATTTGGATTAATTGTGATTTAGATGATAAAATAAGTGGGTTTTTCTTCATGCTACGTACCTTACCCAAGATAAAGGTCATGCCCATTTAATGCCCTGCTGAATGTTTGTGGTAGGTATTTGAATGGAGAGAGGACAGTATGGTGGAAATTATGTCATTTGACTTTAGTCAGTAAGAGATTGTGTTTAGCTGAGGCAGGAACCTGGTTTCTAGCAAGTAATAATTAAGTCTTCTATCTATTCTATTTTGTTTTTGCTTTTAAAAATGCTTTCCTGTTATAATTTTAGGCTATTCAGAGTGGAAATGCGAGCTGTGACATAAAAGAATCAGAGGAATATACTCCAAAAACTAAAGGAAGAATTGCAAAGAGTGACATTCATCAGATTTGTGAAAAAGATATTCAGCAAGACCTCCATCTCGAGACTGATGCAATCAAACAAACAGGGGAGCATTCCTCAGGAACTGACTGGGAGACTCCAGTGGACGATAGAACTCAGGGCTGTTCAGAACGCATTTCTGAATTGTCTCTCTCTGATCCTAGTGCTTTGGTATCTATGGATTTTCTGGAGAATCAATTAACTATTCAGAATCTTCAATTGCAGGTAAAAGAAGCTTCAGATGAGAACCTCAAATTACTTCATATCATAGAGGAACGTGACAAAAAACTGGAAGTTTTGCTAAATGAAGTGAAAGAGTTAGATTCAAAAGTATGTGTACAGAGAGTGCAACTAAATACTAAGATTGAAGCATGCATTGAATTAGAAAAATCTGTTGAGGAACTTCGGAAAGAAAAGTCAGATTTACATGAAAAATTCGAATTCTTCTGTCATGATAACCCAGAGTTATTTCAGAAAGCAAAAACTTTGGAAGAATTCAATTCTAATTTAGAAATGACAGATAAATTGTCAAATGAAATTATTGCAGATAATGTACACATGGCGAATGACAACTGGAAACAGAAATTTCTTAATGCAGAAAATGAACTGGAGAGAATCAAATCTGAGAACGCTAGCATGGAGCATCAGACCTTATCTATGAAATCGAACTTAGAGACATTTCAGACAGAGAAGTTGCATTTAGAAAAAGACAATGAAAATAAGCTAAAAGTTATAACCTGTCTTGAAAAAGAGCTTTCTGTGGTTACAACTGAGCGAAATGGACTTCATGGTGAATTAGATACTGTGTCAAGAGAAAACAAAGAACTGAGACAGATGTGTGAAAAGATGAAGGAAAAAATACAAGAACTTGAGTCTCATCATGGTGAATGTCTGAATCACGTTCAAGTTGTGGAGTCTGAAGTACAAGAGAAGACAGCACTACTTCAAACTTTGTCCAGTGATGCAAACAAGCTGTTAAAGGAGCAGGGTGATCTCCAAGCACAGTTGCAGAGTCTGGAAAATGATTTACAGGCACTGTCTTTGGTAAAAGGTGAGCTGGAAAACCAAATCGGGCAGTTGAATAAAGAGAAAGAATTGCTTGTGACGAACTTAGAAAACTTGCAGAACAAGCTAAGTGAATCAGAAGACCAAAAGGTCGTGCACTCGAAGGCCTTGGAGGCTGCATTAATGGAGAAAAGTGAGATTATGATGAGACTGAGCTCAACACAAGATGAAGTGCACCAGCTGAGAAATGGCATTGAGAAACTGAAAGTCCGCATTGAGGACGATGAGAAGAAGCAGCTCCACATCTTAGAAAAACTGAAACAAAGTGAACGTCATTCAGATTCGTTAAAGGATAAAGTTGAGAATCTTAAAAGGGAGTTGCAAATGTCAGAAGAAAATCAAGAGCTTGTCATTCTTGATGCTGAGAATTCCAAAGC
>NW_006408527.1:2989219-3016183 GCF_000296735.1 Chrysochloris asiatica | reverse complement strand
CAAGAGCTTGTCATTCTTGATGCTGAGAATTCCAAAGCTGAAGTAGAGACTCTCAAAAAAAAAATGGAAGGACTGGACCAAACCCTGAGAGATTTGGAATTAGGTCTTAACAGTATAAGGTCAGAAAAAGAAAATCTTTCAAGAGAGTTACAAATCAAGCAAGATCGTATATCTCAATTAGAAATACTGAATTCTTCATTTGAAAATCAACTGCAAGAAAAAGAACAAGAAAAAGTACAGGTCAAAGAAGAATCTAAAATTGCATTGGAGTCGCTTCAGACACAATTAAAAGAGCTAAATGAGAAAGTAGCATCTATGCATATTGACCAAGAGACATGTAAGGCCAAAGAACAGAATCTGAACAGCCAAGTAGATTCCCTTCAACATGAGAAAACTCAATTGTTACAAGGCCTTGAAGAGGCCAAAACTAGGTACATTAGTTTGCAGTCTTCTGTGGATGGCCTCGTTCAAGAAGTAGAAGATGGCAAACGGACACTGGAGAAGCAGAATGAAGAAATCAGTAAACTAACAAATCAGATTCAAAACCAAGAACAGCTTTCCTCTAGATTGTCCCAAGTGGAAGGAGAGCAGCAACTTTGGGAGAAGCAAAAAGCAGAACTGGGAAATCTGACAGTGGAATTGGAGCAGAAGATCCAAGAGCTGCAGTCCGACAATGGAACTCTACAGGACTCTTTTGAAGGGCTGCAGAATTCTTACAAGGATCTCCAGAAGGAGCTGGAGTTGACAAAAATGGAAAAGATGTCCTTAATTGAAAAGGTAAGTGGTTTAATTTACTTAACATTTGTTACAAAATTTAAAACAAATTTGAAAGAAGAGTATTTATTGGTGATCATATTTGAGCCGTTTTGTGATTTAGTTATAAGGTGACCTTGTTTCAACCAGTTCAGTAGATTATTTATTTATTTTGAAGGATTTTGAAGTTTTGTTCTACATCATTCTGTTGGGGTCATTTAGACTAGTTTTTTCTTCTAGACAGAGTTTGCTATGTTGGACCTACTTTGTATAGCCTTAAAACTGCTTCAGCAGCAGTAGCCCTTCTGATATGTTCACATGGAACATTTCCATGGATCGACCCAGGCTTTCCATGGAATACCTGTATATAGGTGTTGCTTTGGGTAATGTACAATTGTTGATCCTAATTCTTTCCTTAACAATAGATGAGTATGTAGCATCCCCATTCCCAGTTAAGACCCACTGCTCTAAGAGAACATGTTGATGTCAGTCCCTGACTCTTAGTAGCCTCATGCCTTACAGGGTAAAACTGCTCCAAAGGGTTTTCTTGGCTGTAATCATTATAGAAACAGTTCTCTTCTGAATTACTGCTGGGTGGCTGTGAACTGCTTGTGCCTCCTGGCCTGCTACATAGAAAACACAGGGTCAGAGAGTGCAGAGACCCTCTCCACTCATCTTTTTCTTTTTTATGAGAAAGGAGAAGGAACTCTTAAAGATACTGATTAAATTACAACCAACATTTACTCTGTCAGATCCCTCTTTAGTACTTTCTCTGTGCAGTCTCCTCTTATATTCCAATTCATAGCAATGCTGTACAGGGTTTGCGAGGAGCGACTAGCGCGTTTGGACAGCCAATATGTCAGCTGATGGTAAAAAGGAAGATCTGTGATTGAGAAGGGTCAGTTTTGAAAGAAAACTTTAGTTTTGCTCCTTATGCTTTCTTATTGATCTAGGAAAGTGAAGTCCTTCAAATTTAATTTTTTCCTTGAGCAAATTAAAAGGTAAAGGGAGTATTCAGAAACATAAAACCAATTCGTGTT
Source organism: Chrysochloris asiatica (assembly GCF_000296735.1). Taxonomy (NCBI): domain Eukaryota; kingdom Metazoa; phylum Chordata; class Mammalia; order Afrosoricida; family Chrysochloridae; genus Chrysochloris; species Chrysochloris asiatica. The sequence goes on along the minus strand of NW_006408527.1, from coordinate 3,014,390 downwards.
TTCTAAAAATTTCTGGGTTTTATGCAGTTTGCAAGAGATGGCGGTTATTGTAGAGATAACTAGACAACCATTCCAGGCTGTTTCAACTTTAAGGGACAAATGCAAACAATAGAGCTTTAACAGGTTTAACTAATGATAGGCATGTTTCTTGCAGATTAGTATGGTATTAGGGATTATTAGAGACCCAAGAATAGATAAGAAATCTCAGAAGCTGCCTCATATAATATTTTCTGACGTTTAAGTTTAATTTAAAATAATACCTTCTTGCAGGATTTCAAGACTTAGTAATGTTATCTCCCTTTGTCATTCCTTTATTGCTGTCTCTTATTAAGTCTTACGAGAAAAGGTAATCTTACCAGTAGGTTTTGAGAACATTAAATAGCTTAGTCAAGTGAAGATTAACCAGGTTCAAATTTATTATTCAAGATGAAAGTAAATGTCATGAGTGTGTTGTATCAGGGGTATTGACTTGATTCAAACAGACACCCATAAGCAGATCCTAATGAAAGATCAAATTTCAGGTAAACACAATGACTGTGAAGGAAATGGAGCTGCAGAGGGAAATGCATGAGATGGTGCAGAAAACAGCAGAATCGAAACAAGAATTTGATGGCGAAAAAAATAGGCTCACCGAAGAGTTAAAATTAATGTTGGAAGAAACAGAGAGCAGCAAAGTAAGTTTCTTTCTAATAGGTGTGGTGTACTCTCATTGCTTAGTGTGTACATTCTCCTTGTTTTTATTTTGTAAGACATCAGCACTGCACCAACCTGTTTTACCTTTTGAATAAAATAACCCAGAGTTGATGTCAAAATTGTATTTGCTGTAATCAGAATCATCCTGCACTGCTGTGAACCTAGAAGAACAGTCAACAGAGGGCTCTAAATACATGAAAACAGCATCCATGAAGCCCAGAAAGGGTGACCGTAGTAGTACTTACATCAGAAGTCGATTTTAAACCTCTGCTTTCCTGGCCTGCTTCAGATGATAAGCCAGAATTTGCTAGAGACAGATGCACTGACAGTTGCTAAGAACTGAAAAAAAATAACAGAAGGGAAGTCACAGTAAAATGTAAAGTTAGAACAGTGTGCGGGTACTATTTTAGTGTAGGGTTAAGGAGCAAAATCTATAGCTCTCAGACTGCTGCTCCTTATGACTGTTCCCATAGCAAACAAATTGCTGTGGACACAATTCTGACTCATGTCACCCCATTTGTGTCAGAGTAGAACTCAGCTCTGTAGGATTTGCAGTGGATGAGTTTTTGAAATTACATTCTTCTAAGGAGCGTCTCATACGACTCGAGTCTCTAACCTTTCAATCGAATGTGTTAACTGTTTGTACCACCTCAGGAACTCTGTTCCCATTGCTTACATTGCTAATTGCTAATTTATGATCTCGTTTTCTTTTGAATAAGAAGTCCTGTTGGCATAGTAGATTAAGCAGTAGACTGCTAATAGCAAGGTTGGTTGTTCAAACCCACCGTCTGCTTTGAGGGAGAAAGATGAGGCTGGCTGCTTCAGTACAGATTTACAGTCACATAAATCATACTAGAGTTTCTATCGACTCGATGACACTGGGTTTGATATTTAGATTTTTCTCTTGAATCTTGTCACACTTTGCCCAAAATAGTTGCTGCCACTAAGGCAAACTGTCAGAAATGAAACCTGTTTGCTAAACCTGGTTAACAAACATTACTATATTCATGAAGTCTTCATACATTCAGCAAAGCAAATAAAAGTCATGATGACCTTGAGTTAGCTTAAAAAGTTGAAATGTTTATAATTCCTTACATAAGGAGTTGGGGAAATATGGATTTGTCTTTAAATAGAGTATTTAATCTAGTTAAAATAGACCAGTTTGGCATTTCATCTTGGTGATTGATATACTGAATTTGTTGACAATGCAATGTTAGAAGGGTTTCTACAGTCAGTATTGGAATCATGCTGAATATCTTTTGATACTGAGAGCTTGAAAGTATCCCCAGTATATTGTTATATGTACTGCTTTCTTAGGCTCTGTTGTTGTTAGTTGCTATAAGTTGACTTTCACTCATATAGAGACCCCGTGTGATAGAGTAGAGCTGCCCAATGGGGGGCTTCCTAGGCTGTGATCTTTACCACTCGGAGTCCTGCTGGTACAATGGGTTAAGCAATAGCTTACTAACTGCAAGTCGATGCTCCGAGGGAGAAAGATGAGGCTGTCTGTTTTCGTAAAGATTTCTGTCCTGGAGACCCTCGGGAGCAATTTTACTCTGCTATAGGGTCAATGTGGGAGCCCTGGTATGGTGTTGTTTGGATAAGCTGTGGACTGTAAGGATTGTTTGAACAGCAAGGTTGGCAGTTCAAATCCACTAGCCCCTCCCTGGAAACCCTACACAGGATCACTAGGACTTGAAACTGACACGATGGCACTAAATAACAGAGGTTCACTGTGAGTTAGAACTGATTCAATGGCCGTTCATTTCATCGCGCATTACCAGGTGTTTCTCCTTTGAGGCCAGTGGGTAAGTTCCAGCCATCAGCCGTTCAGTTAGTAGCCCAGTGCTTAACCATTGAGCTACCAGGGCTCTTAGGTGCTAAACTTAAAACCACACTTATTGCCTTCATGTGACTGGAACTCATAGTGACCTATGCTCTAGGACAGCATACAGCTGCCCAGAGGGCTTCCTAGGCTGGCATCTTTATGGAAAGCTCTTCATTTTACTGTAGAGTTGCTGGTAGCAGCTCAGCGCTCAACCATTGTGCCACCAGGGCTCCCTCTTGGACACTACTAAGAGAAAAAGCTTGTTGTTCAACTTAAGTCTCGAACATGTGAGTACATTGGTTTTAAATGACTTTATTCATTTGTTTATTCAGACCATGAATAATAAGTGTGGCATTGTTGGATAAGCACTGGACTGTTAACTTTCAGGTCAGTGATTCAAACTCACCAGCGCTGGTAACATATTGGGTTACACATTGGGCTGCTAACTGAAAGCTCAGCAGTTTGAATCTACCAGCTGCTCCACAGGAAAACGATGAGACTTTTTGCTCCTGTACAGATTCATAGCCTTGGGAAACCTTATACAGGGTCGCTAAGTCGAAACTGACTCGATGACACATGACTACCACCACAGCTCAAGGATGTTGTTGTTAAGTGCCGTCGAGTCAGTTCCGACCCATAGCGACCCTGAACAGGGTTTCCGAGACTGTAAATCTTTACGGGAGCAGAAAGCCTCATCTTTCTCCTGCGGAGCAGCTGGTAGTTTCAAATTGCTGACCTTGTGATTCGCAGCCCAATTCTCAATCAGTGCGCTACCAGAGCTCCTTGCAGCTCAAGGATAGAACACTGAATAAAACAGCTATGCTTCTTGCACATATTAAAGAAATAAGTTAACATCTAAATACTCAAACCAGTAAATGCTATAAAGGAAAGAAATAGTATTCTTTGTGGATGAATTGGGGAATGGGTGTGTGGGTGTATTGAGTAATCTGACTTAGATTGGCTGGTCAGAGAATGTCCTCTGTAGGATGAACCAGCCATATTAAACTTTGTGGAGGAAGGAGCATTTTGTCTAGTGAGACATGTGACTAAAGCTCTGCTGTTAAAAAGAGCTTTATAATTTTTAGAAACTGAATGGAAGCTATTGTGGCTGAAGCCAGAGGGAAAATGACATCAACCAAGATTGGAGCGGTAGAAATTGGAATAAAATTAACGTAAAGTTATATATAATCCATGAGTCTGGCGTTTAGAGCTACAATTTAGAAAGGAAATGTTACTGTGGCTACTTTAGCATACATAGATTTAATTTTTAAAAATTTATTTTAAAATTATGATAATGATAGAAGATACAAATGGAGGTGAGAAGGTGACTTTAGAGGTACTCCAGCCTTTAAGATGAGATGGAATAGGAGGGATCAGTACAGAAAACAGAAGACTTGATGAGGCAAATCATGTTCTAGAAGTCTCGAGTTGAGGCTTTCTCAATAAAGAAGAAGATGGTCAGCAGCCATTTGTATTTTCTTAGAGGTCATGTGAAATAAGGACTGAAGTGGGCCCTTTGGGCTGGACAACATGGAGGTCCCTGATGCCAGGAAATGGTAGTTTAGAAAATGAAGTGTCTGATGAAGCCAGATTGGACTGGGCTGGAGAGTGCATGGGAGAGGAAGTGGACATAGTATGTATATAGACAGCTGTTTTGATAAATGTGGCTTTGAAGGTTGACCTGGAAGTGGGTCAGTTCCTGAGTAGGTGTGGATCAGGAGAGGAGTTTTTAGACTATGACACATTTCTGTGTTTCCAGGAATAATCCAGTAGAGGAGTAGAGAAGGGAACACTAAGGGGAAAGAGAGAAAGGCCAAGTAACTAGAAGATCCAAGCCTTGAGAAGAATGAAAGAGGGGATCAGGACTCAGCACAAAAGTAGGGACTGGCCTCTTTAATTCTCTCTCTTTTATTGAGTTTTATTTTACATAATCTGTTGTAGTAAATGGAGTCCTGATGTGGCCCTCTAGGATAAGCACTTGGCCTCAAGGTTGGTTTAAGCTGCAGGGTCGGAGGTTCAGACTCACCAGCCACTCCTTGGAAACGCTATGAAATAGGATTGCTATGAGGTGAAACTGCCAACTTAAAAACAACATTGTAGTAAATATATATTTAACAAAATATTTGCCACTTCAGTAAAACTTTCACATATGAATTCAATTACTTAATTTATGCTCATCATGTTGATTTGTTCTCATTTTCTGTTGCCCTTAACAGAAGCTCAGTGTCCCTATGCGCTGAGTCCTTTCCCCCTTCGTTTTATATGCTTCAGGTAGGGATTAGCCTTTGTTGCTTAGGGAGAAACTAAAGTTTCATGAAGGTGGTGGGGACATGAGTGAGCTCCAAGACAATGGTTCTCTTATTAGTGAATGAAACTTGATAAAACTTGACAAAAACAGATAACCATGCAATGGTCTTTTTGAAGAGAAGGAAAGGAAAAAGAATTATAGTAATGTTGTTGTGTCGTATTGTTTTCTAGTTTATCTAAGTTTTCCCCAGAAACTACATTTTGCAGTCAGGCACAGAAAAGACAGCTTTTGTCAATCCTGTACAATGAAGGGAAAGAGGGGCAGAAGAACTGCAGTCATTTTGGAAGAACACTCTTAGTGGTAGAACATGCACTCTAAACTGGGCAAGAGAAAATGAATAACAATTCTGGAGGAAATTGGATGTAAAGGTAGTTCTGGTGAAGAGATCAAGGAATTATTGCAACGGGGAAGATTGAGTAAGGGAGCCTGGTATGGGTGTGGTCCCAGAGTGATTGAGCTGAAATGAAGATTTCAGTGGTTCTGTGGTTCCTGTTCTTCATATGAAGAAAAACGTGGCATCAAGATTGGAGGAAGACTCATTAGCAACCTGCGATAAATGGAGGGAGGATACAACCTTGTTTACTGAAAGCGAAGAGGACTTAAAACACTGATGAAGATCAAAGACCACAGCCTTATAGTATGGATTGTACCTCAATGTAAAGAAAACAAAAATTCCCAAACTGGACCAATAAGAAACATAAATGGAGAAAAGATTGAAGTTGTTGAGACTTCATTTTGCTTGGATATATTAACCAACACTCATGGAAGCAACAGTCAGGAAATCAAACAACGTGTATTGCATTGGACAAATCTGTTTGAGACCTCTTTAAAGTGTTCAAGAGTAAAGAGTTCAGTTTGAGGACTAAGGTGCGTCTGACCCAAACCATGGTATTTTCAGTTGCTTCATATACATGGGAAAGTAGAACAGTGAATGGTTGGGGGTGGGGGGCAGGCCATAGAAGAATCGGTACATATACATTGTGGTGTTGTAGAAGAATATTGAAAGTACTGTGGACTGCCAGAAGAACAAACAAATATGTATTGAAAGATATATAGCCAGAATGCTCTTTAGAAAGCAGGATGGTGAGATTTTGTCTCTTATTCTTTGGGCATGCTATTAGGAGGGACCAGTCCCTGGAGAAAGGACATCATGCTTCGCAAAATGGAGGGTCAGCAAAAAAAGCGGAAGGCCCCCAAGGACCAAATGACACAATGACAGCAGCAGTGGGCTTAAATGTAGCTATTGTGAGGGTGGGGCAGGATCGGACAGTGTTTTATTCTGTTGTACACATGGTCTTTTTGAGTTGGTATCAACTCGATGGCAAACAGCAGCAACAAGAATATGGTCTCTGTGCATGTAAGTTGGTTTTTCGGTGTTGAGCTAGAATAGTGGAATCACTGGAGGTGAAGTCTTAATTTTTTTGAAAAATTTTATTGTGAATTGAGTGAAGGTTTATAGACAAGATCATCATCAGCTTTACATTCAACAAACCATACATTTTTTCATCTCAGTGATTGCATTACCTTCTATGTAGGAACGGTTATTCTGTTTTTGTTTGTTTGTTTGTTTTTTATTTAGGTCCAATTGAAGGAGCTCCTGCTAGAAAATAGTGAATTGAAGAAGAATTTGGACTGTGTACACAAAGAACAGACTGAAAAGGAGGGGAAAATGAGAGACGAAATAGCCGAGTATCAGCTGAGGTTTCAGGAAGCTGAAAAGAAACACCAGACTTTGCTTCTGGATACAAACAGACAGGTAAAACGTGGGGTTTGGTTACTGTGGAGGCTGGAGGACAGGTGTGTGTGCATAGTAATCAGACATGTTTGTTGTTAAGTGCTATGGAGTTGGTTTTGACTCATAGTGATCCTGTACAGGGTATTTGAGGAGGAGCTGGTGCGTTAGAAGTTCAGTGTTTATCCTACAGTGCCACACATATTCTGCATCATTATACTGTATTACTATGTTACATGATCTTAAGAATGCCGTGTCATATTAATTTCATTATTCTTTCCTTGAGTGGTGAAAATGGTTTGCGTTTGACTGGTAACCTAAAGGAATAAATGGTTAGTACTTGACTAGTAACTTAGAGAAAGGAGTCTTGGTGTGGCACTGTGGGTTAATGCACTGGACTGCAAAGTCAGTCAGCAGTTCAGGCTCACCAGCCACTCCTTGGAAACCCTATATACAGGGTTGCTATGGTCAGAACCGACTCGACAGCACTTAACAACAACAACAGTAACCTAAAGGTTGAACTTTGAACCCATTCAGTGGTACCATGAAATAAAGGCCTAGCAGTCTGCTTCCAGGGAGTCCTGGTGGCATTGTAGGATAAGCGCTCGACCACAATGTCAGTTTGAACTGCAAGGTTGGCACTTGGAACTCATGAGCAGCTCCTTGTAAACCCTGTGCTGTGAGATGCTACCGACTTGATGACACTTAACATCAACAGTAATCTCTTTCCATAAAGATTGCAGCCAATAAAACCCTATGGAACACAGTTCTGCTCTGCAACACATGGGTCACTATGAATATCAGACTCAATAGTAGTGAATTTGGGGTGTTTTGTTTTTTTTTTTTTGGTAAGGGTGTGAAATTCTGCCGTTATCTGTACATATTTTATGTTCTGATTTTAATATTTAGTACATTTTTAACTTGGCATAAAACAGGAGGGTTGCAAGGACTAATTGAAATGGTCCATGGACTAGTACTTTTGTTTTATATATATATATTTTAGAAGAACCTCCTGCCTAAAGTAACATTTTTCTGCCCTAGTATGAAATAGAAATCCAGACTTTCCGAGAGAAATTGACGTCCAAAGAAGAGTGTCTCAGCTCACAAAAGTTGGAAATGGACTTCCTGAAATCCAGTAAAGAGGAACTCAGTAATTCTTTAAAAGCTACCAATCAGATTTTAGAAGAATTAAATAAAACCAAGGTATATACAGTTCTCATTATTCCATGATAGCATTGATGTTTCATACAGCTAATAGTCTTTTTTGAATTATAGCACAAAATAATTAACAAGTGCCTATTCTATGCATTTTATGTTAAGTGGGGTTATATGATATTTGTCCTTTTAGGTCTGTTTTCACTTAGCATAATGTTTTGAGGGTTCTTCCATGTTGTAGAATGTATGTGTTATCAGCCACTGTTCAGGTGGTTATGACTCATAGAAACCCCATTACCACAGAATGAAACACTGAGCAGTCCTTCGTCATCCTACAGTCATTGCTATGTTTGGACCCATTGTTGGAACCACTTGTTAATTCATTTCCTTTAGGCGCTTCCTCTTTTTCACTGTCTACTTGACCAAGCATGATGCTTTTTCCATGGACTAGTCCTTGCTGATAAGGAGCTCTGGTAGCGTAGTGGTTACGAATCGGGCTGCGAACCTTAAGGTCAGCGGTTCGAAACTACCAGCTGCTCCGCGGAAGAAAGATGAGGCTTTCTACTCCCGTAAAGATTTACACCCTCGGAAACCCTGTACAGGGTCGCTATGGGTCGGAACCGACTCGACGGCACTTAACAACAACAACAACAAGTCCTTGCTGATAACATGTCCAAAGTGTGAGGTGAAGTCTTGCCATCTTCAATTTTAGTGGGCATTCTGGTTCTACTTTCAAAATAGAATTCCTGCTTTGTTCTGGTATAACACCATAATTCGGATACATGAGTCCTACTCAGGTCTTGCATATTTATTGTTCAGTTTTCACTTGCATATGCTGTAGTTAAGTGCTATTGAGTCAATTCTGAGTCACAGCAAACGTGTATAGGCCTTCAGAGGCTTTAAATATTTGTGTGATTAGAAAACCTCATTTTTCTTCTGCAGAATGACTGGTGGACTTGAACTGCTGACCTGTATGTAGTTCACAGGCATGCGTTTGTCCTACAGAGCCACTGTGCCCTTCCCATGCATCTGAGGCAATTGAAAATGCCATGACTTGGGCCAGGTGGTCCCTAGTCGTCATAGTGACATTTTTGCTTTTTAAAGAGGTTTTCATAATAATTTTGCCCAATGTAATGTGCCCTTTGATTTCTTTTTTAAGGTTTTTATTGTCCATTGAATGAAAGTTGACAGGGCATATCATCACTTTTACGTTGCCCTTTTAGTATATTGTCTATTTCTGATATTCTATTAGTAATTGTTTGGACCTCTTTCTGTAGGTTTTGAATTGTTTTTCAATGCTGTATCTATCTGGTTTTTTTTTGTTTTTTTTTAATGTTTTATTGTAAATTATGTGATAGTTTACATGGCAGAACATTAGCTTTACATTCATTCTATCGTATATCGTTTTATTGCTATGGTTACAGTCTTCTCCATGCATCATCAACCAAACAAAGGGTATATCCTGCAAGCCTGCCTCCTGGTCATCAGCACACAGCCACTCTTCCTCTCTGGGGCTAGAGTACCCAGTTGTTCCATCTCTCCACGTCATCTTCTCTGCCTCCATCTCTTGTGTCACTGCTTCTCTGGGTAGGATCCCATATTCCGATCTTCACCCTTGATGGCCCCAGGGACCTCGGCTCTGGGACTGAAAGTCAGCCACTCCCCTCCTTAAACTACAAAACGTCCACCTTTACATTTCCAACCCTCACTCCTGATAGCAATTATTCACTGTTGTGAATGGCGCTTGAGTGCCATCTCCATCTCCTTTCATAAGCCCTGTCCAGACAGATTGGATACTAGTCAGTGGAGAATTCTAACTTCCTCCGTGCCTTCTGGATCTAGGTTTCCTCTTGAAAGCTTGTAAGCCAGTCACTTCTTGCCTTTGTAGCTCCATATTTTGGGTAGCCAGTGCCCAAGTTGCCCATCCCTGTCTACTCTGTGCATGGAGGGAGGGGTGGCAATGATCTTCGCTGTAAAGATTTATTCCCTCTTTTGAGCTACTGAATCCATAGGTGTAGGTCAAGTTCATCAAATTGTATCAGATTTCTGTTTTTTTCCTCTTTTCTTTAGTTGAGTTCTGATCATCCAGCCGTTTGAAGCCAGGTCAAGTGGGTATTATCTGCAAGTGTGCGTGTTCTTGTGTATATGCCCTCACTTCTTATCAGCTGGACACTTCAGTCTCCACTCTTGTCCTCTGTGGCTGTGTCATTGACTCTGGGCCCAGGTGTTCCCAGGTCTTGCCACACTGCTGGCCAACCAGGAGTCTATCTGGGTTCACAGGAGTCTATTGAATGTTGTTGGACTTAGCTTGTTGCTTCATTGCTGTTTTTCCCTTACTTCCCCTTATCGGTGACCAATGTGTTCACCGGTCAGAGTGCATGTCTGCTTGTGTGTTCCCATAGAGTCTTAGTCTTGGAAGGTAGATTGCCCTGAGGGGACCTGACTACTTTCCTTGATGTGTATTTTGGTATTTTTTATGCTTCCTGGTTGCCTCCAGGTAGATGTGATCAGGATACAGACTTCCCTTTTCATTCTTCTTCCTGAGAAATTTCAAGATGCCACTGTTGGTTGTTGTGACATAACTCAGGATTTAATTTTCAGCCTTGTTCCTTTGTAGTCTACCTGTCCCGCTCCACAATCCCCATTTAGGCCTTTTTCCTAGATAAACAGTTCAGGGCTGGCTATGGCCGTTTTGCACTGCCATTTGGTTTTAAGTGGAAACTGTCACTTTAAATTTCAAGGAGATCTGTGTTCATGCGTAGTAGAACCCTCCTGGGGTGAGGGTGGGGTGTCCACTCGCTCAAGCACCCCCTCTAATCACCTGAATGGAAGTGCACAGATAGCGAGAGACCAATGAATAGATAGAAAACAAATAAATAAATAAATAGAGTGTCCATACATTTATCTCTGTGGTTCTGTAGCATCTGTGACTGCTCTGATCCTTCCCCCACTTAGTCTCGCCCAAGATGGTAGCTCCGGGAGCAGCAGAGCGTCTTGGATTAGAAAGCACTGTATTTCTTGCCTCTGCTACAAATTCCCCTAGCTGTAAGCCTTCCAAGCATCTAAATATTCCTTTATATGTGGTTCAGAGGTCTGGGAGCATCCCCTGAGCCTGGTTGGTCCTGTATTCTGTGTTGTTGCTGACAGAGCTCATCACTGCACTTCTACCTTCTCTGCTTTCTTATTATCTCCCTTTGATTTCTTGACTGCTATCCATGGATGTCGATCGTAAATCCAAGTAAATTCAAATGCTTGAGTTTTCTTTATCATGCTATTTCTTATTGGTGTAGTTGTGAGAATTTTTGTTTTCTCACATCCTCACAGGTTGTTAAATGTGTCTTTTTCCAACCTCGTATTATTTAGCTTCTCCTATATGCTATTTGCTGAGCATACAGATTGGATAAGTATGGTGAAAGGATACATCCCTGACACCCAGCTTTCCTGATTTAAACCATTCAGTATCAGCTTGCTCGGTTTTAATCACTGCCTCGTGGTCTGTGTACAGATTCCTCATGAACACAGTTTAAATGTTCTTGTTGTTGTTAAGTACTGTGGATTCAGTTCTGACTCATAGTGATCCCTATACAAGGTTTCTGAAGCTGTAAATCTTTATGGGAGCAGAAAGCCACATCTTTTTCCCACGGAACAGCTGGTCGTTTCGAACTGCTGACCTTGAGGTTAGCAGCCCAATTTGTAACCACTACGCTTCCAGAGCTCCTTTAAATCTTCTTAGTGGCATGTATAGTTGTCCTTCACTATCCATGAGTGTTTGGTTCCAGGACACCTAGCCTATCCCCACTGTACTAAAATTCATGGATACTCAAGTTCTTTGTATATAATGGTGTAGTATTTGCATATAACCTATGCTTATTCTCCCATAAACTTTAAATCACTCCTAAATTATTTACAGTACCTAATAAAATATAAATGAATTATAAATAGCACATTGTGCACCCTCGTAGCTTTTAAGGGATTGCTTTGACCGCTTAGTTGTTTTTTATTTTTACATTTGTCATTATTGTGAATTGAATTAAAGTTATTGTGACTTGAATGAAAGTTTAGCAAGAGCATCGGTTTTACTTTCAACAGATCATATACTTTGTGACATCTCTGACTGTAATCTCCATGCAACAAAAGTTATCCCATCTCCTCCTTATGGTTCATATTTGCATCTACTCTGCTTCTCATCCCTTCTCAGTTTTGTCTTTAGGTGAATGTAGCCCTTTTGATCTTGAATGATTGACCATTCCATGGTGAGCATACCTTACTAGTGTTATTGTCTCTCCATATACCCACCTACTGCATGGCTGAAAATTGGGCCACGAGAGGGAGCTCTGTTTCAGTCCTGAATGGATGGTCAACATCCATAGCCTTGGGTGCCTCCAGTCTTTTTGTGACCAATAAACCTGTTTTGATTTTTACATACATAATTTTGATTTTTGTTTGACATTTTCTGCCCCTCTATTTGAGACCTAATACCAACCATTCAGAGCAGTTGGTAGTAGTAGGTTATTATCTAGCTTTTCTGGTCTCAGAATCATAGTGACTAATGTTCACCCACTCCATTGGTCCAGGGATTGACTAATTGATTCCAAGCATATTCAATTTTCATTTCATGTAAGGATCATATAGATTTTTTTCTTCAGGAAAAAAGAAGGGAGACATTCGTCTTAGGATTGTTGGTCAGAAGATGGTGCTAATGTCTTTCCAGAGAGACTATTTAAATTTGTTTTAATAGTTTTCATCAGATGAATACCACCCTAGTAGGTATAGTAAATGAATACTACCCTAGTAGGTATAGTACGAGGAGCCCTGGTAGCACAATGGTTCGATGCTCGACTGCATGCTCGACTGCATGCTCGACTGCTAGTTGTAAGTTAGGTGGTTCAGAACCCCTAGACAGTCCATGGGTGAAAGACGTAGCAAATCTACTTCTGTAACGGTTATGGCCTTTTTTACTCTGTCCTATGCTGGTGTTTTTAAGTGCCATCACGTCTTTTCCGACTCATAGCAGCCTTGTATAGGGTATCCGTGTAGTGGCTGGTGAGGTTGAACTGCTGACTCTGCAGTTCAAACCCACCTTATGGTTGAGTGCTTATACTTCAGCACCATACCAGGACTGTACTGTGCTACAGGATTACACTAATTGGGAATCGACTCCATGGTAGGAGGTTTATGTATATTAGTGTACAAGGAACATCAATCCTTCATGTAATGGGCTTTCTTTATTTATAAAGTGCTTTAAATTTTTTTAAGTTAAGATATTAATTGAATATAATTAGATTCAAGTACAAAGATAGCTATATTTTTAACTAATATATTATCAAGCTGAAGGAAATTTACCAATTAAATGCAAACTAATAAAAATTTATTTAAAGTAACAATGTGATATGTTCTGTTACAACAAAATGAGAGATTAATTATATAAAGAAGTAGTTTCTGGTTTATTTCTTTATTTTTCTGTTTTTTAAATATCTGATGGTTCTCTTGTAGATAATGTTTACTCATATACATGCTGTGTACAAAATGATACATTGCTTGTTTGTTGAGTCTCCTTATTCAGATCCCCAATGTTTTAAATCAAGAACCAATCGACAATCATTACTGAAATTGAATTAGACATCGAACCCAGTTACTGATGAAAGCGGAAATTGAAAATTCTGAGAGTGCAGATTTACCACTACTTTGCTAATAAATTATTTTAAAATGAAGAATGCAAAAATGAGCTCCAATAGTAACATCCACTTGCATCACGAATATGCTACTTAGGATCTTTTTCCTTTTGTAGTAGTTTGGTCTATCTTTATTTATTCATGTTGTTGTTAAGTGCTGTCGAGTTGGTTCTGACCCATAGTGACCCTGTACAGGTTTTCCGAGGGTGTAAATCTTTACGGGAGTAGAAAGCCTCATCTTTCTCCCGCGGAGCGGCTGGTAGTTTCGAACCACTGACCTTAAGGTTCGCAGCCCAATTCGTAACCACTACGCTACCAGAGCTCATTACAACCGTGGAGTTAGATGTTAGGTTTTTAGCACATTGTATAGTATAATTTATATGCCATATATTGCATAGTATCCTAGTGGTTTGGGGCAACATTTCATATTGAAATACTGTCATATTTCTATAGCAAAAAGTATGGATGGATAGTCTCACAAGATAAGATTAAGACTATAAATACCTTCCTAACTCTTCAGGTCACCTTTTCAGAACTTCCCTTTGGATTTTGGAATTGTGGATTTGTACTCCTGTGAAGTATTTGATAGCACAGTTGTCCCACCTTTTGTTTACTTCATATTTGAATTTGTATAAAACTTACGTTTGTATTGTGAGCTGCCATGGTGGCTTTCACTGGGTGCGACTATAAAACAAATATTTAGTACTGAAATCATGGGACAAAGATTCCAAATAGAAACTTAATTCTCACACAGAAGTTTAGACTCATCAAGAATGTCTGGGTAACCTGAGCCTGCCTTGCAGGTGTGATTCCCCTGATAAACACAGCCGTAGGACAGTTTTTCCTGGAGCTGTGATTGATGCTTGTTGAAACTAATAAGGGAATGACAAAAACACATTGGTATTCAGAGGTTGAGAAGATTTTTATGTATCCTCTCATTTTGTCTGAACATAACAATTCTTTTATATACAGTTTTAATATATGATTCCTAATTATATCTCACAATTATTTTGCTTTTTGCTCATCAAAAGAAATTGAAGTTTATAAACGGAATTTTTTTTTTTTTTTTCTAGATGGACAATCTAAAATCTCTAAATCAGTTAAAGAAGGAAAATGAACATATGCAGGGGAAAGTAAAGTTGTTGATCAAGTCCTGTAAACAGCTGGAGGGGGAAAAGGAATTGTTGCAGAAAGAGCTTTCTCTTCTTGAAGTCACTCAGGAAAAGCAGAAAATAGGTGAGTGTTAACTGGGTGGGATGCAGATCAATCAAACAAAATCATTTTCAACAGTGAAATACGACACGTGTGGTTTGCATGAATTAGCATGTTTTTAGTTATGTTACTATGATTTATTTTGCAGCTATTTATCTTCCAGTTTCTGAATTTTGTACTCAACTTGGGGTCATGGGAGTCAGGTTGAAGTCTGCAGTTTGAAATAGAATCATCACATCTTTTATTCTATAAACATACAAACAACTGACTTTTTGGAAGTCCCAAGAAGTGTTTATCACATGGATGCTCAGTGAAGTAATTTTTATATCAGGTTTAGATCAGCATGTGTGTTGGTATTAATAATTTATAGACAACTAGTTTTGGTTTCCTTGGCATGTCGTTGTGGGTAAACTAAAAGGAAGGGACAGAAGAGTTTATTTTTGGATATGTGGGCAAAATGAAATGAAATGACAACTCTCTTTGAGTAGAATCCTTGTATCTGGGTCATTGGGTCCACAGGGACTGTACATTGACTGGGTTGCTTATCAGTCTTCCCTGTTTGGAAGGTGTTTTGAAATAGGTTGGAGTTCCAGGAAGTCTTTTTAATAGATTCAGTGCCAATCATGACAGCTAAAAGCTGGTCAAGATGTTGTTGTTGTTATGTGCCGTGGAGTCGGTTCTGACTCATAACGACCCTTTGCAGGGTTTCCGAGGCTATAAATCTTTACAGGAGCAGAATGCCTCATCTTTCTCCCGTGGAACAGCTGGTAGTTTCGAACTGCTGACCTTGTGGTTCACAGTCCAATTCGTAACCACTAGGCTACCAGAGCTCTCTTAGACCCTTTATAGTATTCCTTATAAGCTCTTGTTCATCTGGGGAGCCATTGCTTCCAAATAATAGTTTTCAGAGCTGTTCTGTAAGTGGGAGTCCTCCTGTACTACAGCAGAGATTTATTGTTTACAGAATTTGAATGTTCATTCACGTCTGGCGGAAAAGATGGACTGGGGAAAACAAGGAGACGTCATTAATTAATTGGTTTGATATTATTTGAGTGGCTCTAGAGACAATTTGGTGGGTTTGACTAAAGTATAAATTACGGATTTTGTTGAATTTTATTTCCCAGTAAGAGTTGTTTAATCTATCAGAATATGTACTTTGATGTGTTATTGTTGTTGTTGTAAAGTGCAATTGATTCACTTTTGACTCAGAGCAACTGAGTAGAACTGGCCCATAGAGTTTTCTTGGCTGTAAACTTTATGGAAACAGGTTGCCATATCTTTCCCCTGCAGAGAAACTTGATAGGTTTAGTTAGAAACTGCCTGAGTGCTTAACCGTGTGTACTACCAGGGTGCCTTGTACGTTGATATGGTGTCTTCCCCCACCAAACAAACAACCCAACAGCAACCAGAATACAAATGTGAATGTACTTTTTTCAGTCAGTGTTCGCTAGAGAAGCATTAAGTTACTTATGTATGGTGTACAAGTTACTTATGTATGGTGTATTAATTTATTTTTCTTAGGTGCTGTTGTGGATGCTAATGTAGATGAATTAATGACTGAGATCAGAGAACTCAAGGAAGCTCTTGAAGGTAAAACCAATGAGGCAGATGAATACTTGGATAAGTACTGTTCCCTGCTTATAAGCCATGAGAATTTAGAGAAAGCTAAGGATATGTTAGAAACACAAGTTGCTCGTCTGAGTTCTCAACAATCTAAACGGAATCTCCGAAGTTCTCCTTTGCCAGCTTCAATTGTTCCAGAATCATCTCCAGCTCCTTCTCTTAATGAAAGACAGTTATCAGCTGGCCAAAAGAAGGCTTTAGGCAAGAGACAGAGATCCAGTGGAATTCAGGAGAATGGTGGAGGATCAACTCCTTCCACACCAGAGACTTTTTCTAAAAAGAGCAGGAAAGCAGCCAGAAATGGTGCTCAGTGTGCAGAGAACACAGAAGATACCATGTTTGAGCCAGAGGGGCTTCCGGAAGTTGTAAAGAAAGGTATGCATAGTTTAAAATAAAATAATTTGTTCTGTTTTGAAATGCCAGAATGTAAAGTTAATTCACATATAAAAAAGCAGAAGTAAATTTTGTTTTTCTGATTATTGGATAATATTAGTAATTGAGTTTTAGAATGGGTAGTCCACTTATAAATATGTGTATGTGTTTGTAAGTATGTTGTTGTTAAGTGCCTTGGAGTCCTTTGTGAGTTGTCGTCGTCGTCAAGTACTGTCGAGTCGGCTTCGACCCATAGCAACCCTGTATGGGGTTTCCTAGGAGCTGCTGCTAGTGAGCTTGAACTGCTGACCTGATGGTTCAAACTGACTTTGCAGTCCAGCACATTAACCCACAGCGCAACGCTAGGACTCCTAGGAACCCTTTATAGGGTTTCCAAGGAGCTGCTGGTGAATTTGAACAACAGACCTTGCAGTCCTGTCTTATCCTACAGCGCCACACCAGGACTTCTTTGTAAATATATATAATTATAAATGGGTGTTTTTTCTTCCTTTAACTGCCGTGAAGTAATACATGGGTTGAATTGTGGTGGCTCCATACGATAAACACTAGAATGCAAACCACAAGGTCTGTGGTTTGAGCCCGCCAGCGGGTGAAAGAGCAAGCTTCCTGCTTCTGAAAAGATTAAAAGCCTCGGAAACCCTATACAGGGTCGCTGAATAACAACAACTACTTGTATTACACTATTAAAAATAACTGGTAGATTAGAAATATAGCTGTCAAAAATCAGTTTAGAACTCGATATTTTTATATTGAAATCTCCTCAAATCAAGGTCTCCTATGTTTGCTTTCCTAGTAGTTTGAGTCATATCTCAGCCCAACATAAGGATAGTAGGTGAGGTGGGGTGCCGCTGTTGATCCTAGCTTCCTGGCTGGGGCTTTACCACTCTTTTGTTTTATTGATGTAATCATTTAAAATCCGGGGTCAATCTATAAGCTGTTTGTTACTGGTCTGTGGCTAAAGAGTATAGAAATCAAGAGCAAAGATTTGAGAAGTTTTCCCAGCAGTCTAACATTGTGACAACAACCAACTGTCATGGTTATTTTTTCTTGATTTATTTTTAACATATTATCCAAGTGTCGTTTTGATAACTGATGGTTATCATTTCAAAAGCAGGTAGATTTGGATTGCTCTGTTCAGATTTAGCCATGCTGACAGTAAGCTTTTGCCCTTAGGTTTTGCTGATATCCCAACAGGAAAGACAAGTCCGTATATTCTGCGGAGAACAACCATGGCCACCAGGACCAGCCCACGCCTTGCTGCACAGAAATTAGCACCATCCCCTTTGAGGCCCCACAAAGAAAATCTTGGTGAAGCCTCCAAACCAACAGCTGGTGGCAGCAAATCACAAAAGGTAAAACTAATACTGTAACCGTTTATGTGCTGTTTGTAATGCAGAAAATTGCAGTGATGTCTTAGTGAAGGTTGGCCAGTGTAACCCGTGACTCGGGAACTCCTGCTCTTTAAAGTCTGACCTTCTCCTCAGTGTGTATAAATAAGTCAGCAATGATGAGAGTCAAGAGCAAGCCTCAGGATAAACATTACGTTATCCTGCTACACAACCTTGTCCTTGACTAAGCTTACCACTTAGGAATAGCTTGATAGGAAATGGCATTGTTAAATCCAGACTCCAAGGCAATGTAAGATCAATTTCAAGCATTACTGTTGGCAACATGTGAAGAGCTAGTTTTCCTTTTGACTGCTGATGCTGGTCATTGCTAGCTTCATACATTTTACACATATCATCTGCTACCCCAATTGCCTGTTCTGTATGTTTGTATTAATCCTTTACTTTTTAACAAAAGTACGTTTGTCAGTAGATGTCTAAAGAAAGGGCCTCTGTGTCTTAATGTCTTCATTTTGATTCTTACGGTAGGATCTTGTTGTTGTTAAGTGCCTTCAAGTCAGTTCTGACCCATAGCAACCCCTGTAAGGGGTGGCTGGTGAGCTTGAACTGCCAACCTTGTGGTGCAAAGCAACCTTGCAGTCCAACGCATTAACCGACAACTACACCAGGGTAGGGTCTTAGTCATCTCTATGTTTCTTGACATTGTAACATTTGCTTAACTTGTTGCTGTCGAGTTGATTCCAACTCGTAGTGACACACTACAGGACAGAGGAGAACTGTCACATGGTATTTCCAAGGCTTCCCCAAGTGAATTTCATCTTCTAGCCTTTTGGTTAGAAGTCGAGTACATAAACCATCTGCTCCCCACAGACTCTAGAGAATTTATATATCCTGTCAAGTTTCCTCATAGTTACATTATGATATAAATTTAATTAATTAGGGCGATGGAAAAGATGTCTTTGATTTTCTTTCATTCATTAAAATCGATATGTCCATTATTTGTGTTAGCAATATTCTACCATTTTGTGGAAAATCTTTCTCCTTCCTTCCTTTCCCACTATACACACATATACTCACTCTCTCTCACTTGTTTACCTTTGGATTTAACTTTTGAATCCTGGCAACAAAAAAATACTCTCTGGAGAAATACATTTTTTCTTTATATGTATAAAGAAAAATATATACTGGAGTGTATATTGGAATAGGTCCTGAACTTTGCAGTAACCACAGGAACAGCCTCCTAATGTAACCATTGCCATGAAGAGTGAAACCACCGAGGTGGACCAAGCTGTTTAACCATAAAGTAGCCTCTGATGTTCTGTTAAAGAGTCACGTTTAGGCTCTGGTGTAACCCCATTGCAGTTGAGTCCTTTCCAACTCATTAGAATGGCCATAAGCCTTGGAAACCGTATACAGGGTCACTGTGAATTGGAACTGACTTGACAGCATTTAAAAACAACCACAATAAGAGGACAGGCTAGGGCTGTTCATCGCATGTCCAAGGCTGTAGATCTTTATGGGAGATTGCCACATGTTTCCCCCGAGTGGTTGTAAGCACAGTGCCACCAGGACTGTAGGTCTGCCATTTCCTTAGATGGGTGTCTTGCAGCCACTGCTTCCTTAGCCCACAATCAATACTCATCTGTTTCTCCCTGTCTCATAGAGTGAGAATCAAAGAAGTTACTTGTCTGATTCTTAAGACTGAGAACACCACACACAATTAGTTCTTGCATTATCGTAAAACAGCCTATTTTATTGTCATTGTTTAAATTTCCCTTCTATTTATAAAATGAGTTCTGTGAGGTTACTTATTTGTTTTATGATTTATGTGTCTTCTTGCTTTAGTACAGTGTCTGACATTCACAAATGTTTGTTGAATGAATGAAGCTGTTGCTGTTAGCCTGAAGTCATCGTGTTCTAATATCATGACAAAAATAAATAATTACTTAAAAGTTTGTGGAACAGTGACATTATCTTTTCATTCCATTTTTCCATGAACTTTTTGAAGTCCCTGGGTTTATCAGGAAATCGTGTTATGAGTTACTTTTTTCTTGTTTTATGAGGAATTAATGGCAAAAGTTGTTTGCTTGTGGTGTTAAACTTATATAGGAAAAAGCGCTTTGCACACTAGGGGGCTTGTTTTCCACACTGCTGTTGAATCTGTGGTCTGTGCTGTCGGAACCATGACTTCTGGTAGTGTAGAGTTACGTGCCTTACCCAGGTGCATGAATTGCTGAAAAGTTTTGTTCACCCCTGCCATTGAATGGTGGGCTGCTCTTGAGAGGATGTTATAGGAGACTCTAGATTCAAATGCTTTAAAAGCAACCTAGTGATTTTCTATTTAATTCAGTGTTTTTTTGAGTCCTGTAAAATGCTTGCCTCATCTGTTAAGCATATTTCATCATTCAGTTTGAAAAACAATGAGCATGGTCTCATTTCCTAAAACTACTGCTTAGAAATTCAGGATTGTGAGTTCTCCTTGGTGTGACTGGCTGAGATTTTAGAGAGATGATTCCTAGGTCATTTAGCAGGCCTTTTAATGACAAGCAGACAAGCTTAACAGAGAAAAACAGCAAAATGTAGATTAGGTGAAGATGACTCTCTGCCTGTTAAATTTCTGGGGTGCACATGGTATACGGGGGATCAACAGAGTCAGTGATTGAGTGTGGACTGGGCATTGGTAAGACCAGAGGATCCAGCACCACGTGGTAAAACCCTTTATGGATGACAGGAGTATTGTCATTACAGCATTTGTCAGCGGTGTAGTTGGGGGCTTGTGCTTTTTATAATTGAGGTTTACTCTCGTTGAATCTGCCACGTACCTGTCCTCTCTCCATTGTGGTTACAGACATCATTTTAAAGATGATTGGGTGTGGATGCTCTCTCAGCCTTAAATGCTTAAATACTTGGTGAATTTAATCTCATCATTTTATGGAGAGTAGCATTAATGGTTCAGAGGTGGAAGTCTTGCCCCTTCCACAAGAGAGTTGGAGATTTGATTCCCAGCCAGTGCACCTGTCATTGGAGGCTTGTGTGTCAACTATGGTACTGAACAGAGTTTCTAGTCTAAGACAAAGAAGAAAGGCCTGGCAGTCTACTTCTAAAATCAGCCCATGAAAACCTGTTTACAGTGGTCGATATACAACCAAAATGGGGGAATGTTGTAGGACAAGGCATTGGTTTCTTTCCATTGTGCTTGGGGTCACCATAAGTTGTGGGTTAACTCGCTGGCATCTAATAACTACTTGTAGCCTGACTAAACAACTTGACGATTAGCTTTGCTGACTATAATTTTCTTAACTTAGTATTGGAGAAGTTGAGTCTAGGGACAAAACAAGGGGGTGGGTTTGGGCCATTGAATTGGAATGAGGAAAGAGTCTTACTGGCTCCAGTGATCTTTTCCTTGTACAGTATCTTGTTTCTTATGGTGAAGATAGGTTGAAGGGAAAGGCCCATCTTTGGTATCACTATTTCGACATGGATCGTAATTTTCCATGAAGTCCTGCTCCTTCAGGGCTGCTCCTTTTAAAGTGTCTTGCGTATAATCTGACCGAGAGTTAACGCTTTCCCTGATTTGATCTGTTGGCCAGATTCATTATGTTTTCTGTAATGAAAAGTATATAACTGCCTGTTAAAACCACAAACGTGGTATGGAAAGACTAGAAATGGGAAAGTAATTTCCATGCGTTTTTCTTTTGCTTCAGAAGGCAGGAGGAGGTCACTGGTAACCCATTGCTCAGGGAGTGAGTGTTTTGTCCCCCTATCGAGTGCTTGGTGCCTGCACTGCCCATGGGACCCTTCTTGTGAGGAGCCTCTTTATTGACTGTCCTACTGCTGCCTTTAACTGGTTAGCTGAAGCACTTCTGGGTTCCATTTGTCTTGTTCCCCTTTCTAGTTCACGACCCCGTAACCTTTTTCACTGCTTTGGAAACCTCAAACACTCCTGACTACCAGCTGCCCAGCCCTCTCATGCACTACCTTGCATGCTCGCATTTTCTGGGAAGCCGCTTGCATTTAAAGGGTGGGATGTCAGAGGATTTGTTCCTTTTAGACGTTGTTGTGTCACAATCCAAATCTAATATGAAAACAAAATATGCAGATACCATTATATGAGGATCAGGTCCTAGGTCCCTACATGGTTGTGAATAAAGCTTTTAGCCCCAGAGGGTAACGGGACTCATTTGATTATACTCATTTTGAATGACCACAGACACGCAGGACAGATGGGAGATGATTGACGTTTTTATTTCAGGAAAACTCTAGAACAGAGTTAACTCTCCAGAATTTATTGAATGTTCACAGGGCATTCAAGCATATTTCACACAGTAGGAATCTATCAGAGCCTGTGGGCAGCACAGTTAAGCACTGGACTACTAGCTGAAAGGTTGGTGGTTAGGAACCACTTAGGGTGCCTTGGAAGACAGACCCTGTTATCTGTTTGTGAAAGGCCACAGCCTTGGAAATGTTATACTCTGCGTACGAGGGCTTGCCATGACTCGGAATGAACTAACAGCAAGGGGTCAGTCTGGTAAACAAGACATTGACTCTGCTCTCAGAGAGCTTACCCACTGGTTGGAAAATGTTCCCCTTGCCTTGGTGTGGACATCAGAGCTGGTAAAGGGAAGCTGTAATGTGACCTCTCACAGATCATGTGTGGCACCTTAGCTTTGGGTAGGTGTGGGGCCTGCTGTCTATGAGGAAGAGATACTGAAACGGTACGACCCCTGGAGAAAAAGAATCTAACTTAAAATTCAGTGATGTGTGTTTATTTTTCATGTTGTAGAAATGTGAACATGCTGTAAACCGCTAACAAATATGTCTGTTGCAGGCCAAGGATGCTCAACAGAGCCCAGCTAACTCGGGTGCTGCTATCCGGGAACCCAGCTCAAGATCTCTTTCCGTCAGAAACCTTCCTGAGAGGCGGTCGGCTGACAGCCCCAGAGAGGGTCTGAGGGCCAAGCGAGGCCATTTTGTCCCCAGCCCAGAGGCCGGACCTGACCTCAAGAGCAGTGAGAATTGTCGAGTCCAGTAGAAGAGACCTGTGTGTCAGGACACCCCTAGGGATGGGCAGTGGTAGATCCCAGAGTAGCGTCCTTTATGTGAAGAAGATGACAGGTCTTTACAAATCTAGATAAAGGGCGCTCTTTCCATCTCCTCTGTGCGGTTTGGAAGGACTGCTCACCTGCTCATCACTGACATTCCTGTGACTTGTTGGGGAAATATTGCAACTAGATGACAAATACCGTGTAACAACTTCTGTTCGTAGCTTTTACTTTTAAAAACAGACAAAACACATTCGCTTTCAATGAACAGCTTCTTAGAAATGTGAACTTTTGCACTAAATAGTTTTCACATCAAAGTTCTCTTTTCACTGAGTGAAGTGAAGGAACATCGAGTTACATGCTGTTAAGGAAAACATGTCTAGATATACATATGTGTATGTGTTCATCCTCCTCTCCCAGTGCTGTTGCTGAATCTTTCTCTTATACACGCTCTGTATACATGCTTTCTCTTATACACGCTCTGTATATATTTGTCTGTTGGCTTCAGGGAGTTGTGTGTTTATTTTCAGTTAGCCTGGTTACAGACTTTGTAGAGGTGTAGGATTAGCAAACTTCCTGTCAGTTGTGCTGTTGGGTTTTTTAAAGACCACTTTGTTGCTCTTCTTTGATATGTATTTTCTTCTCGTGATTTTGTATTAAAATATGGCTTTTTTTCCCCTCCCTGCTAATACAACCTTTGGTTTTTGTAAAAATTATTATTAAATAAATTCCTTGTAAATATTGGTGCTGTTTTCATGCTAACTTCAATGGTTTCTTATAAAAGTAGGTCTTTTTGTGTGATATAGATCTTTGAATAATTGGTACTGGAGTATTTAATGAACCTAATTAATTACATTGAAAAATAATGAGATGGAATGTGGGTCATGAATAATACATAAAAATATCTATCCAGCCCATTGCTAGTACCTTGTGTGTACTCATTAAATTGAATCAGCCAGAAACAAGTATATAGTATTTTCCTACTCATTTATTGATAGTATAGTTTTGAAAATATGCAGGCATTATGATCCATAGCAAATTGAGAAACATTTGAACAAGCTCTTGTGCCCTTGAGTGTGGATAAATAAAAAATTACCAGGACATGAGCTGGTGAAGATTGACATAATTTGCTCTTGGCTTTTAATTTGGATTGATGCACACATCTTGTCAGAGACCATCATTTATATTTTAAAATTGTCCTTTGCCCCGGGTATCCTCCATTTTCGGGAAAATGCTTCAATAATATTAAACCACTTGGGGTTGTGGGCTGGTGCAGTCTCAGAAATGATCCCAGGGCTGGCGTGTGTTCAAAGGCATGGCCCAAAGTCCACAGAGCCGGGATTAGGCCATCAGCTTAATTGGCTATCTCTAGTCATTGGAAGATTCCAATCAATGGGCCTTGCTGGGTCGTTCCTTGGGTCCCTAAAGTATCGTCTTTTCCTTGTGCAGTTGCTGTTGCTGAAGATAATATTCATTCAGCAAGTTTTCCATTTTCATAACCATAGAAAACTGTTGACAATTTCACAGGTGGATATGAAATATTCCTTTTCCCAAGCTACCAATACTGATGCGTGATAACTATGAGTCGAACTACATATGAGAAGAAAGAGTAAGCCATAATAATCTATTAACCTATTAATCAGTTGAGTCATAAATAAGGTTTTAGCTAAAATTAAATATTTTATTTTGGGGCAAATTTGATTTTTTTTTTGGGAAATGGACCTAGTCTAAAGATCTGAGAATTGGCTCCTTTTAAACACTATTTTGGAAGACCATGAATACCTCAAGATGCAGCTATCGAGTGAAAGGTATTAAAATGCTTAGGCTTCCCATTTGACCTTGGGCAGACTATGTCTCATCACTATTATTCTCATCAGCAAAATGGTATAGTGATGTCTCTGTAGGTGATGATTAAATCAGTTAAATTATATGCATGAATGTTAGCCATTCTGTTACAGATAATTAAGTCTGTATACAGACACAGTTAAATATATTGCAATTAAGATACTTAAATTTGTTCATATAGAAAAAAAACATACTAATTTCAGATTAAGTTCTACCCTATTAAAAAAAAGTGTAACCAATCTGAATGCCACTGTTTTTGAAATGAATTTTATCACTTAGATTAGTACTATAATAAAATATGCAAAGATTTAGAGTTAGAAAA
>NW_006408527.1:2981412-2987577 GCF_000296735.1 Chrysochloris asiatica | reverse complement strand
GACTTGATGGCACCTGACAACAACAAGTACATATTCAATTGTTTATCTTGCTAATGAACCATCGCAGAAAATAGCAAACCATCCCTCCAACAGTAATTTATGTACCTGGAAGCACCTTAACTCTGCTAGCAAGTCTCCTGCTCAAAGCCATTCAGCTTTTCTTGCTCTGTGGGCTCTGTCTGGTGCTCTGAAGATTGGTTCTGCCGCCACAGCACCTCTGCCACTCATCTGCGACTTACTCCTTCAGTGTCATGCCTTTCTGTCCCTGGGTTCAAAAGTTTCATCGCAGAGATTTCCTGTGCTCAAAGAACATTTTCCACTCCTGGATCCTGGTTGGTAGTGAAATTCCCCTCATTCTGTTTTTGAGATTGCTCATTTATACACGTTTAGAATTCCAAGTTCTGAAGACCAAAATTAACTCTGTTAACTGCTCACACCTGAATCATTTTCTATCCGCATCTTCTCCCACCTTCCCTTACGCAGAACTCGGCAGGGCAAAAACATTTAGAGTTACAAAGACTGGGTTGAAGAGCCATAAAAAGCGATTCTCTGCGCTGCAAGCATCCCCTGACTTCTGTTTTTTTGTGTGTTGTTATTTGGCTTGTTAAATATATCCTAAGAAATTTTACTAACAACAAGTGTTCCTGAAGTTGGTTGTTTGGAACTCAGAATGTACAGAAACAGCATTGTGAATGGTAGAAACTATAGAGCAATTCTCTGTCCTTTAGGGTCACTATGAGTCAAAATTGGCTTGGTGGCAGTGGTTGGGTGGTGATACCAATCAACCTTAAAGTTGTTGTTAGGTGCCATCGAGTTGGTCCCGACTCATAGCAACCCTGTGCACACCAGAACAGACAATAATAGCTGATCTATCTGGGTGTTGCACCTTTTAAAGGAGATGTCATTCATGCTTTTCTTTCTTCTTTTTTCAACCTCAGTGTATTCAAGCTCAGTAAGTTTCATCATATGTTAAAACTGCCATTAGGTTTGCTTCAGCTATTTTGTTACGTGCCGTTGAGTGACACCATGCGCAACATAACAAAACACTGCCCGGTCCCGTGCCAGCCTCACAATTGTTACATTTCAGTTCATCACTGCTGCAATGGTGGGTGTCAGTTCATTTTACTGGGGGTCTTCCTCTTTTTGACTGACCTGCCTGATAGCATGTCCGAAGTATGAGTGATGAAGTTTTGCTACCCTCTTTTCTAAGGAGTGGTTCTTTGAAGACAGATTTGTTTCAGCTATATTGAACCCATATTCATAGTGTTAATTCTCTGGAGTCATTTTTTAAGAATGGGGTTACCAGAAACTCACTTTTCTACTCCTTAATCATTTCCCCAGTGTGTCTCACTGTTCCTTCCCATTGTCTGGTTCTGGGCAGAAAGTCAATCACGTTGGGAGAGAGAAACGAGACTGTTGGTTTCTGCCTGCCACAGTGCCACATTCCTACAACAGCTGCTGAAAGGAAAAGGGACAGCTTTCATGTTGGTTTGGTGCTGCGGTCAGACCAGTTCTGGGTAATGTTAATGTATTTGCATATATAAATCAGTTTGTTCAATTGATATCGCCAAGCTTCATTCATTTTTGGGTTCTTACAGAAGTTCCATCCCACAAAAAACCCACCAACTTACATCCCCTCAATGCAAAACTATTGAAGGTGAATAAATTATTTTGTTATTTCTCTCTCCTCTTAAGACACAGTGAGGATGACCAGAGTGTAATATTTATCTGTACAAAAATACCATATTTGGAAAAAAAAAAAATCTTTGTGGTGGTGAGATGCTGAAGTTGATTCCTACTCATAGCGATCCTGTAGAGGGTTTCTTGAGGCTGTAAATCTTTATGGGAGCAGAAAACCTCATCTTTCTTCCATGGAGTAGCTGGTGAATTAGAACTTCTGACTTTGCGGTTAGCAGCCTGAAGTATGATCGCTATGTTATCTGGGCTCCTTTTTATATTTCAATTAATACGTGATAATCTTGTGAGGTGGGTCCTACTTTACCATTCAAGAGTCCTCAAGAAATTAGTGTGTCAGAACATAACTGAGGATTTCAGTCCTTGGACCTCAGTCCACAGCTCTTTGTATATTACCATATGCCGGTAAAGAATGAAGGGATTCAGTCAGCCATGAAATTACTAGTAGCTTGGCAGGTACTTGTAGGATCTCACTGTGATCCTATGGCTTAGGTCAACTCCATATCTAAGGAAAACTTGCTTCATTTAACCTTAATCTTTAGATGAAGTCCCAAGATGGTTCAAAGGGTTAATAGGCTAGCTTGGTAACTAAAAGCTGGAGGTTTCAGTCCACCAGCAGTGCCTTGAGAGATGGGTCTGGTGATCGGGAAAATCTGCCATTGAAAATCTTATGAAATATAGTTCTAGACTGACATGCAGGGGCTCACCATGAGTTTAAATCAACTTGAAGCAACTCTTTTTTTGTTGTTTAACCTTTAAGATTCAGTAGGAGCTTGGTGCCCAGGTTTCCCTAAAAGTTATATTTTTGTAATAATAGGGAACTTTAACTGCTCACTTTCATTGTCTCCAACAGTGTTTGTGAGGGTGTGGAAAAAATGGGCACTTTCCCATAATTGTAGACTTGTATGCAAACCTTAAGGTCAGCGGTTCGAAACTACCAGCTGCTCCGCGGGAGAAAGATGAGGCTTTCTACTCCCGTAAAGATTTACACCCTCGGAAACCCTGTACAGAGTCGCTATGGGTCGGAACCGACTCGACAGCACTTAACAACAACAACAACAGGCAGACTCCTGGTGTGATGTTGTATGATCAGCACTGGACTGTGAATCACAAAGTCGGCAGTTTAAACCCACCAGCTGCTCCTCAGAAACCCTAGGCAGGGTCACTATGAATTGGAACTGACTTGACGGTACTTAACAACAAAAGGCAAACATTGACATTTTCCTGAGTTTCAAATGTGATCCTTGCAGTGTTGAAATCACAGCTGTGTTATCTAACAGCACTTGCTGGCTGTGGGCCCACTCCCTCCTGCTAGACCTTGACTCCTTCTCATCCACATTTATCCTGCATGGCATCTGTTTGTTGTTTTAATGGTCATTGTCTTGGGTTTAGGCCAGTCAAGGATCTTAATGGTACCCTGTGTTAGCAAACAGCTCTTTCTTTCCTCAATGCTAGTGTATATCACTGTGGAATAAAGCACCGGACCGCAAGGTTGGCGTGAACCCAAAGGTTGATGGTTCAAACTCAATAGCCGCTTCTTGGAAACCCTATACAAGGTCATTATGAGTTGGAACCAACCTGACGGTACTTCACAACAACAGTTATGTAGAGGATACATTGCATTAACCACACAGCCACATGGGTCAATGGTATATGTGGGAAAGGGAGGATCTGTTTCTGAAACAGCCAAGACATGGAGCAGATAGGTCTGTGTTGACTCAGCATAATGAGTTATTTCACAAGGTGAGCATTCTACTTAAGAGACAATCAGGGGTTCACTCCATGTGGACGCACCAGATGCTCACAGACTTGCATATACGTATTTTAATGGCAGGGATTAATTCCTAGAATTAAAAAACAGTCTTTCTTGAGAAGATTTACTGTAAATCCCACCTCCCAATCTTGCTACGAAGAGCAGGAGCCCAAATTAGCATCCTAAATCTTGTCCCAACATGTATAATAGAATTAGATTATTTTCCCCCTTGAGATAATCATAAATCCATTTAAGAAGAGAATGTGTTCCTCTGGCAGAGCCTCACACTGATTTCCCAAATGTGGCATAGATTGTAGCCAAGAGTTATCCTTTAATTTCAGCTGATGTTTTATTCTCCCCAAGCAGAAAATCCTTGTTGCTGTGGTGGAGATAGTTGGTTGCCTACTCCACTACTACTTTTCCCTCTGTTTTTCATGCCAATAGAACCCCACTTTGTTCAGATATTGGATGACTATTGACTCATGGAATACGGACCCATATCCAAGGAAGAAGCAATGACAACTATAAGCCAACTATGATCATCCCATTCTTGGTCAATGATTGTTTAAGAATTATCTTGCAGGAATCACTTTGAGACCAGCAGTGAGACATTTCCAACATACCAAGGATGCCACATCAGAAAGATGGTAAGAAGTTGGCCCATGTTAAGCCTTGTAACCCATCTTAGACTTTGTGTCATGTCAGATCATAAACTATTCCTCTGAAAAGCAACCATCAGTATGAATTTTGTTGTTTCACCCATAAGCTTTCAATGTGCTTACTGCCATTTTTCTTTTGTTTCTGTTGTTGTTGGTTCAGACCTATTCTGTTTATACTTTGAGTTTGCACTGCTACTGAACAAGAAAGTCTTTTGAAAACAGTTGCCTAGCTATCTTCTTTCTCTGGGTATGCCGTGAAAGCAATTCTGTCCAGATTGGTACAGGACACTGATCTGAAATCCCATGGCAATGTCTGAAATGGCCTGAGTTATACAGGGGAACAAATGAGGATAGCGCAGAACTTTTGAATGCCCCTTAATTCAAATCCTCAAAGTAACTTCATTGTTCTATTGTGATGTCCCTAAAACTCATGTGATTTGTATGCTAATCATCATATCCATACACTTTTGTCTTTATGATATGGCTTAATTATCTAGGTCTTTCTCACTCTGAAGATAAATTGAGATGCTGAAAGGAAAATGGCTCTCCTTGCCTCTCACACTATGTCTTAAACCTAGATTTCCAGCCGCCCAGTATAGTGCTTTTTTACAATAAAGTATGGGTCAGTCACTGAATAACGATCTACACTTTTAAAAAACAAAACAAATGATCATTCTGGTGTTGGAAGGAGTAGCAAATTTGGATCACAGCAAGAAAACTGAATCTAGAATTCTATGCATATGGAACATCCCTCCACTCTGCTTCACCTAAAGACCAGGAGGATGCTGTTGTTAAGTGATGTGGAGCCTGTTTCATAACCACCCTATATAGGGTTTCTGTAGAGCAGCTGGTGGGTTTGAACTCCCAACCTTGAGGTTAGTTATTGTGTGCTGTTGAGTTGGTTCCAACTCATAGCAACCCTGTGTAGGGTTTCCAAAGAGTGACTGATGAGTTTGAACGTCTGACCTCGTGGTTAGTAGTCTGGTGCTTATTCTATAGCACCATACTAGGATTCCAGACCAGGGGATATTACTAGAGTAAGTTAATGTTGTTAAATGCCTTCAAGTTGGTTCCCTCTCATAGCAACCCTACATAGAGTTTCTGAGGAGGTGGGTTTGAACAACTGACCTTCAGGCTGGCAGTCAGTGCCAATCCTAGAGCGCCGTATCAGGAAGAAGTCAAATTAAGTTGCCAGATGCAGAGGGATATATATATGAGAGCTTGCTAATAGAAAGCTTGAACGCCCAGCGTTTCTGGTGGTAGGAGCATGTTCCTCACTAAGATATCTTTTTTCCTGCTTTTTCATTCAAGGTGAAGTCAAAGAGTATTGCTACTAGGGTTCTAGTTCAAACATGCACTGGCTTATTCCAAACAAATTATGTTTAAGCATGATTCAGCCATCATTGCAGACAAGTTCTTTCAGCAATACACTTGTCTTACCCTTGTTTGTTGTTAAGTGTTGTTCAGTTGGTTCTGACTTACAGCGACTCTATGTAGGATTTCCCAGGAGCAGCTTGTGGGTTTGAACCACCGACCTTGAAGTTAGCAGTTTACTGCTTATGCTACAGCTCTTCACCAGGACCCCCCTAGTCTTGTTAGGATAACAACAACAACAAATCCCTCTAAACTCTAAAACCAAACTCAGTGCCATGGAGTTGATTGTTACTCACAGAAACCCTGTCTAGGGCTTCTGAAGCTGTAAATCTTGATGAGAGCAGAAAGCCTTATTATCATCATCTGTCTCCTGCGG
Source organism: Chrysochloris asiatica (assembly GCF_000296735.1). Classification (NCBI taxonomy): domain Eukaryota; kingdom Metazoa; phylum Chordata; class Mammalia; order Afrosoricida; family Chrysochloridae; genus Chrysochloris; species Chrysochloris asiatica. The sequence goes on along the minus strand of NW_006408527.1, from coordinate 2,981,720 downwards.
AGCAGCTGGTGAGTTTGAACTGCTGACCATGTGATTAGCACCATATGAGCTCAAAAAAAACAAACAAACCACAACCCAAAAAATAAAACATACAAAAGCATTGTGTGAAAATCATCTAGCTCAAAGAGACTTTTAAGCAAGATTGAAGCTAATGAAACTAATTTTATGGACTGAATGGTAACCAGGGATGAATCTTGGGTTTATCAATACAATAGCAAGAGTAAGCTAATCAAAACAGTGACTTCTGAGGGAATCTGTTGGGCTAGTTAAATTCATCAGCAAAACCAAATCCAAACCCACTGCCATCA
>NW_006408527.1:2978914-2980942 GCF_000296735.1 Chrysochloris asiatica | reverse complement strand
AGTCACTTCATACCTTTATAGCTCCCTCATTTTAGGTAGCCAATATCTAAGTTGCATGTCCCTATCTACCCTGTGAATTCTAATCATTACAGAGGGGATAGAATTGATACTTGATGTGAAGACTCCTTTCCTCTCTGTTGGTATTTAGAGTTACTACCTCCATGAGTATAGGTCAGGTTCATCAAATTGTAGCAATTTATCCTTGTTTCATTTATCAAAAAAAAAAAAAATTTTTTTTTCTGTAATCTTCCTCAAGTCAAGTTCTGATTATCAAGGCATTGAGGCCAAGTCAAATGGGTACTGTATGCAAGTTTGGGTGTTCTTGTGTATCTCTCCTCACTTCATATCAGCTGGATGCTTCACTCTCAGCTCTACCCCTCTGTGGCTATGTCCTTGTCTATAGGCTCAAGTGTCCCCAGGTCTCACTACACTTTGGACCAACCAAGGTATGTACACTCATATACCTTTCTATACACATACATACACATGTATATACACTCATGTATACATACATATATACTTTCTACCTATGTGTCTTAGGCTGGGTTTTCTAGAGAAGCAAAACCAGTGAAAATTATGTGTGTGTGTATATATATATATGTTGTTGTTAAGTGTTGTCGAGTTGGTTCTGACCCACAGTGACCCTGAACAGAGTTTCCAAGGCTGTAAATCTTTAAGAGAGCAGAAAGCCTCATCTTTCTCCTGTGGAGCAGCTGGTAGTTTTGGACTGCTGACCTTGTGGTTCACAGCCTGATTTGTAACCACTATGCTACCAGAGCTCCTTTATATACATATATATTTAATTAGAAAATACCAAATAAAATATTTATAAAAGAGAAGTTTATTATCTTACAGTTTTAGAATCCTAGGTTCCCAGCGATATAGAAAGCAAGAGTCCTTCCCATGTGGCCATTATATTGGGAGCAAGTTACTCCCCCAAAGACAAAAATTGATTGTCTGTTCATAGTCACTCTTCAGAGTTAACTGTGCGTGTATTAGGTTTCATCACCATGGGAATAAACACAGCTCAACAGTTACACATCTTCTACAATTACATTTTTGACAATCACAATTGATACTACTAACAAAGACACACAACTGAAACCATGAAATCCTGTCAGCATCATCTCCCACTCCCTTTCACCAAACCCAGCTAGAAAAGAGAAAACTATTCAGTGGGTATTCTCTTTTCTCCTCTCCTTCTAAAACTAAGCACACCCATGAAAGCATGTAAGTCGGCCACTTCGTGTCTTTATGGTTCACTGTTTTTGATACCCAGTGTCTAAATTTCCTATTCCTATCAATCCAGTACATTGAGGAGACACGTGTATTCCTTCATCTGAAAAATCTTCCATTCCGATTGGAATTTTGAGCAAAAGTTCAGTTCATCAAATTGTAGTAATTGATACTTGCTCACAGTATCAAACATCTTTATCTACTTCTGGTCAGGTTCTGGTCACTCAGCCCTAGTCACTCAAACTAGCTCAAATGGGTACCAGCTGCAAGTTCGGGAGTTCACACACACCTCCTTGCACTTCACACCAGCTGGCCACTTCACTCTCAGCCCTAGCCACTATGGACCAGGTCACAGCTCCCTGAACTTCAGACTAGTCAGTCTTCCCTCTTACCTTAGCTCAGGGTCAAAGAGTACCAATACAAACATGTCCAAACTCAGTCCTTGCCTGCAATGCTGCATTTCCCCAATTCCATTCACAGGTAGATCCCTGGCTCTGGTTCCCTTTAACTTTCAGTCCTAGAAAGGGGTTTGCTCTGATGGGTCGACTTTCCTTGCCATGATGCCTTGGAAACTCAAAATGCCCAACCGTTTCCTTTTTTTCCTCTGCTTGAATCTCCTGTTCTCCCATCAGTTCTGGGATGGTCTGCATGTCTTTTCAAATGCATGTCTTTTCAAATGCAAATGTATCAACTCTGAAGGTTCTGGGTAAGGCTCGGAATTCCATTTAAAACCCCATACTCTACAAAGGAGCTCTGGTAGCTTAGTGGTTACGAGTCGCGCTGCGAACCTTA
>NW_006408527.1:2970301-2978369 GCF_000296735.1 Chrysochloris asiatica | reverse complement strand
CAGCTGGTAGATTTGAACTGCCAATCTTGTGGTACAGTGCATTATCTTGCATTGCCACACCAGGACTTGTGTTACTTGCAGTAATAGACAGGAGAAACCAATATCCATAAGGCAGTCAAACACATAAACCTTTTAAAACACTTGAGTTCAATCTTTTCTTCTACCTTAGACTAACTCTATTCATTCATATGACCCTGGGCCTCTGGTAGAGTGGATTCCAGTAGGCTCAGGCCTAGTATTAGCCATCCTTTTTAACCAGCATGTCATGTGCTCCACGCAACTCCAGAAGCTGCCGCTCTCCCCTCTGCTGAAATATTTTATCCCATACACCTTCATTCTTTCTCCCACAAAACCTGACATTTTCATAAACAGGTCTGGAGCCGTTGCAATGAATCCTGCGTAAACCAAGTCGGGGACCATATCTGACTTCCTCTGACTCCACAAGTTTGAGAGGACCAAACTCAAAATCAGCCCTAAGCAGATTCCTAGACTCCAGGTTATTCATTATAGCTGCATAGTGTTCCATAGTATGTAGGACTTTAGTCATCCACTGATGGGCACTTAAGTCATTTCCATCTTTTTAGCTACTGTGATTAATGCTGCAATGAACACAGGTGTGTACCTGTCTGTTCCGGTCACAGCTATTAGATGTTTAAAGTCTATACCCAGGAGCAGAGTTCCTAGATCATGAGATATTTCTATTTCTAACTTCTTGAGGGAGAATAATACCATTTTCTAAAGAGTTTGTATCATTTTACATTTCTACCAGCAGATAATTAGAATTCCAATCTCCCCACATTCTTCCTAGCAATTTTTTCTTTTCTCTTCTTTTAAATTGATGCCATTTCTGCAGAGTGAGATGGTATCTTATTGTAGTTTTGATTTGTATCTCTCTAATGATGGCATTTGACAACAATAAATGGCTAATAATCGTGAGCATCTTTTCATGTGTTTGTTGATTACTTGAATGTCCTCTTTGGTGAAGTTAATGTCCTTTGCCCATTAAAAAAAACAAACTGAATTGTTTGTTTTTTTGCTGTTGAGTTGTTGAAGTTTTCTACATATTATAGAGATTAGATCTTTATCAGATATGTCATTCCAAAAAGATTTGTTTCCAATCAGTAGGATCTTTATTCTTTTGATAAAGTCTTTTTGATGAGCATTAAACATTTAATTTTAGGAGGTCACAGTTATCTAATTTTCTTTTGTTGCTAGTACATTTTTAGTTGTGAATGAACTTATTTCTAAGGGTAAAAAAAAATTTCCCATGGTTTTGTCCCTGTGTTTTCTTCCAGGAATGTATGCTTTTAGCTTTTAGAGAAAAATTTAATAGTAAACTGCAGAGGGTCACACCCCACTGAAGATCAAGTAGAAATACAGATGAATCTCTGCAATGATCATTAGAAAAAGAAAGTTTTTTTTTTTAATGATTTATTGTGAATTATGTGATAGTTTACATGGAAGAACATTAGTTTTACATTCATTCCATCGTATATCGTCTCATTGCCATGGTTACAATCCCCTCCATGCAATCCTTCCCCTGTGCCCCTCAGGTCTTCAGTACACAGTTGCCCTCCCTCTCTGGATCTAAAGTCTCCAGCTGCTCCATCGCTCCACATCATCATCTTTGGCTCCATTTCAGGCATCATTGCTTCTCTGGGTAAGGTCCCGCTCTCTGCTCCTCTCCCTTGACGGTCCCAGGGACCTCCGCTCCTAGACTGAAAAGTTAATCACTCCCCTCCTTGCTATAAAATGTCTACCTTTACATTTCCAACCCTCACAATCAGTCCTGATAATAATTATTCACTATTGTATCACAAGAGACCTATCTGGATTTCATTGAATCAGCGCCACCTAGACAGATTGACTACTATCCCACCCCCCTTTTTGGGTAGCCAATGTCCAAGTTGCCCATCCTTGTCCACTCTGTGTGTAGGAGGGGTGGGAATGATTCTTGCTGCAAGGGCCCGCTCCCTCTTTTGAGCTATTGCTTCCATAGGTGTGTGTCAAGTTCGTCAAACTGTATGAGCATACTTTTTTTTTTTTTTACCTCTTCTTTTTACTCTGATCATCCAGTCATTGAAGCCAGGACAAGTAGGTATCATCTGCAAGTGTGGGTATTCTTATGCATATGCCCTCTCTTCTTTTCACCTGGATGCTTCACTCTCCACTCTAGTCCTCCGTGGCTATGTCTCTGACTCTGGGCCCAAGAGTCCCCAGGTCTTGCCACACTGCTGGCCCACCCGGTCTTCACCTGGGTTTACAGAAGCCTATTGAACGTTGTAGGGCTTAGCTCACCGCTTCATTGCTGTTTTTCCCTCACTTCCCTTATCAGTGTCGAGCGTGTTCACCAATCACAGCGTGTATTCCCATTGAGTCTTAGTCTTGGAAGGGGGTTTTCTCTGAGGGGACCCGACCACTTGCCTTGATGTTTTCTGGGCAAGCATGTTGCTTGTTCTTGTAGTAACAGTTGTTCTGCCCATGTTGTTTTACATTTTTCCTGTAGGTCTTTCTTTCAAGAAGTATCTTCTGTTCTTCTAGCCACTCCAGGTTGGCCTGCTTGTCCTTTCAAGTGGGAATTTCCCGTCTCTGGAGATCTGGATGTGGTTCAGGCTTCCACCTATAGTCTTATGTATTGCAGAGGCTCCACAGGAAGCCTCCTTCACTGGGCACGTTATAGTCCCATTTTAGGTGTTCCAATCAGTTATGGGCAGAAGATGGACTTACAAGCTTTCTATGGTGATGCTTTTCGCTATTCCTTTCTCTCCCCCTCTAGTGACTATTTTATAATATAATGCAAGGAGAACCAAGATTCAAAAGACAGCCAAGCATCTTAATATTATTCTCCCCTTTTCCACATTCCAACCATGGCTCGATCTTTGCATCCCAGAACTCTGTTGTTCTCGTGAAAGTATTTTAAAAAAAAATAATTTAATGCCTCTTAATAGCAAACTTACAGGAACAGCACAGAAGACAAACAACATTAAAATCATGTACTTGCATGCAGGACAACTCAGTTAGAAAAGTATAGAGAATGGATGGAATCTACCATATGACAAAAATGCTATAAGCACCATTTAGTTGCCATCGATAAGAAATATACTTGTTTTAAAAAAATCCAAATGCTGGTATTGTCCAGGCAATTTTAACAGGTTTATTTATAATTGTTATAAAGTCGAGCTGCTCAAACTTTTTCACTGAAACATTTTGACTTGCATTAATGCTTATGTCCCTGCATTTATATTAAAAATTCACACAAATGAAAATGAAAAAAACTGCCAATACCTGATTTCTGTCCCTTGTTTTTCCATTTGCAATCATATACTTAGGTACCTTTTGACCCCATGGGAGGGGGATGCGGTGGAATTCTAACGTTCAGGAAGAAGAGAATGTTTTTTTTTTTTTAAAGAATGAAATGTTTCCCATGATAGTGGATTCTTAAGAACGTTCTCCACGTATGCGACGTGCTAGCTGGATGTCTTTTGGCATAATTGTTAGACGTTTGGCATGGATAGCACACAGGTTAGTGTCTTCAAAAAGGCCAACCAGATAGGCCTCACTTGCCTCCTGCAAAGCACCAAGAGCTGCACTCTGGAAGCGCAGATCTGTTTTGAAGTCCTGAACTATTTCTCTCACCAGACGCTGGAAGGGGAATTTAAGAATCAAGTTCGGTGGACTTCTGATAACGTCTAATTTCACAAAGCGCCACAGTACCAAGCCTGTAACGATGAGGTTTCTTCATCCGTCCAGTAGAGGGCGCACACTTAGGAGCGGCTTTTGTAGCCAGTTCCTTCCAGGGTGCTTTCCCACCAGTTGATATGCAGGCAGTCTGCTTTGTGGGAGCCATGGTATAGAAACCTCTTCACTTAACCCCGCTTCTCCTTCACCTGGACCTCGGCGAGCTAGAAGTGGTGCTGGCGTTAGAGAGCGACCACGGCACGGCAGCTGCTGGGAACACAAAAGAAAGTATCATGTAAGTCAGTAAACATACGAGTAACACAGAACATTTGGAAACTAGGAGATACTGTTCATAAGCACATCCTAACTCAAAACTTCTTTTTATATTTAATAGACATACTCATAAAATATTTTCCTCAAGTAATTTTTCATAACATGAACATGTTGTTTTGTGCACTGGAGTCGGTTCTGACTCATAGCGACCCTGTACAGGGTTTCCGAGGCTGTAAATCTTTACGGAGCAGAAAGCCTCATCTTTCTCCCTCGGAGCAGCTGTTAGTTTCGAACTGCTGACCTTGCAGTTTGCAGCCGGACTTGTAACCACTACGCTAAATTTTTAACTTCATGAAAACTCAGATTATTTAAGTAGTTTATTACCAGGTTTCCCTCCGGATTCTTAGCTGATGGGCACAGTGTGGGTGAGAAGAGAATTTCAAGAATGGACAGAAAACTCCAGAGAAACATTTGCATTATTATGGCTTTAGCTCAAGAATTTAAGGTTGGATTACCTTGTGGAGGACTGCTAATTCCAGGCTGGGGAAGGAAGATCCTGGGCTTTAGCATCCATAGTTACTTGTTAAGTCGTTAAGTCATTTCAGACTCATTGTGATCCTGTATAGGGCTGGCGAGGAGTGGCCAGTGAGTTTGAACCTCTGGCCTTGGTGTTCAAATGACTTTATAGTCCAGCACATTAATCCAACACTACACCAGATTCTTATCATATAGTATCTTACTACTACAAATCCATAAAAGAGCAGTTTCCATAGAGATGATGCTGACTGACGGCAACCCCATATTGTCAGAGGAGAACTGTGTTCCATAGGGTTTTCAGTGGTTGGTTTTTTGGAAGTAGATCTCCAGGACTTTCTCCCAAGTTACCTCTAAATAAGACTTGAACCTGAAACTTTTTATTTAGCAGCCAAACCAACAAAACCCAACTCACTGTCGTCGAGTTGATTGCCTCATAGAGATCCTATGTATGGTTTCTGAAGTTGTAAAACTTTACATGAGCAGAAAGCCTCATTTTTCTCCAAAGAGTGGCTGGAGGGTTTGAACTGCTGACTGTGGGTAGCCATCTTTATTCTACAGCATCACCTGGAGACTTCACAGACCCACGGAGGCCAGTCTAATGCTTTGCTAGATAGTTTACCCACTTCCACTGTTTTCTAGGCAATCCCCAAACCTCAGCTTGTTTAAAATAATCTGCAAATCAGATTATTCCAAACTGATATAACGAGTAGTTTTAGCTTTTGACACCAAATTTTTGTCCAGGTATCTTCTCTGGTACTGTCTTGAACTAGTTTATGTTCCTCCACCCTTGTCCTATTTAACCTTTTAAAAAAGTGCTCCCATTACCTTCTTTACTCAACATTCTTTCTGTTCACTGTCCCATTGGGTAGGGGATAATTAAGAGTAAAATAAAAGATGTAAGTAATCACCAAATAACTGAGAAAAGTGACGTCTAGTCATTTCCTCTTTTCACCTCCATTTTTCTATTTCACTTCTCATTTTTCTATTTCCATCTATTTTATCACCTCTCGCCTACTTTTCTGGGCAGAATCCGTCTAAGTGATCTTTCATTGTACTTTTCTACTTCCCCATTCTTGACTCATAATCATATAACATGTACCGTGTTTAAAATGTTCAGAGATACATTCTGGGTCACTGGTTACTAACTGTATCCCAGGACTCATTTCCCTTCTTTCTTTCTTCCTTTTTAAAAAAAACATAACTCTAGTTTTTAGTGGGGCACATTGCTGCCTTTATTAAGCCCATTTCCCAGCCTCCTTTACATGTAGATGTGGTCATGTAATTATGCTATGCCAGCAAAAATGTTATGTAAGATTTCTGAGGAGTCTTAAGGCGAAGTGACAAGGCTGTGTGTTCCTTATCCATTCTCTTCTTGAAATAGAGAGAAGGTGGCTAGAACATCTTGGACCATGAAGAAGAGTATAAGTCCTTGATAACTCCTTGTAGTTCTAGACTTCTTAACTCTGAACCAAATTTCTATCTTATTTGAAGACTTTTTATTTTTTCCTCAGCAGTTAGAACTTGACTCACCAATACAAAGATTTACAATTCTTTTAAGTTTGGTTGAACCCAAAGACCTTCCGATGACTATGGTGGTTACTATGAGTTCCAATCCATGGAGGTCAAACATTAGTATGACTGTAAAGCCAATGGCAAGGGAAAACAAATTTATATGAAAATTACATCACAGCACTTGGTAATTTTCTGTGAACCTAATCTTCTCTTTTCTGATAAACTCCTCCTCTCAGTTTATTTTCTGCAATGGTAGAGGGCTAGAATCACTCAGGAATTGACTCTTGTGTCAACAGGGATGCTGACACAAGACATCAGCCACGAATGCTATCTGAATGTGACAATCCAACTTTGCTTCTCTGTGGTCTTTGTTCTGTTTTCCTTTTCTCTTTTCCTCAGATCCATGAGTTATCTGTTCCTAATTGGAGACCTTATTTGTTGTTGATCTCATGCTTGACTTTGACTCTATCCATAAAAGCAAACAAACAAAAACCAAGGCAGCTTCCTTTCTTAATTAAAAGATAAATCTACATATGTATTCATTGTAGACTAGTCAGAAAACATTTGTCAATATACAGTGGTAAAAGAATTCACCCAAAATTCTAACATTAAGTAGTGATTCAAACCTATTTGATATCTTCATTTCTACATATGATTATTTCAAACATGAATGCTCGTTTTTCTTGTGAAAATAGGGAGAAATGTTAGAGAAAATCTGCAAAGTATAGAAATACAAACAAAAAGAAGTAATCTCATCATCCCTCACCAGGAAACCAATTTCTCACAACTCTGACTTCGTTTCTTTCAGTGCGCCCCAGAAGGTGCTATGATTCACTTCTGCCTCCACACAGAAGCCTGGGAGATAGATCTGGTTTCTCTCTCTGTTTTGTGCTCCATACTTAAGCAATCACCAAGGTCTGTTGATTTTATCCTCTAAAAACCTCTGGACTTCATCTTCTTTCCTGGAATTGACACTAACCTAACCCACATGACCTGGGTTGAATGTAGTAAGAGTCTTCCTATATCCCTTGGCTTGCTACCGTTTTTCACTCCGCTCTACCCTCATCTTTTCCTCCTCTTCCTTCTTTTTCTACTTTTCCTCCTTGACAGTCTACTGGCTTATACTTAGTCTAAGACCAATGTCCATCTGGTAGCAGTCACCTGAATTGTGCACATGCTACCTACATTCCAGTTTATAAATCACAGTATCATCATTATTTGAATTGTTCATCTTTTAGTCAACAAATATTGTTTTAAATGTTTGTTGCTTTTCTTTCCATGCATATATCTACTCTCTCTAAAGGGAACATGTCCTAAAATTCTTCATAGTTTTGACAATCTCTTGCACAGTGTCCTGCATGGAAAAAGCCTCAACAAGCCATGGTTCAATCATCCTCATATGACTTATTAAATTAAAAAAAAAACGGAATTAAAATTGCTAAATCTGAATATAGATTTTTTTCCCTCCCAATAGAAAAACAGCAAATGTAATTGTGTTCTTTAAAGTTTGTATAAAACAAAGCAAACCTAAGCGTTAAATGAGTTTCATTTTAAAGCACCAGGGGTCATGACCACCTCTCAGAATTTTGTCTTTTCCTTGGAAGGAGCCCTGGTGGTGCAGTGATTAAGCATTTGACTGCTAACTGAAAGATCAGTGGTTTGAACCCGGCCAGAAGCTCTGAAGAAGAAAGATCTTGTCATCTACTCCCGTAAAAATTTTCAGTCTTGGAAACTTGAAGGGGCAGTTCTGCTGAGTTCTGTAGGGTTGCCACACTTTAGAATACAGTCCAAAGGAATTGGTTTGGTTTTTTGGTTTTGGCTTGTAACAAGATTCACCCCAACTAAATTAATTGAACTGTAACTCCCCAATCCACTTATTCGTATTCCTGATTCCAAATTTATTTTCATTATTCCTTAGAATCCCAAATTGAGCCTGGTTTCTCCTAGACCCAGTGCCAGCCCCACCCACCCTTTGTGTACAGCCTTCTTTGTCCACCCTCTTTGATTATTACGTCTTCCAGGGAGTGACTTGGTGGCCTTTTATTTAGTTACCACTTCAATCACAACT
>NW_006408527.1:2965285-2968791 GCF_000296735.1 Chrysochloris asiatica | reverse complement strand
GGGGGGGGGGAAGGAGAGAGTTGTCCTAAAGGGACTTGATTGCTTGCCTTGATGGCTCCCCGAAGAACAACTTGCTTGTTCATGTAGTAGCCAATCAGACTGCCATAAGTTATATTTTTATGTATTTTCCTGTTTTATTATGTGGCTTCAATGACTCTTTGGGGATAGTAGAGTATCCTCCAACTATATATACCCCAGTTCTAGCAAAGAGCTCAGCACGTAAATACTTACTGATGATTTTTACCCAGGTGATAGCTGCTGTCTCGTCTCTTTGATCAGAACACACAATTATGAGGAATTGACAAATGGACAAACTTCTCAACTTAGCTACGATGGACACTTAGCCATTTTGCCATGCTTGCTAAATGCATCTTGATAAACAAACCAATATTTCCCCACAGTTGGGTTAGGTGAATATCTTATGGAAAATTCCAAGGTGATCAATCTTTATCTCAGAATTCATGGAGCTATTTGCATGATTCTAGAGGATGATACACAGATAAGTAATTTCCTCCCATTGGTATGGGAACTGCAACACTCATCATCCAATACAGCTACTTATCATTTTTACTTTGAGTTAAATCAAGATGGTGTTTAGTTCAAGGATCCAATCACAGAAAGGTAGAAAAAAAAAAAAAATGAAGATCAGGAGTTCTGCATGTACTTTATCCTCTCTCTTTTAGTAAGACGAGCTTTGATGACTTTTAGTGCAGTAGAATATAATGAATCCCATCATCTCAAATTTAAAATTTGTGAAAAATTTTGATGCATCCTAGATTTCCATTTGTCCTTGCATTATTTGGGAAGAATGAATTTTCTAAACAAATTTAAAAAGTTAAATAAGATCTCAGGAGGATTATCTAACCTATTTAACTAGTAACTTCTATTTTTAAACAATCATTACTTACAAAAGAACAAAAACTGCCTCTTGCATTAATTGTTCATTGCCAACTCCTAGAGACCCTATAGAAGTATCAGAAACTGTAAATCTATGCGGGAGCAGACAGTCTCTGTTTCTCCAGAGGAGCAGTTGATGTACTTGAACCACCAACTTTGCGGTTTGAAGTTCAATGCTTATCCTACAGAACCACCGCACTTCTCTTTCGTTTAATGGTACTTTGTAAAGGTGTTATTTAAAAGGCTGTTTTCTCATAGCTTCAAGCGTACTCTTCTATACTTGCTTTGTGATACTGCAGTTGAAGAATCTGTACATCATGTTTCTGCTTTGCCATCTGACTTCCTCTCTGGGAAGTTGTAGGAGGAAGAAGGGAACTTGTTGCTGCCTGTCAGCCTCACCTTAGCCTCACTTCCTCACTCTGGTGGTTTCATTAGCCCATCTGGTTTCAGTTTACGGTTTTTCCAACCCTCATCAGCCTCACTGAGCTCCCTTAGAGAGCCAATGCCACTGAGGCCCTCCCACTAAGCTTTTACAGTTTTATAATTTCCACCTCTTCTCTTTGTTCTTCAGCCTTGGGAGTTGTTGTGGAGTTTTTACTGTTGCCAAGTGCTGCTCAGTCCGTTATGACTCATAGCAACCAAGAATATGGTTTCCAAGGAGCAAATGGTGGGTTTGAACCATCAACCTTGTGGTTAGCAGTCCAATGCTAGACCACACCAGGATTCCATAGGCCTTAGGGGTTATTGCAACTCTTTGTGACCCTGGATAGAGTTACCAAGGTGAAGCTGGTGAGTTTGAACCACCAACCTTGTGCATATCCTACAGTGTCACCCTACCCCAGGCCATAGGAGTTGATGTTTTTATTGTTAAGTACCATTGAGTTGGTTCTGACTCATCGTGACCCTGATAGGATTTCCAAGGAGCTGTTGGTGAGTTTGAACTGCCAACCTTACTCACAGTTCAGTGATGATCTACAGTGCCACACGAGGAGTCCGACCTTAGAAGTTATTGTTGTTAAGTTTTGTCAAGTCAGCTCCGACCCATAGTGGGCCCTGTATAGGGTTTCCTAGGAGCAGCTGGTGAGTTTGAAGCACCAACTTTATGGTTCAAACCAATATTGCAGTCTAGCGAATTAACCCACAGTGCCACACCAGGACCTTGGGAGTAGTAGCTTCTTGAAGTGACTTCCTCTGTGAATCCTTAGTGTTCTTTTCTATTAACTGGTGCCATTTCTCCTTTTGACTAGAACCTGACTGCTACAGATAATACAGATGTTCTTATGTACTTGAAAGAAAATTTTAAATGAAAATTTTAATTCATGTTTCCCACACTTTCAAATTTGTTTTAACTGCCTCTGAATTAATGACATGTTTTAGAAACCATCTTTTCCTTCCACAATAACTTACTTATCAGGCTTGATGTTACTTCAACATTTAAAACAATCCAAACAAACTCAAATCTCCATTTCAGCTGACAATGAGTACTGTTCTATATTGGCCTCAGGGCCCTGGCACTCCAGAAAGAGGGCTGATTTGGAAGGGAAGCATAAGACAGCCCCACTCTTGTGATGCTTTCTAAATCACAGGAGATTAAGAATTATTATCATCCCTAGGGCTTGATAGTCATGAACTGGTCTTGCTCCTGCCAGGGGGAGGAGAAGTCCCAGTGGGAACAACAGACTTGATTTAAATATTCCTTAAAACATTGCTCAGCTCGGGTGTGAATAGATTTTAGGGGTAGATACTTAGGCTTGATGTTGGTTGTTCCAGGAAGGGGAATTTCTCCCTGGACAGTTTCTGTGCTCAGAAATGGTACTCTTATTCATTTCATAATGATTTCTGCTTATTCATCAGATTTTGCTTTCACATTATTCATGTTCTTAACAAAATATACTATATGAGGCTGTGACTGAGACAGGAGAAGTAGAAAATGCAATATTTATTAAATGTCTTCTAAGTAGCAAACAAAACCTAACGGTTTTCTTGTCAATGATTCTGTGAAGTAAAGGCTTTTGTTTCTGTTTTAAAGATGTTAAAATTGAAGCTCTTTGGGGTCAATTAACTCAAAACATATGCATAGTCAATGATAGATAGGCCCCTTAAGCACAAACTTGTCTTTTTGGAAATCCCAAATTTTGTCCACTATTTTATATGGTGCATATCGACAAGGAAAGAATCAGAGCTCATCATTGGTAAGCTTTTCCAGTTAGAAAATTCTACAAAATACTGAATAGAAGAAAGTAGGCTTTGTCAAATCATCCATAATGTAATGATTCATTTAATTTCTTTAATAGACTTCATTTTTTTTTAACAGTTATAGATCTACAGAAAATTGAGAAGGTACAGAAAAGTCCCATCTAGCCCACACCCAGATTCTCGTATTATTAACATCTTACATTTTTATAGTACATTTACTACAATTAATGAATATATATGTATATATATGTGTGTGTGTCTATTTTCTTTTTATAAGTTTTCATTGTGAATTGATTGGTAGTGTACATGGGAGAGCATCAGCTTTGCATTCATGCTATTGTATTTCATTTCATTGCAATGATTCCAATCCCCTTCATGTGTCATCTTTCAACAGCATTTGCTTCCAATCCCTC
>NW_006408527.1:2963962-2965185 GCF_000296735.1 Chrysochloris asiatica | reverse complement strand
AGGGCACATTCTATAAGCCTGCCTCCTGGCCATCAGCACCTGGCCACCAACCTTTCTCTTTCCATGAGTCTAGAGTTCTTAGCTGTTCCCTCTCTCCATGTCCTCATCTCTGTCTCTATCTCTGGTGTCCCTGCTTCTCTGGATAGGGTCCCACATTCTGCTCATGCTCTTCTCCCTTGATGATCCTAGGGTCCTCTGTTCCTGGACTTTAAGATGAACTACTCCTCTCTTTTTGCTACAAAACTTCTACCTTTAGAGATGTGACAGTGGCAGTCATGATAACAATTTCTCACTATTGAATTATAAGAATCTTATCCCCATCTCTTTTCACTAGACCCATCTAGACAAGATGAAAACTATTCAGTGGGGACTTTGCCTTTCCCGGCACACTCTTAAACTAAACACACTCTTGAAAACTTGTAAGTCAATTACTTTGTGTCTTTATAGCCCCTATTTTTGGTAGCCAATGTCTAAGTTGCCCATCTCTATCAGTCCTGTATACAGAGGGGATAGGATTGATGCTTGATGTAAAGACTCCTTCCCTTTCAGTTAGTATTTTGAGCTACTACATCCACTGTTGTTGTTGTTATGTGCCATGGAGTCGGTTCCTACTCATAGCGACCCTATGCAGGGTTTCCGAGGCTGTAAATCTTTACGGGAGCAGAAAGCCTTATCTTTCTCCCATGGAACAGCTGGTAGTTTTGAACTGCTAACCATGAGATTAGTAGCCTGATTCGTAACGACTACGCTACCAGAGCTCCTTACTACATCCTTTAGTATAGGTCAAATTTATCAAATTGTAGCAATATACCCTCGTTTCCTTTATAAAAAAACAAAACTAAAAACACCTTTAAAAAAAAATTTTGTCTTCCTCTAGTCAAGTTTTGATTATCAAGCCATTGAAGCTAGGTCGAATGGGTACTATCTACAAGTTCAGGCACTCTTGTGTGTCTTCCCTCACTTCATATCAGCTGGATGCTCCACTCTCAGCTCTAGCCCTCCACGGCTATGTCCTTGTCCATGGGCTCAGGAGTCCCTTGGTCTAACCACACTTTGGACCATCCAGCCCTTCCTCTTCTTTCTCTCATCTCCAGGTCAATGGGAGTCTGTGGAATGTGGTTGAACTCGGCCTATATCTTCGTTGCTGCCTTTCCCCCTCTTCCACTCACCAGTATACCAATGTGGCTACCAGCAAGCTTACATGCCTGCTCGTGTGTTCCTTT
>NW_006408527.1:2953601-2961281 GCF_000296735.1 Chrysochloris asiatica | reverse complement strand
GATTGATACTTGATGTGAAGATTCCTTCCCTCTTAGTTGGTATTTTGAGCTACTAGATCCATAAGTATAGGTCAAGTTCATCAAATTATAGCAATTTGTATTTGTTTCCTTTATCAAAAATTGCTTTTTAAAAAATCTTCAAGTAGAGTTTGATCATCAAACCATTGAGGCTAGATTAAATGGGTAGTATCTGCAAGTTTGGGTGTTCTTGTGCATTTCCCCTTATTTCATATCAGCTGGATGTAAAGCTATACTTTTATCCCGTTTTCCATAGTGTGTTCTTTAAAAGGAAGTTACTGTGTGAGGCCCACGCTTAAGGAGCGGGGAGTCACGCTTCTCTTCCTTGAAGGCAGACAATTCATAAATTGTTTGGAATTACTCTGCACAGAAGATTTGTTTCATCTGCCCCATTTATCGATTTATTTAATCATTTATTTATATCAGTATGGACTCATGGATATCTACTTTATATGTTGGTTATAACTCAATCCTTTTAAAAAATTAATTTTGTTACTTAGATTGTTTTAGCTTTGGCCATTGGGAGCTTTTTCAGTTAGCACCTGTTTCCCTTTAACAAACCTGTATCAATACAGTGTTTTTTTTTTTCTCCTTGAGCATTTTCTTACTTTTGGCACTCAAGGCTCATCTTGTAGTTTCTGCATCAGTCCTCTTTCTCCAAGGAATCCTTTTTTTCCCTTATTGGAACCTGGTATTAGAAACAATTTTCTGACCATTGTTGTTGTTATGAGTCACTGCTAAGTCAGTTCTGGCTCCTGATGACCCTGTGTGTGCAGAGTAGAATTGCTCCATAGAGTTTTCAAGGCTGGGATCTTTGGGATCAGATGGTCAGGTCTTTCTTGCAAAATGGCAACCTTTTAGTTAGTAGTGGAGGATTTAACCATTTTTGCCTCTTTCGTGCTCACTGCAACTTGTGTGTTGTTTCTTTTAGGCCTTCTCAACTGGCAGAGCAAATAAGTATACATATACATGCTAACTTTGTATGCATACATATCTAGAAAAATTTCTACATATAATCATTTGTCTCTACATTAAGCTAATGTTGCCTGATACACACACAACTTATCTTCCCCCCACCCCCTTTCAGATCTTGATATAAGCTATACTATTAGTATCTATCACCTATCCAGTATTTTAGCTATTCTGTTTTTTGAAAACAATCCATCTCTCCCCAGTATGTTCCATGGGCTATTGGAGTTTATCTCCTTCTTCTCCTTGTTTTTTATCGGTGGTGACTTGTTGTTGTTGTTAAGTACTGTCAAGTTGGTTCTGACTCATCATGACCCTGTATAGGGTTTCTGAGATGCTGCTGGTGAGTTCAAACTGCTGACCTTGCTGTGCAAACCGATCTTTCTGTCTAGTGCTTATCCTACAATGATAGTGAAAATAGTTGTTGTTATTACGTGCCATCGAGTCAGTTCTGACTCATAAACTCTGTATAGGATTTCTGAGGAGCAGCTGGTGAACTTTAACCACTGACCTTGAGGTTCAAAATGGCCTTGTAGTAAATATTTGTGGAGAAAGGAATGAAAACATGGAGAATAAATAGGGACACTTTGGGACAATCCTCTTTAATTGTAAGCTACTCGAGGAAATGAGAGTTTATAAAAGCGTTCATTGGTACTCCGTGCCTGCACATGAGATGATTGTTGAATGAATAAAAGACAGTATGGTCAAGTCCCTACTTTAAAATGAGGTCATTGAGGCCCAGACCCTTGAAGTGATTTCTTATGATCCCATATGTGGTGGTGGCAGACAGTGGGATTTTAGAGTCTAGGGATATTGTGTCATTTCATTATGGTGAAATGATAGTTTCTAGAGGCAGATAAACTAACTGGGTCAAAGAGAGTAACTAGAAGCCAGGGGAGGACTTCATACATAAGAATATTTCTCAACAGGATCCCGAAGGAAGGGAGTCATGAGACCCAATGAAAAGATAAGAAAAAAAGTCTTCTTCCTTCTGATTTTGACATCTTGGTGAGAAGTCTGTTAGTGCTACAGGAGTAGGCACCAGAGGGTCCTGACAGAAGTTTTCAGGAGAAGCTGTGGCTGCTTTTGCTTGACAGCATGACAAAGGCCTTGGGGGCATAGCTGAGTGGATTTAGCAAAGCAGCAAGGTTGCAGGATGGTGAATTTACTTGATAACAGCTTTTCTATCCAAATTCTTTAGCTCCCACCAAATGATTGCATTGTTTTTATTGTTGAGTACAGTCAAGTAGGTTCCTACTCATTTGTTGTTGTCAGGTGCCATCGAGTCGGAACTGACTCATAGCAACCCCATGCACAGCAGAACGAAACAATGTCCGATCCTGGGCCAACCTCACTACTGCTGCCATAATTTACGCCATCAATGATGCCACCTGGCAGATCCATCTCGTTGGGGGTCTTCCTCTTTTTCTCTGACACTCCATCTTACCCAGCATGACATCCTTCTCCAGTGACTGTTCCCTCCTGACAATATGTCCAAAGTATGAGACACGAAGTTTAGCCATCTTGGCCTCCAAGGAGCACCCTGGCTGCACTTCTTCCAAAACAGATCTATTGGTTCTTTTGGCAGTCCATGGCACTTTCAGTATTCTCCTCCAACACCGCAATTCAAAGGCATCAATTCTTCTACGGTCTTCCTTATTCATTGTCCAGCTTTCACATCCATATGAGGTTACTGAAAATACCTACTCATAGTGACCCTGTATGGGATCCACAAGGAGCAGCAGGTGAATATGAACTGCTGACCTTGTGGTTAGCAGTCTAGTGCTGCTTATCCTGTGGTGCCATACCAGGACTGATTGGGTAGGGTCATGCAAACAGGGTGTGCAGGACTTTAATGCAGGAATTGGTTAGGTTTAAAAAGAGCCATCTCAGAAGCAGGAACAGATGATCCCAGGACAATTCAGAAAGCAGCGTGTGAGTAGAGTGTGAGATCCCTACCTAGAAAAGTGGCAATAGAAGAGATGGTGATAGAGACAGGGACATGGAGAGACCAAGGCGCTGAGGACTTCTAGGCCCATGGACTGAGTAAAGCTGAGTGCCTACGGGTAGGAAACTAGTTGCAGAATGTGTCTTTTAGGCACTTATAGGCTGCCTAGAAGAGCTTTGTAACACTTTTGTGAGCAGGGCAGAGGCTGAGGGGCCACGTGGCTGAGAGGCAAGTGAGCTGTGCCTGTAATACAGTAGAGAAGAGGCGTTCCTGACTGGAGAACTGCTTTTTCCTCAGTTGTTTCTCATCCTGAATTGTACCCTGTTCACTTCCCTGTTGTTGTTGTTAAGTGCCATCAAGTTGGTTCTGATTTGTAAGAACCCTGCAGGGTGTTTCTGAAGAGTGGCTGGTGAGTTTGAACTGCCAAACTTTCAGCAGTCCAGTGCTTACCCTACAGCACCACATCAGGACTCCATTCCATAGTAAACTCCATAATCGTGAGCATTGTTAAGAGTTCTGTGTGGCCATTACAATGGAGTAAGGAACCCTGATGTGAAGCAGAGAGTACTATGGGAGGGATGCTTGGTGTCAGAATAGGGTAAAGAAGGTTGTAGGGTTGGAGGCATGTCTGACCTTCATTTCATAGGAATCGGCTTTGGACTGATTTTGTGTTTGATTCTCCTTCTCCCTTGTGAAGCAAGCGGAAGTCAGACATGACCCCCATGCCATGTTTGTATTAGCCTTCTTTCAACTGCATCAAAAGGCAAAATGATGGAGGGTTAAAAACTCCTGGGGTACCTCAGTTGAGGAAGCAGTTTCTCAGAGGTGGGTTCATCTCTGAGAACTCCACAGATGACTTGGAGAAAAACATTCAGAAGTCTCAGCGGAGCTGCCTACCATAGTACAGCTGTTCCCTGGGAAGCTGAGTCTGCTCTTAATGCTCTCCAGTATGGAGGTGTCCATACAGGGGGAGGGACTGTCTCGACTGCTACCCCACTCTGAGTTCAAGAGTAAGTGGTCACTGAATTGCTGTAATAACATCACTGATACTCTCTGTTGGTATTTTCTAATGCAACTTGGGTATGATTGTATCCAATCTTTCCATCATATGTTATAGTTGTTGTGAGCTGATTCATGGCGACTAGAGAAGGAAGGACTGTTCAGTCCTGTGTCATTCCCATGATAGGTTGAGGATCAGATGTTGTGATTCATAGTGTGTTCATTGGCTGATTTCAGAAATAAATCACTAGGTCTTTCTTCTTTGGCTGTACCAGCCTAGAGGTTCTGCTGAAACCTGTTCAGCATTGTAGCAAAAGGTAAGCCTCCACTGACACACAGGTGCTGGCTGTGCATGAGGTGAATTGGCCAGGAATTCAAGCATGAAGCAACCACCTGGAAGGTGAGTAGTCTACCACTGAACGACCAATGGCCGATCGCCAGTAAACGGTACTGCAGACTTTTCTTTGTATTAATGGTTTGGCTAAAAACTTACACCATTGAAAAACAAATAATACTGTGCTATGTATAACTGATTTCATGTACCTTTAACATTTCTAATATTTTCAGTTATTTAAAAAGATGTTTTTCTTATAAAATGTCAGCATAGTAAATTACAAATCTGGTCAGTGTCTGTGAGGCATGTAAACTATTAGGCAGTTTAACAACTGTCTTCAAAAATATTCTTACTAAAATTGGTCTAATAAGAAATGAAGAGAAAGATTTCCTAATTGTGATACTGCTGGTGGTGATGGTGTGCCGTGGAGTCGGTTCTGACTCATAGTGACCATTTCCAAGGCTGTCAATCTTTACAGGAGCAGAAACTTCATCTTTTTCCTGTGGAACAGCTGGTAGTTTTGAACTGCTGACCTTGAGATTAGCAGCCCAACTCGATAACAACTACGCTCCCAGAGCTCCTTATTATGATACTTGTTGTTGTTGTTGTTAAGTGCTGTCTAGTCAGTTCCGACTCAAAGCAACCCTATATAGGGTTTCTGAGAAGCAACTGGTGAGCTCGAACCACCGACCTTGTGGTTCAAACTGACTTTGCAGTCCAGCACATTAACCTACAGCGCATATGCTGGCTGCTATTTTGTACAAAACTGCTATTTCTTTTCAAAAAAATTTTTTTAGTGTATTTCAATAAATGATTAGCTTGGTTTTAATATATTCTGATTGTGCTTTTTAAAATATGCCATGCTTATCATTTTATTCAGCGTATTTGATCTAAGGTTTACTTTTGTAATTTCAAAAACTTGATGATCTGGATTGATCATTCAGTGAGGTGCAATTAAGAAAGAACAGAACATTTATTTAACTGACATTTTGTAGTTTTGTATTTCTGTAGATGTTACCACAGGGGGGAAACAGTAGGCTTTAGCAGCAGCATCAAAACGTCAGATTTCATCATTAAATATTTTTGCTTTTTTGGAACAGTTCAGTTAGTCCACTGTTCTTTAGGAGTTTCAGGGATAGAAAAATAGATTACACTTCACTGCATAGGGTCAGAATGATGACATTGACTTTTTCTTTACAGGTAGATAGCGTTTCTTTTACTCATAGAAGAAAAAAATTCAAGTTGGAGTTCTTTATATTCCTCTGAGGCTTCTGCCCTCTTTCTTCCTCCTCTGTTCAGCAAAAGGAGCAAATATGAATATGACTGTTTATCAAAGAATCACTTTTTTTTTTTAGAATCACTTTTTAACCAGTAACTGATTAAGATTTGGGCTATGTCAACAGTTTCTTTCCAGCCTCTTGGCAGAGCACTGATGACATCGGGTTTTGGGTAATCAATGTATTCACTTGAAAATCCTATTGGATGATTAAGGTGTTATGCCTTTTTTATTCCTTTAAACAGCCTTCTGATCCAAATGCCTGTTATCTTGAAGTGTAGCCAAATTCTGACCCCCACAGAGCCCATTGCTAAAATGGAACTCCTGGTATTTTAGATATTTTCTTGGTTTAGGTAAAAGCACTAGAATACTAGGGGGGGAAAAAGATGTTCCTGATTTCCTTTCCTATTTTGTGTTAGTTTGAGCTTCTCTAGGGAAATGAAGGTAACCTTTTTAATCTATGGGACACTATCTGTAATGAAATCTGTCTCTTCCTTTCCTTGATTTATTTTGCCTGTTTTAGGTAAAAAATGAATACCTCAAATTTTTATATCCAAATCTAGTAATAAATAGCAACAATGGATGGGAGGAGACATGGAGAAAAGAAGCAGAAAGGAGATTTCTGGGAAGAAGTCAAAGACATTGACAAGTGGCAATATGAAAGGTTAAAGGGCGATGTATTGTTTTTATCAGGTGCTGTTGAGCTGGTCACAGCCCAATTCTGCATCATCCTCACAATTGTTGCTATGCTTGAGCCCATTGCTGTTGCCACTGTGCCAGTCCAACTCGTTGGGGGGGGTGGGTCTCCCTCTTTTTCGTTAACCTGCCACTTTACCAAGCACGCTATCCTTCTCCAAGGAATGGGCCTTCCCAATAATATATCCTAAGTATGAAAGACAAAACCTCATCATCTTGACAGGCTTTTATTTCTTCCAGTATAGGTTTATGTGTTCTTCTGGCAGCCCATGTTACTTTTAATATTCTTCTCCAACACCATAACTCAAGTGCATCAATTGTCCTAAGGTCTTCTTTATTCATTGGTCAACTTTCACAATTGTATGAAGTCATTAAAAATACCATGGCTTGAGTCAGGTGCACCTTAATCCTCAAACTACAAAATGTCAGTCAAGAAATATCTTTGCTCTTGAACACTTTAAAGCGGTCTTGTGCAGCAGATTTGCCTAATGCAGCAGCACTTCCTTTGATTTCTTGACTGCTGCTTCCATGAATGTTGATAGTGGATCTGAGCAAAAAGAAATCTAACAAGTGAGCATGCAAGTTGTTAGGGCCTTCCATGACAATGGGACTGAGACAAAGCCATGGTCTAAAGTTACAGAAACAGTGAAAAGATAGTATCAACAAGTCAGATATAAGGTTAATGGGACAGTGGAAGAGGATAGGTACTTCAGGTGAGCATCTTTAGATGAGGTTGGAGAGGAACCTAATTTTGAGCAGAGCTGGCAAACTCAATGCCTGCTGGGAGTAGGCAAGTGACTTCCAAGCAGAGGGTAGTAAAAATACTTACATTATCAAGAAAGCAAAGGAATTTTCAAAAGGAATGGAAGAAAATATTTGGAACTCCATATCTGATATGGAGTCCTGGTGTGGCACTGTAGGGTAATCACTGGACTGTAAGGTTAGTTTGAACTGCAAGGTCAGCGGTTCAACTTCACTAGTCACTCCTTGGAAGCCCTATACAGGGTTGTTATGAGTCGACAGCACTTAACAACAACAGCAATCAAGCTGACAGAATGTTTACAATGTAGGTGGTTGTTGTTGTTGTTGCTGTTATATGCCGTGGTGTCAGATCCGATTCATACTGACCCTATACAGGATTTCCGAGGCTATAAATCTTTACAGGAGCAGAAAGCCTCAGCTTTCTCCTGCGGAACAGCAGGTAGTTTCGAACTGCTGACCTTGAGCTTCGCAGCCTGATTTGTAACCACTATGCTCTACCAGGTAGTCCCTGATTTATAATGAATTTGAATTACAACGAACCACACTAAGGTCATCTGTGTTTTATTTATTTATTTTCTTTTTCTTTTTGTATATCAAGGAGTGTGACAGGGTTGTATTCTTTCACCATACTGTATGCCAAGCAAATAATCTGAGAAGCTGGGTTATGTGAAGAAAAAT
>NW_006408527.1:2950476-2952724 GCF_000296735.1 Chrysochloris asiatica | reverse complement strand
TTTCTAAATTATGTGAACACGCTTTGAACATTTGATCAGGCTAATAAGTTGAAAGAAATGGATGGGAAAATCATCCACATGGCGAGAATGCTGAATTGAGAACTTGATATAGCTGATATTGGACAGCTCATAGACCATAAAGGGGAATTGATAGATCAGGACAGAAGGTAATTTGAAGAAGAAAGAATTAATGAGAAAAGAAAGAAATAAAGAGAGAAGTTGTCAAAAATTTTACAGTGAAAAGATTAGTTGAAGTTGTTTCTAAACTGGATCAGGGCCTTCAGTTGAAAACACTCAAATGCATTGATAAAGTTGATGGACAGATTCTGGAAGTAGTGAGATATTACCTTGAAATTTATGGATAACAAAAGAGAAAAGGACCATACAGACAAGTCTTAATAAATTTTTGACTAAATTCTATTACTACAGGAAATCCAGATGACCCAGAACCTTCCACAAATGGCATTATTATCCTAAGTGATAAAATTCAATGTCATCCTGCTCTTCTTTATCATAGAAGTAAATTTTTATGATTTGTATATATATATATTTTTTATGTATGTAGGTACTGAAATTGTATCTGTAAATTAGTTGTAATGTTGTTAACTCTCAAAGATAAATAAATATTGGATTTATAAAGATACTGATAATAAAAGACAATAAGAATGAAAATTGAAAAAAAAAAGTATCCAACTTAAGTCAGAGCCAATTTAAGATGGAGTCCTTGGAAGAGAATCATGTGGTAAATCAGGGACTCCCTGTATGTAAAGAACTCCAACATATCAATAATAAAAAGAGAACTCAAATTTAATATGGGCAATGAGATACAAATTGTCAATGTTGTTGTTGTTGTTAAGTGCCATCGAGTTGGTTCCGACCCATAGCAACCCTGTATAGGGTGTCCAGGGAGCAGCTGGTGAGCTTGAATCACCGGACATTGCAGTTCAAATGGCTTTGCAGTGTGGCGCATTAACCCACAGCCCCACACCAGGATTCCAAATTGTCAATAAGCACACGCAAAGATGGTAGTCTCTATTAGTCATTATCTCCAATGTCAAACCCACTACCAATGAGTCTATTGCATCTCATATCAATCCAATAAAAGAGAGTATAGCTGCTTCATAGAGTTTCTGATGCTGTAATTGTTGCAGAAGCAGACTGCCTCATCCTTCTCTCATGTAATGGCAGGTGGATTTGAACCACCAAACTTTTGGTTAGCAGCTTAAGACCTCACTGTGCCACCAGGTTCCTTTATTAGTCATTGTTGTTAGGTGCCGTTGAGTCACTTCCAACTCTTAGTGACCCCATGTACAACAGAACAAAACACTGCCCGGCCCTATGTCAGCCTCACAATTGTTGCCATGTTTTGAGGCCACCATTGCAGACACTGTGTTAAGCCATTTAGTTGGAGCTCCTCCTCTTTTTTGCTGACCCTCCCCTTTACCAAGCATGAGGTCCTCTTGATAGCTTGTCCAAAGTACGTGAGATGAAGTCTCATCATCCTTACTTCCAAAGAGCATTTGGAAATGATTTAGGCTCATGATAGATTTGTTTGTCCTTCTGTCAGTCCCTAGTACTTTCAATATTCTTTCCAAACACCATAATTGAAATTAATCAATTCTTCCTTAATTATTGTCCAGCTTTCACATGCATATGAGGCAATTGAAAATATCATGACTTGAGTCAGGTGCACCTTAGTCTTTAAAGTGACATCTCTGCTTTTAAAGATATGTTTTATAACAGATTTTCCCAGTGAACTACACCATCTCATTTTAGCTGCTGCCATGAATATTAATTGTGGATCCAGGTAAAATGAAATCTTTGACAGCTTCAATCTTTTCTCCATTTATCATGATGTTGTCTATTGGTCTCATTGTGAGGATTTTTGTTTACTTTACAGTGAGTTGTAATCTATACTGAAGGTTGTATTCTTTGATCTTCATCAAGTCCTCTTCACTTTCAGCAAACAAGGTTGTGTCATTTGCATATTGTGTGTATGCATATTGCATAGTTGTTAGTGAGCATTCCTCTAATTCTGATACTACGTTCTTCATAGAATTCATCTTCTCAGATGATTTGGTCAACATGTATATTAAATAAGTATGGTGAAAGAACACAATTCTGCTCACACTTTTCCAGACTTTAAACCATGCAATATCCCCTCGTTCTGTTTGAACAACTGCTTCTTGGTCTATGTGCAGGTTCCAAATGAGCACAATTAAGTGTTCTGGAATTCCCATTCTTTGCA
>NW_006408527.1:2940586-2950096 GCF_000296735.1 Chrysochloris asiatica | reverse complement strand
TGCTGCATCAGTTTTTTGAAATATTTTAATTGGTATTCTGTCAATTCCTGGAGCCTTTTTTTGTTTTGTTAAAGCTTTAATTGAAGTGTGGACTTCTTTCTTCAATACCATTAAAAAAAAACCAAAAAACCAGTCATATGCTACTTCCTGAAACGGTAAATGTAGACCAATCTTTTCTGGTACAGCAACTGTATCTTCTTTCTGTTTTCTTTTGATGCTTCGTGCATTGCTCAATATTTTGCCCATTGTTGTTGTTGTTAAATGCTGTTGAGTTGGGTGTTGGTTCCAACTCAGAGTGACCCTGTACAGGATTTCCAAGGAGTGGCTGATGGGTTTTGACTGCTGACCTTTTGGTTAGCTGTCCAGTGTTTATCCGATAGTGCTTCACTGAATCCTTCAATATTGCAAGTTGAGGCTTGAATTTTTTCTTCAGTGTTTTCCTTTAGGTTTTCTAATTCCAGGTCTTTGGATATTTTGTTATAATACTTGTGCTACCATTTGAAAATTTCTGTTCAACTCTCTCATTTCATTTCTTCCATTTGCTTTAGCTATTCTAATTTCAAGAGCAAGTTTTTAGAGTCTCTTCTTTGGTCTTTTCTTTCTTTCCTGTATTTTTAACGACCTTTTGCTTTCTTCATGTATACGTTCTTGATGTCATCCCACAACTCGTTTGGTCTTTGGTTAGCAGTGGTCAATGCTTCAAATCTAATCTTGAGCTGATCTCTAAATTCAGGCGGCATATACTCAGGTCATAATTTAGCTCTTATGGACTTGTTTTAATTCTGTTCATATGATCAGTGGATAGTCGATTCTACACTTGGCCACTGATCTTGTTTAGCTTCTCCATCATCTCTTCCCACAGAAGTAGTCAATTTGATTCCTGTGTATTCCATATGTTGAGGTTTATGTGTATAGTCACCTTTTATGTTGTTGAGAAAAATATTTGCAATAAATAAGTGGTTGGTCTTGCAAAATTCTATCATGTGATTGTCAGCATAGTTTTTATCACCAAGGCCATATTTTCTTTCTGTTTTTTTTTTTTTTAAACTTTTTATTGTGAACTGAGTGAAGTTTAGCAGACAAGCTCATCAGCTTTACAGTCAACAAATTAAACTCTTTGTTTCATCTCAATGATTGCAATCCCCTCCCTCAAATAACAGTTATCTTACTTCTTCCCTGTGGGTTCCTTTTACATCTTATATATATGACTGAACAAAGCAAAAATATTTGATGTACATATACCAGACAAAAAAATATATATTCATTTAAATGTTCTAGAGGCATATTCTGCAAGAAAGCCTCCTGCCCAAAGGCACACAGCCTTACTCAGTCCATGGACCTAGAGTCTGCAACTGCTCTCTTTCTCCATGCCATCACCTCTGCCACCGTCTCTACTGTCGCTACTTTTCTAGGTAAGATCTCACGCTTCACTTATGCCAATGCCATATTTTCCAAATACCAATCAGTCTTCTTTGTTTCTAACTTTTGCATTCCAATCACCAGTAATTATCAGTGCATCTTGATTGCATGTTAGATCAATTTCAGACTGAAGAAACTGGCAGAATTCTTCAATTTCTTCATCATTGACTTTAGTGGTTTGTGCATAAATTTGAATAATAGTTGTATTAGCTTGTCTTTCTTGTAGGCATAGCGATATTATTCTATCAAAAACAGTATTGTACTTCAAGATAAGTCTTGAAATATATATATATTTTTTACCATGAATATAACAACACCATTCCTCTTTAATTTTTCACTCCAGGCATAAAAAATTATATGATTATCTGATTAAAAATTGTCCATACCTGTCCACTTCCACTCACTAATACCTAGGGTAAAGAGTCCTGGTGTGGTGCTGTAGGATAAGCACTGGACCATAAGGTCTGTTTGAACTTAAAGGTCAGTGGTTCAAATTCACCAGCCACTCCTTGGAAGCCTTATATAAGTCAGAACCAACTCAATGGCACTTAACAGCAACAACAACAGTACTTAGGATACTGATTTTTATGTGTTCCATTTTTTTTGATGACTTCCAATTTTACTATTCTTTGTACATGTGCATCAGATAACTAATGGTTGTCTGCAGCTGTTTCATCTTATTTTGAGTCATGCCCCATCAGCAAATGAATGTTCCCAAAGTTTTGCTCCTTCCGCATCATTAAGGTCAGTTATATTTTGAGGAAGCAGCTCTCTCCCATTTGTGTTTTGAGTTCCTTCCAGCTTGAGGGGCTTATCTTCTGGCACTATATCAGATAATGTTCCACCACTCTTCATAAAACTTTCCATGACTAATGTCTCAGAAGTGGACCAACTCTTCCTTCTTGCTAGTCTGTCTTAGTCTGGAAGCTCTCCTGAAACCTGTCCACCATGGGTGGTTGCCCTGCTGGTATTTGAATCCTGGTGGCATAGCTTTCAGCATCACAGCAACTGCAATCCACTACCTCATGAGACAGACGATTATAGTCATTAGAAAAATGGAAGTCAAAAACACAATGAGATACCACTTTATAACCACTAGAATAGAATGGAGTCCTGGTGTGGCACTGTATAATAAGCACTGGACCATAAGGTTGGTTTAAACTACAAGGTCAGCGGTTCAAACTTACCAGCTCCTTCTTGGAAACCCTATACAGTGTTGCTGTTAGTTGGAACTGATTCGATGGCACTTCTTATCAACAACAGAATGGTTGTTATTAGAAAATACAAAAACACTAAGTGTTAGCAAAAATGTAGAGAAATTGGATCCCTTGTTCTTTGCTGGTTAGAATGTCAGTGGTGTAGGCCCTGTAGAAAACAGTATGGTGCTGACTTGGAAAATTAAATATGTAATTACTATATGATTCAGCTTGAAAACAGGGACTCAAGCAGATATGTGTACACCGATATTCATTTCAGCATTATTGACAATAGTCACAATGTGAAAACAACCTAAGTAGCCTTCAACATATATATAGATAAATAAAATAAGGTATGTCAGTGTAATGGAATAGTATTTAGCTTAATGAGAAATGAAGTTCTGATATACATTATGTTTAATGAAATAAATCAGAAAAGACAAATGTTGTAGATACTACTTATATGAAATATCTAGAACAGGCAAGTATGCATAAAGAGAATAGTATATTAGTGGCTTGGGGAAGAGCTATTGTTAAAGTTGTACTGAGTTTCTGTTTGAGGTAATGTGAGCTTTTGAAAACAGAGACTGGTGATGGTAACATTACATGGTGTAAGAGTTAATTCCACTGAATTGAACACCTGGTGTTGTTAAGTGCCATCGAGTTGCTTCTGACTCATTGAAACCTGGTATAGGGTTTTTGAGGAGTGGCTGGTGGACTTGAACTAATGACTTTCAAGTTCAAACTGACCTTACAGTGCAGTGCTTATCCTACAGCGCCATACCAGGACTCCTAGAAATAGTTTAAATGGCAAATTTTTTTGTTACAATTTAAAAAATAAAATTAGAACTGATATGATACCAATACCTATTAATCAGAGCAGACACTGGCCACAGGGTCTTGGTGTGGCTCTGTGGGTTAATGCGCTGGACTGCAAAGTCTGTTTGAACCACGAGGTCAGCAGTTCAAGCTCACCAGCCACTCCTTGGAAACCCTATACAGGGTTACTATGGGTCAGAAGTGACTCAATGGCATTTTGCAACAACAGTATCTCCATACCACGCTGAAGTCCTGCAAGTTAATGTGCTGCACAGCAATATCAGTTTGTGCCACCAGGTCAATGGTTCAAGCTCACCAGCTGCTCTTTGGAAATCCTATAGAAGGTTGCTATGGGTTGGAACCAACTCTACGGCACTCAACAACAACAGCATCTCCATATCACAACTAACTACTCAGAATAGCCTCTGGGCACTTGGACATCACACAGTAATTCCTAAACTCATTGTTTTTTTATTTATCCATTTACTATTTATCGAGCCATTTCTTTTCACCAGGGACTGTGCTAGGTAATGATAGGTTGTTATGTGCCATGGAGTTGGTTCCGACTCATAGCAACCTTGTACAGGGTTTCCGAGGCTATAAATCATTACAGGAGTAGAAAGCCTCATCTTTCTCCCATGGAACAGCTGGTAGTTTCGAACTGCTGACCTTGAGGTTCGCAGCCTGATTTGTAACCACTACACTACCAGAGCTCCTTCAGGTACTGATATAGAAAGACTTTAAAATAAAAGACAGCCTCTTTGTACTTGCTGTAAGGAGATTAGTGTCTAACTTGACCCTATCATTCAGACAAAGTATTATTGAGATTATGGCTGATGTCATTTCACTTAGTCCCTAGAGATGCCCATTAATGGCCTTATTATGTTTTGGTTTTCCTACTCTCTTTCCTTATGCTGAAACAGGAGATTTCTCAGAATCTCATATTGGTACCTAGATTCCTATTCTGTGTTTCAAAGTTCAGACTGAGCCACCCTGGACCATATAATTTCCTCAGTCCTTCCACTCCTCAACCATTCCTTTTTGTGGCATTCGGACTTGCTTGTTCAATCCAAATCCTCTGCTCCCTCTTGGACCCGCCTAGCAGTCTCAGGTCTAGAGCTTCACTAGGAAAAATTTTCACCAACACAGCTCCTCAAAGCTTAAGGATCTCTCTGAGTTGCTTGAAAGATCACAATTCACCCTGAGAGTTTGTACTCAGTATGCATTTTGTCTTTGGCTGGTACATATAATTAGCAAGTTCCTAAAGGATCAGGTGCAATGTACAATAACACCTACAGCCGTGGAAGGATGCTTGTCAACAAAAAAGAGCAGCAAACACTCAGACACATTTGCAAAGAGAATAGGGGAGAAAAACAGAGAGAAGGGGAAGTAGATACTATTTTAAGGGAGAGGCTTAATTATCTAAACGGCTGGAGGCGATGCATAGTGGTGAGCTGTGAAAGTAGCGGGCAAGATCACAGATTTTGATCTGGTTTGGAGGTTGGGGAGAATTATGCCTTAAATCCATTCAGAGTTTCTTCCCCCTCAGTTCTCTACCAACTCTGCAACCAGCAGAGCAGAGGAGGGCCACTGTGCTAGGTTAAATGGTGGGGGATGAGCTCTCCATACCTCCTGCTCAGAGTTCCTGGTCAATGCTGTTCACGTGGAGATGGGATCATGCCAGGATCTCAGGCCTGTTGTGGTTACCTTTAGAGGATTAGTGTGGGAAGGGAGCCAAGTCAGCTTTCAAGGTAATTCAGCATAGTGGAAAATTACATACTTTTGTTTTCTCCTTCTCATCCCCAGATAGGCAAGGCCACAGGGCATATAATAATAAAAGATAAGTTTATACTGCTTGAAGTGTGGAAAGAACCGTTGTATTCTGTAGACCTATTTGCAAACAAACGTGTCTATAGGCTAATAATATCCAATACTTATCTGTTATTCTAGAGTTACACTGTCCAAATGTGGCTTTTTAAAATTCAATTTGATTAATTAATATGAAAGACATAAAAATTCAGTCATTAGATACCCTAGTTGTATGTCAAGTGTTTAATAGCCACATGTGGCTAGCAGTTACTGTATTGGACAGCTCAGATATAGAACGTGCTTATCTCAGAAAGTTCTATTGGACAGTGCTGTTCTAGAAAATGAGGTTTTCTTGTCAGTTGTATGTTCTGATTAACAAAGTGATAGAACATATCTCCCCAACCCTCTTTTGAAAGCCTACTATTGTGGATCTAGTGCAAATTGGTTTTCCCATGAATAATTCAGACACAGTTTGTATCATGTCTTTGATTGCAATACCCAGAATGTAATACCACTGAGTCCATTTCTTCCCTCTGTTTTCCGTTTCCATTCCTCCTTCTTTGCTACTTTGTCTTGTCTTCTGAATTTCTTCCTTGGGCAAATGCTATCCCTTTGATCTCAACTAGTTGATTATTCTGAGGAGCAAGTACCTTACTAGTGTTATTCTTCATCTAGTAGACCTCTCTATTGTTTGGCTGAAACTTGAGTCATGGGATGAATTAATTTCTAGACCTGAAGGGGAACTAAAGTTCCTTCAAATGTCTTAAAGATTCCACCAATCTGTGTCTGACCAGTAAGTCTGGTCATATTTTATGATTTTGATTTTTGCTACACATTTCTCTCTTATTTTATCAAGGACTTTCTATCGTGATCCCTTTCAGAGTAGTCAACAACAGTGGTTGCTGGGTACCATCTGGTTCTTCTCAGTGTGGTGGAGACTGAGGTACATGTGGTCCACTAATCCTTTGGATGAATTATTTCCATGGACTTTTAAGTTTGTGCACTCTTCTTTGGCTCCAGCTTCAAAACCTCAGTTGCTACTCACAAAAGTAGAATGTAGCTCATTGCATTTGGGAACTATGTCTTGCCAATTGACCTTGATGTTCCCTGCTACTATAGTCCCAAGTCCCCAGGCCCAGTGGCCCATTTCCACCTGGTGTTTGGTTATAAAGAATACATTTATATACGTTTGCCTCTGGCTGTTCTACTATAAACATGTATATGTTTAAATCACATATAAACATGTTTATAGGAATATTGTCTGCTAAACCTATATATGGTCATGAGTGTAGTCTCATAGGGTTCCTCTTGCCTTTATGCCTATGCTTTCACTTGAAAAGTAAGCTTGCTATTTCTGATAATGCAAGATTGTGTATGTATGATTGTCTATAATTCTCATGCATTTCTCTGAGTCTTCCTTTTCTTTAGTGATATTGTGTTGGTCATCCCCTTATTGTCTATTGCCTTTCCTGTCACTCAAATTAATACATGCCTATTTCTGAAGGTGTGGTGCTGTGGGTTAATGCGCCAGACTGCAAAGTCATTTGAACTGCAAGGTCGGCAGCTCAAGCGCACAACTGCTCCTCGCAAACTCTATACAGGGTCGCTATGGGTTGGAACCAACTCAATGGCACTTCACGAAAACAATATCAGTTCTGTAGGATCAACAGTAGACTGCTAATCACAAAGTTGTCAGTTCAAACCCACCAGCTGTTCCTTGGAAACCCTACATAGGGTGGCTATGAGTCAGAAGTGACTTGATGGCACATAACAACAATTATCTAGGACTTCTGGTATAGTGCTGTAGGATAAGCACTGGACTGTGAATCACAAGGTCAGTGGTTTAAGCCTGCCAGCTGCTCTTTGGAAACCCTATATAGGGTCGCTTTGAGTCGGAAATGACTCGACAGCACTTAACAACAACAAAGATCTAGTTAGTGATTTTTCCTCCTCTTCCCACTTCTCATCCTTGGTAATTATCAAAGAAAAAAAAATTGTTTTCTGTGTAGAATTGTTTCCTTAACTTTTTTTTTTTGGGGGGGGGTAATGTAACTTTTTATTTATTAATTTTAAGTTTTTATTGTGAATTATGTGGGTTTACATGGGAGAACATCAGTTTTACATTCATCCTATTATATTTCGTTTCATTACAATACCTCCATGCATCATCACAAAATGAAAGAGTACACCCCACAGGCCTGCCCCCCACCCCCAGCAGTCAGCACACAGCCCCTCTCCCTCCCTGAGTCCAGTGACCCCAGCTGCTCCATGTGTCCATGTAACTGTCTCTGTCTCCATCTCTGGGTAGGGTCTCGCTCTCTGTTCTTCTCATTTGATGGTCCCAGGGACCCCTCTCCTGGGCTACAAAATCAATCACTCTCCTCCTTTTGTCAAAAAACATCTACCTCTACATTTCCTAGCCTCACAGCCAGTCCTGATGGCAATTATTCACTATTGTACCACAAGAGTCTTATCCCCATTTCCTTTCGCCAGCCCGGTCCCAACAGATTTGGAAATCATTCAGTGGAGGTTCTGCCTACCCCTGCCCCATCTGGAACTAGGCTCCCTCTTGAAAGCTTGTAAGCCAGTCATTTCTTGCCTTTATAGCACCCCTCCCCATTTTGGGTAGCCAATGTCTAAGTTGCCCATCCCTGTCAACCCTGTGTACCAAGGGGGTGGGAGTGATCCTTGCTATAAAGATTTGTTCCCTTTTTTGAGCTACTACATCCATATGTATAGGTGGTTGTTGTTGTTATGTGCTGTGGAGTTGGTTCCGACCCATAGTGACCCTGTACAGGGTTTCTGAGCTGTAAATCTTTATGGGAGCAGAAAGTCTCACCTTTCTCCCATGGAACAGCTGGTAGTTTCAAACTGTTGACCTTGCGGTTCGCAGCCCAATTTGTAACCACTATGCTATTAGTTCATCAAATTGTAGTTGGTTACTCTTTTTTTTTCTTCTGTCTTCTTTCTTTTTCTAGTTGAGTTCTGATCTTCCAGCCACCGAAGCTAGGTCAAGTTGGTACTATCTGCAAGTATGGGTGTTCTTGTGCTTTTCCATTCACTTCAGATCAGCTGGACACTTCATTCTCCGCTGTAGTTCTCTGTGGCCATGTTACTGCCTCTGGGCCCAGGTCTTGCCGTAACTGCTGGCCATCCATCCAGGTTTCCACCCGGGTTCACAGGAGTCTGTTGAATGTGGTTGGACTAGATCTCAACTTCATTGCTGTTTTTTCCCCCTATTCCCCTTATTGGTGACCAAGGTGGTCACCAGCCAGACCACATGCCTGCTTGTGTATTCCCCTTGAGTCTTAGTCTTGGAAAGGAGTTTGCTCTGAGGGGACCCGACCACTTGCCTTGATGTCCTTGACTTTTTGTAATAGTGGATTCATACAATATTTGTCCTTTTAATCACATGTAAATTGTTTTTCTTGATACTGTCACACATAATTGTTAGGCTTTCTTCATTCATTTTTTTTTTCTTTTTTCTGATTTTTCCTTATACAAATAGATGTCAAGAGATTTGTTGTCTAATTCGTTGATCTGTCTTCAATTCTACCCTGTTGTTCTCTAAATGTGTTATCTGCCTCTGAAATTTTTCTGTTCTTCTGGATTTCCAGTTGCTGTTTTTGTATGGTTTCCAGTTGTCCACTAATTTTGTTGATCTGCTTTTGCATTGTTTTTCCTGAATTCTTCTAGGGCAGGGGTCATTTGGTCTGGCCCTACCAAGGCAACTGCAGTTCCAGCCATCACATTGTTGTTGTTAAGGGCCATTGAGTCAGTATAGGGTTTCTGAGGAGTGGCTGGTGGGTTGAAACCACTGAATTTGCAGTTCAAACTGACCTTGCAGTCCTGTGCATTATTCTGCAATGCTACATGAGGACTCCAGTCATCACATTGTTGAAGTGCCATCAAGTGGGTTCTGATGCATAGTGACCCTGTATAGGGTTTCCAAGGAGCAGCTGGTGGGTTTGAACCACTGACTTAGTAGTTTGCAGTTCAGTGCTGATTCTGTGTTTGACCAAATACAGCAGGCTAGTTTTTAAGTTGATGATTTTGTATAGTCCATGAATGATGCTATAAATTTTGACAGAAAAAGTTCCCCACCTGTGGGTTAATGTGCCAGACTGCAAAGCTGTTTGAACTGCACAGTTGGTGGTTTTAGCTCACCAGCTGCTCCTCAGAAACCCTATGTTGTTGTTGTTGTTGTTAAGTGCCATCGAGTCGGGTCTGACCCATAGTGACCCTGTACAGGGTTTCCGAGGGTGTA
>NW_006408527.1:2918970-2940341 GCF_000296735.1 Chrysochloris asiatica | reverse complement strand
GTCCCCGCAGTTTATGGGCATAGAATCAGTTCAGAAGTGTATCTGTATCTAGCAGTTTGACATTGCTACCATGGTTTCTTTCTGCACCTCATTTTGTTCTCATACTGTTCTTCGTCAGGGAGATTACCTTGCTTATTGTTGTGATCACTTGCTTTTCTATTTCTCTATTTGATTTGATGTTGTTTGTTATCTCAGAAGCAGTTTGAAGTTGTATTGATTTGTAGATTATGTATTGATTGTTACATGCTAAATTTTTATTTTGCTTTATTTTGATAGATCCAGACAGGCAGGGAGGGCTTGCTACTTTGGATGTTAGTTTAGCAGCAGTGGCCACTTCCCTTCTGTCTCCAGTTGGGTGATATAAGTGGAGGCAGGGTGGGTGAGGGTCTCTGCTTGCTGTTCATGAAACTCAGCTGTAGGTGGAGTGGGCAGGTGTTGTCTATGGTATGTTGTTGATTTGGTAGTACAGGAACGAGTGGAGACACTTGCCTTTTGAGTAGGGTGATAGGTGGTGGTAGGTGTGCTTGTAGAATGGCTGACTTCTTGAGTTGGTTCGGACTCATGTCGACGCTGTATAGGGTTTCTGAGGAGCAGCTGGTGGGTCTGAACTGCCGACTTCATGGTTCACAGTCCAGTGCTGATTCGATAGCGCCACACCAGGAATCCACTTTTGGGTTGTTGTTTTTGTTGTTAAGTGCCGTCGAGTTGGTTTTGACTAATCACGACCCTGTATAGGGTTTTGGAGGAGTGGCTGGTGAGCTTGAATCGCCAACCTCGAGTTTCTAACTGACTTTACAGTCCAGTGCATTAACCATAGCACCACACCAGGACAGCTAATTTATCCAGTTCCTGTCTGTCGCTGTGGGATAACGCACTGGACCACAGGTCGGTTTAAATCCTCACAACTCTATACAGGGTCCTTATGAATCTGAACCGACTCGGCCCTTAACAACGGCCCAGACTCTGGCTAGGACGGAACACCTGGAGTTCAGAGTCTCCATCCACTCCACATGGGCCCACCACCCAAAACATAGGTCTCTCTACTGTGTGAGTTGTTTCGTCCCCTTTAATTGGCTCCCTCCTCACTCTGCAGTTAGTCGTTGGTACCACTAGAATTCTTGCCCAATTTGCTGCACATTCCTCTCCCCAATCCAGTCTGGTCATTTTGTGTCACTCAGGATCTGGCCACACTGTGTGTCAGTCCCAATAGGGATTCTGTAAAGCTATCTTCTCCTCGCCCATGTGAGTTCCCTTCTGTCTGTGGCCCTCAAATGGCTGGATGAAGTGTGGGGCTCAGGAAATGTCTCTCTCTCCCTGCTCACTGTTTTCATTCTGTTTCACTTTGCATTTGACACTGAATCATTTATTTTCTTCTCATTTGATGTTTCAGAATTATCATCTGAATGTGTTTCACTTGTTTTTTTCTGGTCTCTGGTATAGAGGGGTTGGGTAGTGTGTCACTAGAATGCTGTCTTGTCTGTGCTCATCCCACATATCACTTAAAAAATGGAAATGAAAAAGAAGCTGAGACAATGAACTTAACCCTGGAACTGTTCTTTGATGTTTCAGAAGAGATACCATAATCAATCAGGGTTGGCCTATGAATTTCAATATTCACTGTATGGACTAAGGGTCAGAATACTGGCAAATAGAGAACTGGGTTGATTGAAAGCTAAATAAATCAATGTATGTCATCGAAATTATGGCTCAAATGCAAAATCTAGCCCAGTTTGGGGAATAATTTAGGAGCATTTCAAGTCATTAGGATCATTAAATCTGAGTCAAGCAAGGCAAAATAAACAGCCTTCCCGACTTGATTTGGAACCAGTTCTTTTACTACTTTCTAACAGACTCAATAGCATTTAGCAACAACAAAGACAAGGCAAAGCCCTTTAAGTTTAAATATGTTACAGATGTTTTTCTTTGTCCAGTTATATTTATTATCACTTCTATGTCCCCTCGTTCCCAGTAGTATTTATTCCATTGTTTTCTGTTTCCTAATTCTTTATCATCTTAGAGCCATTGGACTGAAAAAATGGTTGACCTCTAGTCTGGAACTCAATTGAAAAGACTTTCTATGTTTCCTGTGTACTCATCTTCATCCTTTATGGAGATAGAATCAGTGGCATTATAGAATTAGCTCTGGACTGCAAACCACAAGGTTGGCAGTTCAAACCCACCAACTGCTCCTCTGAAACCCTATACAAGGTTGCTATGAGTTGGAACTGACTTGATGGCACTTAACAACAAACCGTCCCCGCAGTTTATGGGCATAGAATCAGTTCAGAAGTGTATCTGTATCTAGCAGTTTGACATTGCTACCATGGTTTCTTTCTGCACCTCATTTTTCATAATGGAATTTTTACATTCTTTCCAAACCTTTGGGTCAGAGTGCTTTTTATGTTTCCCTTCTGACCTTCAGCTGTAATTTTCTTTGTCTGGCCTATAAATAGAGAGAGACTAAACTTCTCTTTTTTGTGGTTAGAGCAGTGGTGATACTAGGGTTGGTATCATACTTGTGGTGACAAATCGTGTCACCCCCCCCTCCCCAAACCATGGACCTCCTCCTATACAAGACCATTATTGTTGTTGTTAAATGCTGTCAAACTGCTTCTGACTCATAGCAACCCTCTATAGGGCTTCCAAGGAGTGGCTGGTGGATTTGAACTGCCGACCTTGTGGTTCACAGTCCAGTGCTGATCTTACAGCATTACACTACCATATCATTAGTAATTTTATTATCTATTTGAGTCATAGAATAATATGTGAAAGATATAGTTGTGCATTGCTTAAATATAATATTTCATCGATGTATGAATACTAAAACCAAAATCATTTTGTAAAATCTTTCATATTGAATTACAACATTATTAGTTACAACATTATTATAACTGGGCAGAATCAGTTTAAAAAAAATTTTGTCCTTTTTCTTTAATTACAACTTCATTCTTCAAAAAGTTACTGATATAAGTTCAGAAACACTAGTTACCACAATATTGTAGCTAAAGCACCAGAACATTTGACAAAATCAGTGACTATAAAAACTCTAATGTGGAGCTGTAGGACCAACACTGGACTGTGATCAACAGGGTCGGCAGTTCAAACCCACCAGCTACTCCTCAGAAACCCTATAGACGGCTGCTGTGAGTCGGAACTGATTCAACCACACTTAACAACAACAACAACAACAAAAGCCTTGGCAGCAATGAAAACAGCTGTGTGTACTTGTAGTGTGTAGTGTGCAATGCATCTTGAACCATCATAGTACTTGGGTGACAGGGACAGCTGTAACCCGAGAGCAATAGAAATGTTCAGAAAGCAAATTAGCCTGGAAAAATGTGTGGAACCATGTAATCTGGGCTTCTGAAAAAGGTTTTCTTGTTACAAGTAGCTACAAGGATATTTTTATTTTAAAAATTAATAAATGCTGCTGAAACACTGCCCCCCAATTTTCCAGATAGTTGTTTTTGGTGTCACTCCTCTGACACTGTGTCACCTGGTGTGATCTGCACCCCCACATCTCCATGGTGGTGTCACTGGGGTAAAGGGTTCACCAAAGAACACTGGTAGGAATGCAGCCTTGAGTGTTAAATCATGATAACTCAATAGTACTTTACAGACAGAGGGAACTCCAAAAATATTCTGAACTGACTATGTGGCTTAAAGAAATGAACCCACTGGGATTTCAAAAATAATTTTGTCTGATTTAAAAGAGATGTGGCGCTATAATTGTAAAGCTAATTGTTGAGGAAGTAGCTCCCCCAACTCCAAAGGGAATAAGGCTGCTCTCTTTGACCTTACTGCTGACAGTGATTTGGAGGTTTATTTCTTTTGCTCCACCAGAAAAATGTTGTCTGTTTTGTTGCCAAGAGATACAGAACTACAGAACTGACTGTGTTCCATGGAAGACTTATTAGGACGGGATGACAAAGAGAGTTTCCTGGCAGAGTAGTAACTTGAATTCTTGTTGGTGCCCTGTGTACTCCTTGGGAAGACTATTGGGCCCTCGGGATGCAATCTGATAATGTGATTGACAGGTTATTATGGTAATTAAGAGTACAGAGCGCTGGTACATGCCACTAGGATAAACCATGAAAACATTGTTGTTGTTAAGTGCTGTCATGTCATTTCTGACTCATTTCCAAGGAGCAGCTAGTGAGTTTGAATCACCGACCTTGTGGTTCAAACTGTTCCTTGTGGTCCAGTGCATTATCCTATGGCACCCACCAGGACTCCCCATGGAAACATTATGTCAAATGAAAGCAGTCAGTGATTAAAGGACACATATTGTTATGATTTTACTAATATGAAATATAGTGAACTGTGCCCCCCTAAAACATGTGTCTATTTGGTTAGGCCCAGATTCTATGTACTATGTAATTATCTTCCATTTTATGCCGTTGGTGTTAAGTGCTGTCAAGTTGGTTCTGATTCACAACGACCTTGTATAGGGTTTCCGAGAGCAGCTGGTGGGTTTGAACTCCTGACCTTGTGGTTCGCAGTCCAGTGCTGATCCTACAACACCACATCAGGAGTCCATGATGTTAATGTTGTTGTTGTTGTTTAGTGCTGTTGAGTTGGTTCTGGACCCATAGCGACCCTTTTAGAGTTTCCGAGGAGCAGCTGGTGAGCTTGAACTGCCAACCTTGCAGTTCAAAAGGCTTTGCAGTCTGGCGCATTAACCCACAGTGTCACACCAGGAGTCTATGATGTTAATGAGGCAGGATTAAATGCAGTTATATTAATGGGGTTAAACAAGATTAAACAAGTGAGCAGAGAAGGAGAGACCTCATTACTAGCAAGAAAAAAGAACTCAGAGTGGAGTGTTGTCTCCTTCACGGTCCCTGCACTGAGAACCTCCTGGACCCAGGGGAAGATGGAAAGACGGACAGAAAGAAGGTCTTCCCTTAGAGTTATACCCTGAATTTTGACTTCTATCCTAAACTGTGAGAGAATAAATTTCTGTTTATTAAAGCCATCCACTGGTGGTTTGCCTACTACAAAAGCACTAGAGAACTAATACACATAAAATAGGAACATGTAGTGAACTTAATGGAGTCCTGGTGTGGCGCTGTGGGTTAATGTGCCAGACTGCAAAGCCATTTGAACGGCAAGGTCGGCGGTTCATGCTCACCAGTTGCTCCTTGGAAACCCTATACAGAGTTGCTATGGGTCGGAATCGACTCGATAGCACTCAACAACAACAACAATGGAATTTAATAGTGGGTTCTAGGGGTAGTATGTTTGAAACAAGAGAGAGTTTAATAGGAGAATGTTTTTGTTTCAAGCCACCCTTCACTTCAGCCAGTCCTGTGCCCCCCACAGTACGGAAGATAGATATATTTTAGGAAACTCAGTGAATAAACATTTAAATAAAAGGACTCAGAACATCTTTAAAGAATGACTATTATGAAAGAATTTTACAGATTACTGAAGGAGGAAATATATGCATGCATGCACACACAGAAAATTTCTTTGAATAATGAGATATGGTAGAGATCTCTTTTCTACATTTAGCTAAACTAATTTTCCTCTTTCCCACCTACAGTCTGGGCCACTTTTTTCATGTTGCTTCACAAAGGGCTGCTGTTTCTCTTGTATCAAGGCTTTTATTGTCAATTAGGAGTCCTTGTGTGGCACTGTAGGATAAGCACTGATCATAAGGTCGGTTTGAACCACAAAGTTGATGGTTCAAACTCACCAGGTGCTCCTCGGAAACCCTATGCAGAGTCACTGTGAGTTAGCACCAACTTGATGTCATTTAAAAACAACACAAGATTGTCAATTAGGTGCAGCAGCTCTATAGGATAGGCACTGGACTGTGAACAAGGCTGGTGGTTTGAGCGTTTCAGATGCTCCATAGGAGAAAGATGAGGCTTTTTGCTGCAAAGATTTACAGCTTCAGAGACCTTATATGGGGTCTCCATAAGTCGAAACGGACTCAATGGCACTTAACAACAACATTGCCAATGAAAGAGAATTCTTAGTCTCTACTATCACATTTGTACTTCCAGTTCAAGCTTTCTTCTGAGTCCAGAGCCATATATGTATGCAGCCTCTCCACTTGGTTGTTTAGTGGATACCTCAGACTTAACAGTGTCCAAAACTGTTCCCATTGCTGTTTTGCCCATTTGGACTCATACAACCCTATAGGGCAGGGTAGAACAGCCACCTAGGGCTTTCAAGGCTGTTATATTTATGGAAGCAGATGGCCCCATCTTCCTCCCACTGTGTGGCAAGTGACTTTGAACCATGACCTTTGTTAGCAGCTGCATTTCCAGGGCTCCTTCCAAAACTGATGGTCACTTCCAAATCTATCCAACTGGTAGTTTTCCTGATAACTTTTTGCAAAGTTTCAACATTTCAGCTACTCAGGCTAAAAGCCTTGGAATCACATTAACCCTTTTCTCCTTCACACCCCACACCACATCTAACTAGTCAGGAGGTTTTCTTTCAAAATTCTCTGAAATCTGATCCCTTCTCATCTCCTCTTATCACCATTAGCCAAAATGATTTCCCTTCTGGATTATTACAATAATTTTTAAACAGTTTTCTCTGCTTCCATCTTTAATGATTTTCTACCCCAGCAGTTAGGGTTTAGAAACCATTGCAGAATTTTGGGCAGAGAAATGACAGGATATGACTTATATTTTAAAATAACCCTCTTCCTCAAATACCACCTTCTCAATAAGAGTAAACACCCTGCTTAAAATGACAAGCAATTCTGGAGTTCCAAATGACCTTGACAACTTCAATCTTTTCTCCGTTGATAAGAATGTTGTTTATTGGTCCAGTGGTGAGGAGTTTTGTTTTCTTGACATTGAGATGAAATCCATAGCGAAGGCTGTGCTCTTTGAACTTCATCAGTAAATGTTTTAAGTCCTCTTCATTTTCAGCAAGCAAAGTTGTATCATCTGCATATCTCAGGTTGTTAATGAGTCTTCCTCCAATCCTGATGCCACATTTTTCTTCATATAACCCAGCTTCTCAAATTATTTGCACAGCATACAGGTTGACTAAGTATGGTGAAAGAACACAACCTTATTGCACACATTTCTTAATTTTATACCATTCAGTGTTCCCATGTTCTGTTCAAACAGCTGCCTCTTGTTCCATGTACAGATTCTTCATGATGACAATTAAGTGTCCCGGAATACTCGTACTTCACAATGTAGTCTATAGCTTGTCATGATCCACACAATCTAAAGCCTTTGCATAGTCAATAAAGTTGTCAAGGACTTTGTTCTTCTTGGCTCAACTATCAATACTCACGGAAGCAGCAGTCAAGAAATCAAGCGACGTATGCATTAGGCAAATCTGCTGCATAAGACCTTTTTAAAGTGTCGAAGAGCAAAGATGTCAGCTTGAGAGCTAAGGTGCGCCTGACCCAAGCCATGGTATTTTCAATAACCTCATATGCATGTGAAAGCTGAACAGTAAATAAGGGAGACCTTAGAAGAATTGACGCATTTGAGTTATGGTGTTGGAGGAGAATATTGAAAGTGTCATGGGCTGCCAAAAGCATCAACAGATTGATTTTGGAAGAAGTGTAGCCAGAGTGCTCCTTGGAGGCCAAGATGGCCACATTTTGTCTCTCATACTTCGGACATATTGTCAGGGGGGACCAGTCACTGGAGAAGGATATCATGTTTGGTAAGGTGGAGGGTTAGAGAAAAAGAGGAAAATCCCCAACAAGATGGATTGGTCAAGTGGCAGCATTGATGGACTCAAGTGTGGCAATAGTAGTGAGGTTGGCCCAGGATTGGCAGTGTTTCATTCTGCTGTGCATAGGGTCGCCATGAGTCGGTGCTGACTTTATGATACCTAACAAATACAACAACAACAAATGATCTTAGCCTGACCTTTTTTATTTTACAGTACTGTGGTGTTATAGGATAAGCACTGGATTGCTAACAGCAACGTCTGCTGTTCAAACCACCAGTTATTCCTTGGAAACGAGTCAGAACACATTTGATGGTATATAACAATAACAACAACAATTACTTCTTCATGACTGGACCAATAAAAACATCATGATAAATGGAGAAGAAATTGATGTTGTCAAAGACTTCATTTTGCCTGAATCCACAATGAATGCTCACTGAAGCAGCAGTCAAGAAATCAAATGATGTATTGCATTAGGTAAATCTGATGCAAAAGACCTCTTCTGACTCAATGGTTCTTA
Organism: Chrysochloris asiatica; assembly: GCF_000296735.1. Lineage (NCBI taxonomy): Eukaryota > Metazoa > Chordata > Mammalia > Afrosoricida > Chrysochloridae > Chrysochloris > Chrysochloris asiatica. The sequence continues at coordinate 2,932,156 of NW_006408527.1, read as the reverse complement.
ATAATAATAACAAAGTGTTAAAGATCAAAGATGTCTGACCCAAGCCATGGTAGTTTCAATAGCCTCATATGTATGTGAAAGTTGGACAAATAATACCAAAGAGTTGATACATTCAGCTATGGTGTTGTTGAAAAATATTGAAAATATCATGGACTGTCCGAAGAACAAAGAAATCTGTCTTGGAATAGATGTATACTCAGAATGCTCCTTAAAAGCCAGATGGTCAGACTTGTCTCTCATATTTTGAACATGTCAGGAGGGACCACTCTCTATAGAAGCGCCTCATGCTTGGAAAAATGGAGGGTCAGTATAAGAGAGGAAGACCCCCAATGAGATAGAATGACACAGTAGCAACCAAAGTGGGTTCAAACATAACAATTGTGAGGTTGATGCAAGACCCGGTTTCAGTTTCTAGCTTGAAACTGTTGTGGACAGAGAACATATTCTATCATTTCAATTGTTTCATACTACTGAAGAAGTTTGATTTACAATTATCTTAGTATATGTTACATAGGTACTTGCAAAGAATGTTGGTGAGCATTGTGTTCTACCAGTGCAGACTAGATCGCGTTATTGGTGTTGTAAACTTCCTGTATGTGCTTGCTGATTTTTCTTCTTCTTTTTTTTTTTTTTCATCTTTGTGGACTTGTTGGTAAGTGCCATGTAGTCAGTTCCAACTCATAGTGACCCTGAATAGGATTTCCAAGGAGCATCTGGTGGGTTTGAACTGCCAACCTTGTGGTTTGCAGCCCAGTGCTGATCCTGCAGCACCATACCAGGAGTCCTATGCCATGTCAATTGACCTTGGTATCCTCCAAGACTTTGGTTCTCAGTCCCCAGACCCAGCACTCATTCCCTCAATGTGTTTCATTATAGGCTAAGAAATTTTCGTAACTTTGCTCCCTGTATGTTCTATTGTACTCATGGGTATATTTCTAACATAGGTAAATACATATGTAGAAACATCCACTGTCAATAATATATACACACATGAGTTCAGTTCCATTCTCTTTCCCACACATACTTAGCTTAAGCATCCCTCTATATATGCACTTGTGGATATTTTGGGATTGTGTATACAATAGTATTTACCTTTGTTGCCATACTAATAACTTTTTTTTTACTAATAATGTTTTTAATGTATTATTTATCATGTTTATTACTTGACTGTCTATTCCCTCCCTCCACATTAGATTTAAAGCTATCTGAAGGGAGATGTTTTGTTGGTTCACTGATCTAGTCTATGTACTGGAACAACCTATGCATGTTGTAGCCATTCTGTAAATATTTGTTAAAGATTAGAAACTATTTTCTTTTTTAATATCTCCAGGAATCTTCAATTCTGTCTAGTGAAGTCTACTATTCCCTCTGCTCCTATGTAAATTCTTGATTAGATCTCATAGTTTTTTTTCCAGTTATAGGTAGGTAATGAAAAGATCTTAGGATATATCTTGTCTTATTTCCATGCTTTAAATGACAGTTTAGTGTAAATAAAAGATGTGACCTTCGGTCAAATTTAGTGTTCTCCTTTTCCCAGCTGAAGCCTGTTTTAAATTGTGACCCCTGTACAGGATCGCTGTGAGTCAGAACTGACTTCACAGCAAACAACCACAAATTGCCACCACAGAAGGGAAGAGGAGCATGGTTGTCTTCACCTTGTTCTACTTCTCCAGCCCCCAGCTAACTGGCCTTCAGAATTGGGAAGAAGGAACTGAGAAAATGCACAGTACTCTGAGAGTACTATTTTCACCATCTGTCTTTAGTGTTCATGAGGCTTGGCAAATGTAAAGCTAGGTTTTTTCCTTGAGATAAATTTTGTATGTTTCCAGAAAACTCCCTCTGTGAGAACCTCCAACGACCAATCCAGTGATGTGGGATGTGGCTGACCACTCAGTGACTAACTCTCAGACCCCAGGCATATATCATTCCATCCCAAAAGACTCTGGTAAACTTCTTGAGCAAAGCCTCTTTGAAGACGGTTCCAGTGCGACTCCCACAAGACCCATAAATGTCCATGGGAACTTCTTCTTTCTTGACCGTGTGCAACTGTAATTCTCTCCCAATATGCCAAGTTTTTCTGAACACTGCTCCTTAGCAAGGTAAAGCCATGACTTTGCTCACCTTTAGATTTTTTTTCAGCTAAGTCAGGTATCATTCCTTTGAGTGTTTCCCTGAAGCTCACTCTCTAAGTCTCCTCTTCCTCTTTGTGAGAGAGGGATGCAGAGCATAATGATACTCTTTGTATAATGAGAAATTCTTGCTCTCAGTCTTTACAACTCCAGTTTTGTTGTCCTCTTGGTATTGATGATACACTAGGGACCGATGAGCTTGTCTCTGGGAGCCCTCTTTGCAAGTTTTCTAAGGCACTTGGGACCTATTATTTTGTTCTCAGCCTCTGGGGAGAACAAGCAGTAGAATGAGCCATATTTTAACATTCTGAGGTAGTCTCCCCAGCTCTCACTCATTGCTGACTTCCAGGCTCAGTGCTTCCTGTAGCCATTCCTCCTCCATTCTGGATCTCAGCTTGGATGCAGCTTCCATAACAGAAGCCTGCTCTGACCTGTCCAATGCAGGTCCCTGCTCGACACTCATAGCTCCATCTTCTTTTCTTGAATACATTTGTTATAGTTCATAATCCTATGAATTTCATGATTAATTTTTGTCCTCCAGTCCAGACTGTTAGCTCCAAAAGGACAGACGCTGTCAGTGTGGTTTATAGAGGCCCCTTTGAAGTCCAGTATAGTATCTACCAAGCAACTCATGCTTGGCAATGTCAGGATTCACTGTAATGTAGTGAAGTACACAGGTCTGGAGCTACACTGTCTGGGTGTGAAGGTTGACCTGCCACTTATTAGTCATGTGCTTTCAGGCAAATTTTATTACCTTTCTGAGTCTTGGTTTTCTCACTTGAAAATTTGGGGCAACATTGTTGTTGTTGGATGCTGTCCAGTTGATTCTGATGCCTAGTGGCCCCATGTGACAGAATAGAATTGCCCCATAAAGTTTTCTTAGCCGTGATCTTTACAGAAGCACATCACCAGGTTGATGCTACGATGCCAGGATTTAGAGTTGTTTACTTTGGCAGAGCCACTGGGTGAGTTTAAACCACCAACTTTTCAGTTAGTAGTCAAGCACTTAACTGTTGCATCACCAATACTCTTAACTTAGGAATATAAATAAAGTGTTTAGAAGAATGCCCGGCACAGGACAAACACTTCAAAGAATTATTAATTGCATGAGTAAAGCATTGATTATTTGTTGTTAAGTGCCATCAAATTGATTCCAATTTAAAACATCCATATATAGGGTTTTCAAAGAGTGACTGGTGGGTTTGAACCACTCACCTTGTGCTATAGCTTATCCTATAGTAGCACACCAAGAATCCATTGATCATGTGGTTGGTGACTGTGTGCCGTGGAGTTGATTTTGACTCATAGTGACCCTGTATAGGGTTTCTGAGGCTGTAAATCTTTACGAGAGCAGAAAGCCTCATCTTTCTACTATGGAAAAGTTGGTAGTTTCGAACTGCTGAACTTGAAGTTACCAACCTGACTCGTAACCACTACTAGCAGGGGAAATTTTTTTTTTTTAGGGAGCATTAAATTAAGAAAACATGCTCTTCCATCACAGTTCAGGGCAAACACTCTAATCCTCAATGTAGTATTTCAAAAAGTGTGAAGTCATCCCTGGATATATGGTGGCCCTAACATGTCAGGCTTTCATCAGAGAGTGTCCTGGAGCCAAGTGGAGCTCACTTGTTTCTGCGTTGCATCAGTCTGGGAACAGATTATTAGGAACAGCAGTTTAGCATTGTAGCTCAAACACAGATTTGTGACCAGGTTTTGGAAGCAGACAGATCAGGATAAAATCTCACCTCTTTGTCTGTGAAATTGGTGCAGGGGTGGGGGTGGGGTGGGGTCAGGGGGAGGCACTGGTTATTAAATTTCTCTAAGAATGAACAAATCACTTTTAGAAATATGGCCCTAGAAGCTAGGATGCCAGGACTTGGAGTTGTTTACTTTGGATACATCATCAGGAAAGACCAGCGGCTATCACGTTTGGTAAAGTAGAGGGTCAATAAAAATGAAAAAAATCCCTCAGCAAGATGGCCTGACATTAAAATGGTGCAGGACAAGGGAACGTTTTCTTCTGTCATATAAGGATCACCATTGGTCAGCAGCTAATATCATAATAGCACCTACCTCTCAGGGCTGTTGTATGAGGCAGCTTCAAACAATTTGTGGAAAAAAATGCTTTTAATTGCATATTTTCCCATGAACCTTTTGAAGCCCCTTTTATATAGGGCTGTACTTGGCACATCATGAGTACTCAAAAAGATAGCTTTTATCAGTATTGTTATTCGTAACTGTAGCTAACACTCTGGAAAACCAGTGGTACATTTGCAGAAATTACACATAAAAACTGTGTTTTTTTTCTTTTTTACAATTATTGTTGTAACTAATATGCACCTATTGGATACAATCCTATTATAAGGGAAACCAAGCACCACCATCCCCCAACAACAACCCCTCCAACTCATTATAAATTTAAAATTTCCATTCACTGCTTATTTTAAGTACCACTCATTTCATCTAGTTCCTAGTACATAATACAAATCAGATTGCAAGCATGAAGAATTATTTGTTGGAATCCCAGTAGTACCTGGATTTATGGGCCCATGAAGCACCTTGGAACTCTAAGACTAAGGGTACCATGGAAACCAAAGGTGCTAGGATTATTTCAACAAAATTCGACTACTGGACTAGCCCCTCTCCTCACACAAATAAATGTCTTATTTTATATCTGTAGAACATTAACATAAAAATCAACATCAGTTTTACTAGAGAAAACTATATTTATATGATTTTAGAAATGCAGATTTCTAGTTAGTTCTATGGTAACCTGAATGAGGGGCCAGATTTTCATTTAAGATTTCTTTCTTTGTTTCAATGTGTACCCATCCAATTTTCAAGAAGGGCAAACGAAGTTGATAAGAGACATTCTATCTACAAGATCATGTTTCTATTCAGCTCAGGACACTGTTCCCTGGGTATAACACTACTTTGAGGACTGTTTGGGGGTGGCGGTGGTTCTTTTTTGATAGTTATTCTTTCTGATGTGATGTCACTTTCTAATAGTCTTTAGGAAGCAAAATACTTAAGCTAGAGTTTAGAAATTTTTATTGTTTAAATCATAATTTTAAGAGGACTCCAGATCAGTGGTCACTTGTTTGCTCTTGACAATCACATGTTCCAGCCACTGGCCAGAAGCCTGGGGTTAGTGTACTTCCTTTGTTCTCTCCAGGTTGCATTTCTAAACTGCTGGCTATCGAATGCCAGAGAAGCTATGTTCCAAATGTCGGGGAGCCCTGTTGTCTCAGGCAGGTCACATGCTTGGGTTTCATCTCCATCCTGGCTCCGCTTCTTATATGACCCTTATTCTCTTTCTGCCTCCAGTCACTGGGGTTCTGGCTGCTGTTTACACATCTTTATAGCTCCAACTTCGGATTTAGAGACCCAGAGTTTGGAAGATGAAGACTGTGGTTGAGAAAAGAGAACTTTTCATCTGTCAGTACAGTGAAATGCCTGGCCAGGGTGTTTGGGAAAGAGGCCTAATCACTATATCACATCCTTTTCCTGACAATCCTTTTTCATCTTCTTTACTTGTGAACCCTCCCCCAGTCATCAAAAACGTATTCTTCTGTAACAGAGTCATGGTCTCTATTACCTGGACGCTGTAAAACGATGAATGGGAATTGGTCCAAGGATGACCTGGCTGAATTAAAAGTGCTGACACCTATGTTTATTCCCATTATAATCCACCTGTATATGGTTGAGGTATCCACCTGTTGTCTAGGTGCTATCTGGAATAGTGCATATGGTGGACTCATTTAGGAAAATGGTACAACAGAAATTTAACTTGAAAGTTAGTTTGACTCACCTACTTTTTATATTAAGGAGCTCTGGTAGTGTAGTGGTTATGAATCGTGTTGCGAATCACAAGGTTAGCAGTTCAAAACTACCAGCTGCTCCATGGGAGAAAGATGAGACTTTCTGCTCCTGTAAAGATTTACAGCCTCGGAAATCCTGTTCAGGGTCACTATGGGTTGAAACTGACTCGATGGCACTTAACAACAACAACAACTTTTAATATTGGCAGCTAGCTGCCCAATTAAATGTTTAAGTTTTATTTATGAAAACACAGGGAAAAAATTTTAATAGCAATTCTATTTGAACACTTATAAAATCTACTGCAGTTGTTAAAAAGTATAGTTTATATATTTAGGAGAGAGTATAGATAGTCCAGTATCACCCCTTATCTTTTACAGAATGCAGATAAGACACATTGTGGTGTAAAAAGAGCATGCATCTAATGTTGGTATAATAGAAATAAAACCAGTGGGTTTAACAACCAGAAACTTATTCTCTCACAGTTAAAGAGACTAGTAGTCTGAATTCAGAGTGTTGGCTCTGAGAGAAGGCTTTATCTTTGTTGGCTTTGGGGAAAGGTCCTTGTTTCTCTTCAGCATCTGTAGGCCCAGTAATTCTTGGAGATCTCTATCTGTCTTGGCATAAATCTTCCCCTGGATCTAGGTGTTTCACAGTTCAAGGATCCCATCTCCAAAGGATGCACTCAAATCCTGGCTGTTCTATGTTGGTGGTAGTAGGTCCCTCTGAACTCTGTTCAATTCTCTCTCCTTTTACATCTCAAAAGAGATTGATTGACTCAGATTCAACCTAATCCTGTAGCTTGCATCTGTCCTCATTAACATCTAAGAAGTGAGGATTTACAACACATAAAATAATTACATCAGATCAGAGCTGATCACATTAGATCACATTAAGGGAATGATTACATCATATTAGAGCACACTATGGAGGTTAAAACTACACCTTAACTGTTAAACTGCTGAAAATCCTGGCTATAAAAATGGTTTGGAGATCATCTCTGACTTCCTCTGGCTTCACGACGGGAAAGGAGAATCAAAATCAATACAAGGCTGATTCCTAGGTAGTGGATGTTAGGTACACTTACATCATTCAACCTTCTTTACCATATTTTGACACCAACCATCCCTTCCATAGTGCTCTCTACTTCACATTTGGGTTTGTTAATCCATTGCAATGACTACACAGAACTCATAGACAATATTCACAATTACAAGGCTCATTAGGGAAGTGAACAGGGTACAGTTCTGGATCAGAAACAATTAATTTGGAGGGGTTTATTAGGGAAATGAACAGAGTACAATTCAGGATCAGAAACAACTCAGCATGCAGCTGTTCTCCAGTAAGGAACGCCTTTTCTCTGTCTTACCGTAGACATGCCTTGCTCTTGTTTTTGGCCTCTCTCTCAGTCATGTGGTCGCTCTACCTCTGCCCTGCTTGGGTAAGTATAACAAAGCTTCTTTAGCCAGTCTGTAAATGCTCATCGGTTTCTGCTTCAGGGATGGCTTCTTTTAAACCTAGCAAGATGGCAAAACTAACTTTGGAAAGTAAAGCCGTATCAAGTAAATTCACGATACCATACTAGCCAAGTGAAGTTGACACAAAACCTTAACTATCACAATGTTCATAGTATTTTATGAGATCTGTGGTTTCGTCCAGAATAAGGGATGTCATGGCCTACCATATTTTAAGTTATCCAAATGGAAAAAAGGTTTGAATATTAAAACAAAACTATATAATCTGCCTTAAAGACACATGAAGTCCTAATACATGCCACAACATGGAGGAACCTTGAAGATTATATATTTAGTGAAGTAAGTCAGCCATAAAAGAAAAAAATACGTATGATCTTATGTATATGAAATAAGCAAACATATAGAAATCAAAGCTTATTTAGTGGTTACCAGGGGCAGGTGAGAGAGGGAAATGAGGTGTTACTAGCTAGGAGGTATTACATTTCTGTTTATATTTATGGTGGTAGATTAAGTTGGAAAAGAATAGTGAGAATTGTTGCACAACAAGAAAATTGTAATCCCTGTCACTGAATTATTCATGCAGAAATGGTTGTATTGATTATAATGATTAAAACAAATATTGGAAGGTAGTTTTGTAATCTTGAGAAGGGGAGAAGCTTTCCCAAGCCAAAAAGTTACAAATGAAAAACAGATAAAGCTGATCGACAAAATTAATCTTTCACTGTTTTTTTTTTTCTTTATAATTAAACTTTATATTGTAAGATATTTGAAATTCTCCTGCAGGTGTAAGAAACAACACAGGTGGATCACAATCAAGTTTACTTGACCTACTTTTCCCCAGTGTTAACATCTTGCATAACCATGGTACAATATCATAACTAGAATATTGGCATCAATATAGTCAAGAGACAGAACATTTCCATTAGGATTTGAATACCTTAGTCCTCTTTCTGTAGCCACACAACTTTCCTTCTGCTCCCATACTCCTAAATCCTTAGCAATAGCAAATCTGTTCTGCATTTCTGTGATCTTCGTCATTTCAACAGTAACAAAAGGAATCATACGGTTAAGATAGAACAGAATATGACTTGCTAACAAACAGTACATGAAATCTGATACCACTGAGTTCAATTTGAAGCAAAATGATGTAATTATAGAGGTACTATAAATTCTGTGGTACAGAAGTGTACAACTTTGATGAGAGCTTTTGGTGAAATATTAATCAATCCAAGGTTTCCAATACCTGACAGATCTTTAAAAAATGCACACAACTTTAGAAAAAATGTCACCCAATTTTGATGTCTCTAGTGTAAAAAATAGTAACTATTTATAGACTCAATGAGGATTCTTGGTTTACAAGGAATATAGTGGAGGTGAGGTTCATACCTGGTACCAATGGTTTGCATTCTATTGATACCCTGAAGGTGGGTGGTTTGAACCCATCCAGTCATACCGTGAAATAAAAGCCCTGGTGATCTGCTCCCCTGTAAAGATTACAGGCAAGAAAATGTTATGCAGCAATTATATTCTACACACACGAGGTCTCTTGAATCGGAATCGACTTGACAACAAGAGTCATGGAGACGTTTTAGAGAGTCTTTTAAGATAGGAGACATAGAAATTCTATTTTCTTTCTTTCTATTTTGGTTATTTTTATGCAATTCATAAAGGAGACATAAAATCAAAGCCCTACAAGTACTTAGATAATAATTGCTCTCAAAGGTGTAGAATTCTTGTTAATCTGGGTAAGATAAGTACTCTCCCAGAGAATTAAGTGATCTATTTGTGTTATAAAGGAACCATATTGTAATATTATCTAAATACCAGTTTCCTTTTAGGGCAATAACTTACTTTTCTGGTTTCCCAAGATGCCTACTGCCTTTTCTATGCTTCTTATATGTAGTATTAATTTTGCTATACAATACTCTTGGGAATTCACAGTACATCTACTTTCTTTAGAAAAATGTTTTAGAGGATTCCATTGCTTGGTTTTGTGTTACAAGCTTCACATAATCACATATACTGTGTTGACTGGATGAAAATTGCTTGGAAGTTTTGGGACATATTATGGATGGTAATATAGGTATCTATTTCACCATTATATCTACAGTTGTTCAGTTTTCACTGAGAAAAGGAGACGTAGGCTCTGGGTTAATCATTAAACCTCATTTCAGTCTTGTTCATAATAAAAAGTCATCAGAACTACAAACTACTGTGAAAATTAGTTTGATTTATACAGACCTTTCCCTGTCTTTTTTTTTCTGGGAGAGTTCATAGTGTAATATGAAAGATGGCTAGTGATCATAACAAAAAGTCAGAGACTGGATGAGCCACAGTTGGCTAGGAAGCTTTCTTCCCAAATTGTGGACTCTGCAATACTAATAAAATGTTTTCATGTACTGAAGTAAAAAACAAAAACAAAAAATGGCACATGAATTGATCAATGTGAATAAGTAGTAACCATGCATAATTTGACAGACTGAAAGTTAATACTTCTCCAACAAGCCACGTATTTCACTGTGCTGGAAGGTAGTTTCTGACTAGAACTTTTCACTTAGAACTAGTACAGCTGCCATTTTTGTAGGTCAAATATTGATAATTTCATACGATTCAGTCTACCTAAATTGTTTACACAGACTAAACATATTGGGAATGACGTTTTAAAACATCAGAATCCTTGACTTCTCTCAGTGAGGTGGGTGAGAAAAGGTATAGTAAGTTGGGTCACATGGCCCAGAAAGCAAGAAAGATGAGCTTTCTGTATTGTAGCAGAGCATTTAAAAAACATTGAACTAAACATTGAAGCTAATTATCTGGATGTTGCTCATGGTTCATTGTTCTACTTCTAACCAAAAGGTTGATGGTTCAGCTCAACCCCCATCCCTCTTCCCCAGCCACCTTGGAAGACACGCCTGGTGATGTGCTTCAGAAAGTTCACAGTCTTGAAAACCCATGAAGCAGTTCTACTCTGTGCACGTGAGTTGTCATGAATAGCAATCAATGACTAACAACAGCAACAGCATCAAACCTCCACTCCCACCTTCACCCTCACCAGCACCTCCATGGACAGATGAAATCACAGTTTTCCTGAGGCAAGAGAGTGTGGATCAGTGTACAGTAAGGGCCATCAACCTTTGCCAAGTGACAGAACAGCAGAGTGCTACACCAGGTAGAGGAACGGGAGCCTCCAGAAACTCGGCACCCAGAAATGTCTTGTAAATCTTGGCTGATGATGTTACACCAAGTCTCGATTCAGAGTAACCACACTCAAAGACATAGGTTATTTTTGGCAGAGTATAAAATGCAGACAGGCTTGGTGGTGGTATAACATGAGACACACAAACCAAAAACAAAAACACTGAAAAATACAGATCTCTGATAAACAAGGAATTCTTACCTATTCCTCTCAGTGGTAGAAGTCACACCTTCCATGCAGAAGACCCAGGTTTGATTCCTAGCTGATACACCTTATACATAGCCACCATGTCTATTCAATGGAGGATTGTGTGTTCCATGATGTTGAGCACGTTTCAGTGGAACTTTTGGACTAAGATGGGTTATAAAGAGAGGCCTGGCTATCTCCTTTAGAAAATCGACTAATAATTTAGAAAATGTGAATCACAACCATTCATTATGTATAGGGTCACCAAGAGTCAGGGTATGACTTTAAGGTAGCTAACAACTGTGACAACATTCAGATTCTGACTCATTACATTTTTTTAAATTTTATAGAACAACTACAGGGAAGTTCTGGGTTTTCTTGAAACTTTTAATTTTGATTTAGGTGAAAGTTTGCAAAGCAAACTGGCTTTCCATTCAACAATTCACATATATTTTGTTTCATGACATTGATTGCAATCTGCACAATGTTATAGCGCTTGTCATACTTTTTTCCTTGTGTTAACCTTTTTCATTTGACCTTCTTTCTTAGCCCTTTCTGACTTCTGAACTTCATGCCTGGGCAAATGCTGCCCGCTTGATCTCCTATGCTTGATTACTCTAAGGAATGTGTACCTTGCAGGTGTTATTCTCTACCTTACAGACCTGTCTATTGTCTGGCTGAAAGTTGAGCCACGGGGTTGAGCGCAGTTCCAGGTTGGAAGGATATCTAAGGTCTGTAGTGTCAGGCGTCCCACCAGTCTCTTCAGACCAGAAAGCCTGATCTTATTTATGATTTTGAGTTTTGTTCCACATTTTCTTCCCACTCTATCCAGAGCCTCCTAGTGTGATCCTTTTGGAGGTCAACAGTGGTAGCCAGGCATGATTTCTTCTGGTCTCAGGGTCATGGAGACAGGTTCATGTGGTCCTTTTGCCCTTTGGACTAATTGTTTCCATGTGTTCTTGATTTTCTTCACTCTTCTTCTTCTGAATAGCGAGAGGACAATAACTGCACCAAGGTTTTAAGATCCCTATCATTTCTCATCAAAGTAGGATATGGAACATTTTATTTGTGGACTACATTATGCCAATTGACCTGGATTATGGTTTTGAGCTTCCAGGCCCAGCAACTCATTTGCTCAAGTGTTTGCTTATGGCACTGTTGGTTAATGTGCTGGACTGCAAAGTCAGTTTGAACCATGAAGTCAGTGGTTCAAGCTCACCAGCTGCTCCTCAGAAACCCTATACAGGGTTGCTTTGGGTTGGAAGTGACTTGATGGCAATTAACAACAACAAAAGAAGTTTTCATAAATGTGTTTCTTGAGTGCTCTACCATATTTATGGATATATTTACAGCACATATAATGACACAATGTAGAAATACTCTTTGTCAAATCTACATATATTCATGGGTGCTGTGATTTGCCTTCCCATACTTGTTTAACATGCATGTCTACCTACATATCTACTAGCACATTATTGCTATTACTGTACTGTAGGATTGTGTATGTAATAGTATTTACCTTTGTTGTCTTTAGCTCTTGTGCTCTTCCCAGTGTCGTCCTTCACCTGGTCATTTTGTCCTGACCTCCCCCTTATTGTATATTACCTTTCTTTTCACCCAAATGACTATCCTCTAGTGATTTATCCTTTCTTCTTCTCCCAGCCCTGGTAACCATCAAATAATATTCCTATCTGCATATAATCATTATCTTGACTTTTTACAGTAGTGATCTCATGCAATATTTGTCCTTTTGTGATTGACTAATTTCACTCAACATAATGTCCTTCAGGGTCATGCATATTATGAGATGTTTCAAGATTCATTGCTGTTCTTCACTGTTGGGTAGTACTCCACTGTGTGAATCATAGTTTGTTGGTTCATTCATTTGTTTGGGTACTCACTTAGGTTGTTTCTATCTTTTTACTACTGAAGATAATGGTGTGATGAACATAGTTGTGCATATATGTGTTCATGACATGGCTCTTATTTCTGTAGGATTTACTTAGTACTGGAGTACTGGGTGAGCTGGATCATATGATATTTATATTTCCAACTTTTTAAGGAAATGTCATACTGTTTCCCCATCACTCATCTGTCAGTTTGCCATATTGGGATGGCTTGTGTGTGGCTGTGATTCTGGAAGCTATGCCACCAGTATTTTCAATACCAGCAGGGTCACCCATGGTGGACAGGTTTCAGATGAGCTTCCAGACTAAGACAGACTAGAAAGAAGGCGAGACAGACTACTTACCAAGATAGTCACTGAAAATCTTATGAACAGCAGTGGAACACTGTCAGATAGCACCAGAAGATTGAATATTGAAACATGATGAAGACCATCAGAATATTGTCAGATATAGTGCTGGAAAATGGACTCGTCA
>NW_006408527.1:2915780-2917245 GCF_000296735.1 Chrysochloris asiatica | reverse complement strand
ATGAATAAAGAGGGCCTTAGAAGAATTGATACATTTGAGTTATGGTGTTGGAGGAGAATATTTAAAGTACCATGTACTGCCAAAATAAAAAACATATCTGTGTTGGAAGAAGTACACCCAGAATGCTCCTTAGAAGCCAGAATTGCAAGACTTCATCTCTCCTTCTTCGGACATATTATCAGGAGGGACTAGTCCCTGGAGAAGGACATCTTGCTTGGTAAAGTGGAGGGTTAGAAAAAAGTGGAAGACCCCGAATGAGATGGATTGGTATAGTGGCAGCAGCAATGCACTTAAGTGTAGCAATGATTGTGAGGTTGGCACAAAACTGGGCAGTATTTCATTCCATTGTGCATAATGTTGCTATGAGTCAGTAGCAACTGGACAGCACCTAACAAAAACAACAACAAATACTGTTTTCCACAGTTATTGCACCATTTTACAGTCCTACCAACAGTGTATGGAGGTTTCAGTCTCTTTACACCCATGCCAACATTTGTTGGTTTCATTTTTTTTTTTTTTAACTTTGCTATTAATCCTGGGGTGAGGCTGGTTTGTTTTTTTCTCACAAATAGATCTATGTTCTGTATCTGTTGTATCACTTGAGGGTTACTCTGAATTTGTGAAACCACATGTTTCAGTGAAGAACAAAGCTAAAGTTCTCTATTTGAAGTGTGGCTAGATTACTAGAATATGTCATTCTAGTTGCTGGCACAGGTATCCCAAGTAAGGTTTAAAAATGAGTACGACCTTCTTGGTAGAAATTTCTGTTAGCTGTTCTTTGCCATATGTGGCATCTTTGGTGTATAATTAAGAAGAATCACATCACAGACTACACAGTCCTCTTGAGTTCGAGAGCCCTGACTGCACACAATAAGGAAGTGAAAGGAAAAGCAACTGCTCTTCATTCATGTGCAATCCTGTGAGGAATAGGCATCTCCATGTATGTACAGCCTAGAAGTGGGGAGAGATGATAGTAATGAAGCTATACAGTCTTGAACTGATTTTTTTTTTTTAATGTTTTATTGTGAATTGTGTGATAGTCTACATGGGAGAACATTAGCTTTACATTCATTCCATCATCCATCATTTCATTGGCATAGTTACCATCCCGTCCATGCATCCTCTCACCCAACCAAAGGGTGTACCCTGTAAGCCTGCAACCCCCTCCCCCCAACAGTCCTCAGCCCCTTTCCATCTCCTGATCCCGAGTCCCCAGCCATACCATCTCTTGACGTCGTCTTCTCTGCTTCCATATCAGGACTCACCGCTTCTCTGGGTAGGATCCCGCTCTCTGCTTTTCTCCATTGATGGTCCTAGGGTCCTCTGCTCCTAGACTGAAAAGTTAATCATTCCCCTCCTTGCTACAAAATGTCCACCTTTATTTAGATTTCCGGCCTTACAATCAGTCCTGATAACAATTATTCACCATTGCATCACAAGAGACCCATCTGTATTTTGTTTCATC
>NW_006408527.1:2911132-2914290 GCF_000296735.1 Chrysochloris asiatica | reverse complement strand
GATTTGTTTGTAACCACTACGCTACCAGAGCTCCTTGATTAGCAGCTGAGGAAGTAACCATGGTATGACAATGGCTCCTGACAGATCATTGTAGGTACTCGGTATTCCTCTTTACAAAGTTCCTTTTTGTTAAAGATGAACAAACAACTGATTTTAAACAACATCAGTGTGTTTTTCCTTAAAAGACTGTCACTGCCTCCTATAAATTATTCAAATTAAAATGTAAACAATCACCAAAGATATCATTTCTATGTAGAAGGTCTTAAGAAGCAGCCAAGATTATTTCTTTGCATTCAGTGCACTTTGAAATTTTTGATTCAATTACCATACACTATACACATTTCTTTCTTTTACAAAAAAATCTTTCTTATTGTGATTTGAGTGAGTCCTGGTGTGGCGCTATAGGCTAATGCATTAGACTGCAAAGTCAGTCTGAACTGCAAGGTCAGTGGTTCAAGCTCACCAGCTGCTCCTTGGAAACCCTATATAGGGTTACTATGGGTCCCAATCGACTTGACAGAACTTAACAATAACAACATGCACATTTCTTTCTTTTACAAAAAATCTTTTAATTGTGATTTGAGTGAAAGCTGTCTGTTTAACATTCCACATACGTTTTGTTTTTAGACATTGATTGCAATCCCCACAACGTAACAACACTCTCTCCCACTTCTGTGTTTATCATCTCCCTTTGGCCTTTCCTATTACTTCCTACCTTGTGAGCTTTTGTTGTTGTGTGCCATTGGAGGTTTATCCCTGGGCAAAGCTTTATCCTTGTTCTTTTGATCTCTTATGGTTAATTGTTCTAAGGGGTGGATACAAAACTCTAGAGCAAAACTCAAATCATAAAAAAGACCAGGTGTGATAGAGACTGGTGGCCTTTAGACACCCTTCAAGGCTGGAATTAACCCCTGGGGTTCAACTTGCAGCCCAACAGTGCATAGGTCTATCTGGTGACCAATAACACTGCATACTCGCACATATAAAAGAGTGGAAAACCAAACATCAGAATGTTCACATTCTTGTGTCCAAGCAGATACCGACAGATCAAACAGTCTGGCAAGTCTACAAAAAAGTGGTCAAAGAGTCAATCTGGTTCCTTGGCAATTTGAATTGAAATGTGTTAATTATAAATTGTTAGAACCATATAACATTCACTTCAGAAATGTCCTTTGCTTTGGATTTGGTAACCAGAAAAGAGTTAGACTCAGATTACATGAGTGTGATTAGGAAAGTTTGAAAGAGCTATGGCCACTAAGATTAGTTGTTGTTGTTGTTATTAAGTGCCGTTGAGTCGGTTCAGACCCATAGCGACCCTGTACAGGGTTTCCGAGGCTGTAAATCTTGACGAGAGCAGAAAGCCTCATCTTTCTCCCGAAGAACAGCTGGTAGTTTCGAACTGCTGACCTTGCGGTTCGTAGCCCGATTCGTAACCACTACACTGCCATGATTATTGTTTTAGATAAGATCAAACTGGTTACAAACATTTCTTTGAGGGCAAATTTCTAGTTTTATTTCTTAGTGGTTTTTTCAATATGGTCAAAATAAGCATAAAAATGTCATCATTCTACATAATGTATTTTACTAATTGTTCCTTTCCCTGTTGTCAAATGCCATGTAATCAGTTCCAACTCATAGCAATCCTGTATAGAGTTTCTGAAGCTTTAAATCTTCGAGGGAGCAGAAAGCCTCATCTTTCTGGTAGGCTCAAACTGCCGACCTTGTGGTTTGCAGTCCATGCTTATCCTATGGAATCACAGCATCCAGTGTATTTTACTAATTGTTCCTTTCCATAGTAGTTAGTAGTTAAGTGCTGTGGAGTTGGTTTTGACTTACAGCAACCCTGTATAGGATTTCCAAGGCTGTAAATCTTTAAGGGAGCAGAAAACCTCATCCTTTTCCCACAGAATGGCTGGTAGTTCTGAACTACTGACCCTGAAGAGTAGTAAGCACTATGTTACCAGAGGTCCTTTCCATAGTCAATAGAAATTCAAAAGTAAGTAAAGTTAGTTTTTTCTGCACTCCCTGATTGGGGCATACAGTTTTATTGGCCAGAGAGTCGTTGTTAGCCACTTTTGTGTCGGTTCCCACTCATAATGACCCTATTTACGACAGAACGAAACACTGCCTGCTCCTCACAATGATTTCTATGTCTGAATCCATTGTTGAAGCTACTGAGTCAGTCCACCTTGTTGAGAGTATTCCCCCTTTTCACTGACCTTATACTTTACCAGGTCTCCTGGTGTGGCGCTGTTATATCAGCACTGGACCGTGAACCACAAAGTGAGCAGTTCAAACCCACCTTGGAAACCCTATACAGGGTCGCTCTGAGCACTTAACAACAACAACAAATACTTTACCAGGTGTCCTGGTGTGGCACTGTAGGAGAAGCACAGAACTGCTAACTGAAAGGTCAGTGCTTCAAACCCACCAGCTGCTCCTCGGAAACCTTATATGGAGTTGCTATGAGTTGGAACTGACTCAATGGCACTTAACAACAACAATATACTTTACAAAGCATAAGTCCTTTTCCGGGAAACTGTTCCCTCCTGATGACATGTCCAAACTATGTGAAATGAACTCTCTCCATTCTTGCTTCTAAATGGAGCATCCTTGCTGTACTTCTTACAAGACAGATGTGTTTGTTTTTCTGGCAGTGCATGGAACTTTCAGTATTCCTCCCCACTATCCTAATCCAAATGCATTGATACTTTCTTCTTCATTGTCCAGCTTTCACATGCATATGAGGCAACTGAAAATAGTATGGCTTGGATCAGACACATCTTGGTCCTCAAACTGACATCTTTGCTCTGGAACACTTTGAAGCGGTCTTGAATAGCTTATTTGCCAATCAGATTTCTTGACTGCTGCTTCTGTGAGTGCTGATTATGGATTCAAGTAAAATGAAATCCTTGACAGCTTCAACTGTTTCTACATGTATCGTGGTGTCTATTAGTCCTGTTGTGAGGAATTTTGTTCTCTTTATATTGACTTATTATACATACTGAAGGCTGTATTCTCTGATCTTCATCAGTAGTAAGTGCTTTAAGTCCTCTTTGTTTTCAGCAAACAAGGTTGTGTCATCTGCACATCACTAGTTGTTAATGAGCCTTCCTCCAATCCTGATGCCACGTTCTTCTTCTTATAGTCCAGCTTTT
>NW_006408527.1:2901081-2903172 GCF_000296735.1 Chrysochloris asiatica | reverse complement strand
ATAAGGTCACTATGAGTTGGTACCAACTCGAGGATACCTAGCAGCAACAACAACAATAAATACTCCCATGTCAGTTTCTCCAAGAGGTCACACCACCAAAATCATGCTCATTACCCTCATTATTGTTAACCCCTCACTCAGCTTTTTCCTTATTTAAAGGATTTCTATTTTATACGATATAGTGTTTAATTGTCTACGTGATTATTTTCTGTTTTTGACTCTAGGAAGCAAACAGGGTTATATCTTGTTCAGCTTTGGAGTTCTAGGACACTTTTTAAATTTCTGATATATCCATTTGTGTTGCGATGGCAGTAAGTCCTGGTGGGGTGCTGTAGGATAAACACTGTATTGCTACCTGCAAGGTCAATGGTTCAAACTCACCAGCTACTTCTTGAAAACTCTATACAGGGTTGCTATGAGTCAGAACCAAGTTAACAGCCCTTAACAACAACATAGTTTGTCTGGGGTCCTGGTGTTGCATTGTAGGATAGCTAGCCACAGGTCAGTGGTTCAAACCCACCAATGGTTCCTTGGAAACCTACAAGGTAGCTGTGAGTCAGAACAGACTCGATGGCACACAACAACAACAACAACAGCAGCATATTTTCTCTAGGATCCCTGGTAGAGCAGTGGGTTGTGTTGGGTTACTAACTGAAAGGTCAGTGGTTTGAAACCGCCAGCTGCTCTGTATGAGAAAGATGAGTCTGTCTGCTCCCATAAAGACTGAAAACCTTGGAAACTCTAGTTAGCAGTTCTACTCTAGTCTATTTGTTGTTGTTAAGCCCTGTCTAGTCGACACAGAGCAACTCTGCATAGGGTTCCAAGGAGCAGCTGGTGAATTTGAACCACCAACCTTGTGGTGCAAACTGATCTTGCCATCCAATGCTTATTCCACAGTGCCACACCAGGACATAAGTCACAATTGATTCAATGGCAGTAGGTTTGCTTTGGTTTTGGCGTACAGTTTGTCTTAACACATGGTATGGAGATTCCACTTCACCTTATTGTTTGTCCTTTTCAAAATAATCTTAGCTACTTGTGAACTTTTGTCTTTGTTCTACATTTTTTAAATTAAATTTGCCAAGTTAATTGCCCCCCCCCGTCTTGCTTGGATTTTAATTTGAATTGCATTGATTTTATAAATTAATTTTAGAAAAATTGGGCTTTTTACAAAGTTAAATGATTCCACCTATGAATATGTTTGGAATTTTCTCTACGTGGATTTGTAAAAATGTTTTCATAGAATTTAAAGCCAAGCAATTTTTCCATAAAGTTAATGAAACTTAAAATTTTGGCTTTCCTGAAAAAAGGGGCAGATGCACCTGGCACTTACTTGCTCCTATCATTCTGACTTAAAATGTGAACATAATGCCCAAAGTCACAGCAAGCAGCTTGCAACCAAGACACAACTGTGTCCCTGAATCGATGCAAACAATTGTATTCTGTTTTTGATTTTCAAAAAGAATGCAGTAATGTGCTGAGTTATAGCAGAACCATTTTCCAAGTTGATCATGATGATCATGTGATTTTGCATTTGTAGTTTATTAACTGGTGACATTGATTTTCTAAAAAAAAATATTTTATTGTGAATGATGTGATAGTTTACATGGGAGAAATTAGCTTTACATTCATCCTATCGTTTATCGTTTATTGCCATGGCTACAATCCTCCATACATCATCAACCAACCAAAGGGTATACTCTACAACCCTGCCCCCTGGTCATCAGTACACAGCCCCTCTCCCTTTCTGGGTTTAAAGTCCTCAGCTGCTTGTCTCTCCACATCATCGTCTCTGCCTCCATCTCAGGCATCACTGCTTCTGGGTAGGGTCCCACTCTTCTCCCTTGATGGTCCCAGGGACCTCCGCTCCTAGACTGCAAAGTTAATCACTCCCCTCCTTGCTACAAAACGTCTACCTTTACATTTCCAACCCTCACAATCAGTCCTGATAACAATTATTCACTATTGTATCACAAGAGACCTATCTGCATTTCCTTTCATCAGCCCCACCTAGACAGATTGGATACTACTCAGTGTATCCCTCTTGAAATCTAGTAAGCCTTTGTAGCCAGCCTCCCCCTCCCATTTTGG
>NW_006408527.1:2898469-2899906 GCF_000296735.1 Chrysochloris asiatica | reverse complement strand
CAGGATTGAAGGAAATTTTATTATCAACTTGTGATATGCAGATAATACTAAAAGTGAAGAGGACTTAAAATACTTACTGATGAAATTGGTCAGGTAGCTGTCTTCCAAATTTCTTGGCATAGATGATTGAATGCCTCCAGTGCTTCTTTAGTTTGTTAAAAGATTTCAATTTGTAGTCTATCAATTCCTGGAGCTTTGTTCTTTGCCAATGCCTTCAGTGCACCTTGGACTTCTTCATTCAGTATCATTGTGTCTTGATCTTATGCTACCTCTTGAAATGTTTGAGTATCAACCATTTCTTTTTGGTACAGTAGCTCTGTATCCTTCAATCTTCTTTTGATGCTTTCTGCTTTATTTAGTATTTTGCCCAAAGAATCCTTTAAGAATATTTTAACTTGAGGCTTGAATTTTTACCTCTGCTAATTCAGTTGGAGGAATGCTGAGTATGTTCTTCTCTTTTGGTTTTCTAACTGCAGATCTTTGTATATTACATTATAATATTTGACTTGGTCTTTTAGAGTTGCCCTTTGAAATTTTCTGTTCAGCACTTTTACCTCATAATTTCTTCCATTTGTTTTAGCATCTCTACATTAGAGAGCAACTTTCAGAGTCTCTTCTGACATCCAGAACATTATTTTCTTTATTCCTTGTCTTCTTAATGACCTTTTGCTTTTTCTTGTATGATGTTCTTGATATCATTCCACAGTTCTTCTGGTTTTTAGTCATTAGTGTTTAATGCATCAAATTTGTTCTTTAAATTATCTCTAAATTAAAGTGGGGTCTTTTCAAGGTCATATTTTGGCTTTCATGGATTTGTTTTAATGTTCTTTGGCTTCAGCCTGAACTTGCATATGAGTAATTGATGGTCAGTTGCACAACCTTCCCCTGGCCTTGTTTTGGCTGATGATATGGAGCTTTTCTACTGTATCTTTCCACAGATGTAGTCAGTTTGATTTCTGTATTCCATCTGGTGAGGACCACGTGTATAGTAGTGTTTTATGTTCGTTAAAAAAGGTATTTGCAACGAGCAATTCATTGGTCTTGCAAAATTCTATCATGCAATCTCCAGCATCGTTTCTATTACCAAAGTCATATTTTCCAACTACTTATCTTTTCTCTTTGTTCCCAACCTTTGAATTCCAATCACCAGTAGTTATCAATACATCTTGATTTTATGTTTGGTCAGTTTTAGACTGAAGATGTTGGTAGGATTCTTCAATTTCATCACCACTTACTAGTGGTTGTTGCATAAATTTGAATAATAGTGGTATTAACAGGTCTTCCTTGTAGGCATATGGGTATTATCCTATCACAGACAGCATGTACTTCATGACAGATTATTTATTTTTTTAAAGTTTTTATTGTGAATTGAATGAAAGTTTATGGGGCAGATCATCAATTTTACATTCCATACATCATATACTTTGTTTCATTACA
>NW_006408527.1:2896271-2897775 GCF_000296735.1 Chrysochloris asiatica | reverse complement strand
ATGATGAATGAGATGCCATTTCTCTTAAATTTGTCATTCCTAGTAAACCAAGGAGCTCTGGTAGCGTAGTGGTTACGAATTGAGCTGCGAACCTCAGGGTTAGCAGTTCGAAAGTACCAGCTGTTCCGCTGGAGAAAGAGGAGGATTTCTGCTCCTGTAAGATTTACAGCCTCGGAAACCCTGCCCAGGGTAGCTATGAGTCGGAACTGACTCCATGGCACATAACAACAACTACCATAGTAAACCATGGATTGTCAGATTCAATATGACCAATACTGGTTCATTTCAGCTCACTAATGCCTAAGATATTGATGTTTATGCATTCCATTTAATTTTTGGATAATTTCTAATTTTCCTAGATTCATACACATAATGTACACATTCCATGTTCCCATTATTAATGGATTTTTACAGCTGCTTGTCTTCTATTTTAGTTGTGCCCCATCAGCAAATGAAGGTACTGAAAGCTTTACTCCATTCGTGTCATCACAGTCAACTCTACTTTGAGAAGGCAGCTCTTCCCCTGTCATATTATGAGGGCCTTTTTAACTGAAAGGCTCGTCTTCTGGCACTATATCTGACAGTATTCTGGTGCTCTTCATCATGTTTCAATATTCAATATTCTGGTGCTATCTGACAGTGTTCCACTGCTGTTCATTAGATTTTCAGTGACTATCTTGGTAAGTAGCCTGTCTCGCCTTCTTCCTGTCTGTCTTAGTCTGGAAGCTCATCTGAAACCTGTCCACCATGGGTGACCCTGCTGGTATTGAAAATACTGGTGGCATATCTCCAGAATCACAGCAACACACAAGTCACCTCAGTATAACAAACTGACAGACGAGTGGTGGAGGAAGTCTACAGATTTCCTCTATTTCAACATCACTGGCTTTATTGGTTGGCACATAAATTTGAATAACAGTGGTATTAATTAGTTTTCCTTGTAGATCTATGGATATTATCTTATCACAGACAGCATTATACATCAATATAGATCTTTAAATATTCTTTTTGATGATGAAGGCGATGCTATTTCTTTTGCATTTGTTGTTCCCTGTATAGTGAGCAATGTGATTATTAGATTTAAAATTGCCAATACCAGTCCATTTCAGCTTGCTGATGTCTAGGATGCTGATTCATTCCATTTCATTTTTGACACCTTACAATTTTCCTCGATTCATACTTTGCACCTTCTGTGTTTTATTTAATAATGAATGCTTGCAGCTGTTTCTCCTCATTTTGAGTTGTGCTCGCTCAGCAAATGAAGGTTCTGAAAGCTTTACTCCATTTGTGTCATCACGGTCAACTCTACTTTGAGGATGCTGGTCTTCTCCAGTTGTGTTTTGAGTGTCTTTCAATCTGAAGCATCTTCTGTCATTATATCTGATAATATTCTGGTGTTATCTGACAGTGTTTCACTGCTTTTCATAAGGTTTTCAGTGGCTAAAGTTTTGGAGGTAGTCTGTCTCTTCTTCTTGTCTGTCTTAATCTGGAAGCTCATCTGAAA
>NW_006408527.1:2893958-2895176 GCF_000296735.1 Chrysochloris asiatica | reverse complement strand
CAATTATTCATATAATCTTTTTGCTCCTTTGACAGTATCGAATAGACACAATGTCTACAATAAGAGGTTCAGTTGTAACAACAGCTGTGAGGGTGTTGCTGGATCAGGAGATGTATTCATCTGTTGTGCATGGAATCATTACGAGTTGAGACCAACTCAGTGGCATATAGTATCAACAATAAAAAGGCATCCCTCACATTTTGAGAGTTCACTTTATGCCATTTTGCTTTTATGGACGGATATTAGTTCCTGTTTTTATTAACTAAAAGAAATCCAGAAACAATTTTTGTTTTTCCAAAAAAGAAAAGAGGCAGCAGAAAAGTGAAACTTGTGTTCTGTGTTTTCAGCAAGTCATTAAAGAGGCAGCGTGCACCCCGCGCAGCAAGCGTGGCTTCACCAAACTCCTTCCCTCAGACCTGTAGCCACCAGAGTTTGGAGCACTGTATGTTAGCGCTGTTTCAGGATCTACGTCTTGTTTGATATTTGTTTTTTGGGTCTGAAAATACTCAAAAGTTTTTCGCGTATACGTTAATCGAAATCGCTTCTTCACTTATGCCTTGTAAACAAAAGGTTTTATAGGACCACTCGATTTTCAATCTTACTACCTTGTACTTTCATTATGTATTTTGTTCTTGGCAAAGGTTTATCTATCTTATTAAAGTTTTCAAAGAAACTAGTTTTGGTGTGACTTGACATACCTTGATTCTTTTGTTTTTAAATTCATTCATTTATGTTCTTATTTCTATCAACGCCTTGCTTCTTCTACTTTTGAGAAATTTTCTTTTTTTCCCCTGTCTTCTCAAATTTAGCATGTTTCTTTTCAGTATTTTTTTATTTTTATTTATACAGAATGAAAGATTTCACTATTTCACCATTTTTACATAAACAATTCAGTGGCTTCGGTTTATGTTCCTCATGTTGTACAACAATCAATGCTATTTATTCTTTTTCAAATTATCCCACTACCATTAACAGACACTCACTGTACCCAAAGAGATGATACACCCCTAGTAACCATGAATAAACTTTTGTTTTTAGGCATTTGTCTATTCTAGATATTCCATTTAATTGGCATCATACAATATTTGTCCTTTGTTTCTGATGATTTCACTCAGCATAATTCTTTCAAGGTTCTTTCATGTTGTGGTATACATTAAGGCTTCATATCTCCTTAAAGGTACATAACAGTATGTATGTACCACATTTTGTTTATCCATT
>NW_006408527.1:2886621-2893533 GCF_000296735.1 Chrysochloris asiatica | reverse complement strand
ATTCAGTTGTGAGTGATTGTTAACATGACTAATTGTGATTTGCCAATTTTGCTGCCAAAATAAGCCATCTCAGAAACACAAGGGGGGATCTCATTACCATCAAAGAAGAGCCAGGATAGGAGCATGTCCTTTGAACCCAGAGATTCTCTACTCATTGAACTTCCTCAATCCATGAGACAGAATTGTCAGGTTAGAGGAAAGTGGCAGCAGCAGAACCAAGAGCCACTGAATGAGACACAGTGGTGAGCTTCCAGGCTTACCAAATAAGTA
This sequence comes from Chrysochloris asiatica, assembly GCF_000296735.1. Lineage (NCBI taxonomy): Eukaryota > Metazoa > Chordata > Mammalia > Afrosoricida > Chrysochloridae > Chrysochloris > Chrysochloris asiatica. Next base: position 2,893,263 of record NW_006408527.1, on the reverse strand, counting down.
CAGCTGAGTGCACTCAGGCATAGTGCTAGCTTGTGGACTAGGTGGCTTCAGGCACTTCCTTGCGGGAGCTAGATTTGCTGATACCTGGTGCAGGGCAGAGGCCAAGCGTTCTATGGCCAAGAGACCAATCACCAGAGAGAGGCTGCATGTGGACATGGCTAGGAAGAGGTGGACACGGCTGAGTAGAGGCTGTCCTGATTGAAAGAAATGTACCCTGAGCATTTCTAATCCCGAGTCATACCTTGTTAACTTCCCTAATACACTCATAACTGTCAGTGTGGTGTCTGAGTTCTGTGTGGCCATTGTAATTAATTATTGAACTCAGTTGAGAAGTAAAGAGTGCCATGTGGTTTGGTGTTCATTTTTCACATTTACTTAAATGATAAATATTTCTTCGAAATGCTGCTTAGTGGTGTCCCAGAGTCTTGGTGTGGCACTGTGGGTTAATGCTCTAGACTGCAAAGTAGATTTGAACTGCAAGGTTGGTGGTTCAAGCTCACTGGCCACTCTTCATAAACAGGGTCACTAAGGGTCAGAACCAAATCGACGACAGTTGACAACAACAACTAAGTAGTGTCCCACAAAAAATGATATGCAGTGCTTTCATTGTTGTTCAGTTTACCATTTTTTTTCTTATAGTTTCTTCTTTTACCCAACTGTTATTTATTAGAATATCTTTTGGTTTCCAGACATGTCAACTATCATACTTTTGTCTTGTTACCTCTAGACCAGTCTGTAAGCTCCATTAGGGAGGCATGGGTGCTTTTGTCTTTCATCACTGTTTCTTTACAACATCTAGCATAAATATTTTATACATCTATAAATATTTAATATACTTTTATGATAAAACTGCTACTCTGCTGTGGAAAATTACTAAATTGATGTTTCGATAGCATTGTTGTTGTTACTGGTTATAAGGATTACTTTACTCTCTGCCAAACTACAAAGAATTCTCTCAAAAAAGTCACATACAATAAATTGCTCAATTGACAAGGGTCATAGAATAAAACGCTCAAGAATTGCAAGTAGATGGTTATGTATTTTTCCTTTTCATACAGCTCATCTGGCAACCCAGCTTCTGAGCAACCTCTCTCTGCCCTTGATTTTGAAGGAAACATATCACAAAGCTATAAAGCAAGGCAGTGGGGAAACTGATTCCAGCATTGCATTTGTTTGTTTGGTTAACCCAATGTTTTGAAAAATTGAATTAGAAGGCACTAGAGACTCTAGATCACTAAAAATGAGCAATGAAAACCTCTGTGGATCACAGTGATCCAATCTGCAACCAGAGAGATGGTACAGAACCAGGCAGTATCTCCTTTCCTCCTGCCTGAGGTTGTCATGAGTTGAGTGCCTACTTGAAGGCAGTTAACAACAACAATAATTTTTTATTTGTGTTTCTTAGAGCATCTTAAATATGCTAATTTTACTGTCTTCTGTAGGTATTTGGAACTTCTTTCTCTTCACGTCAAATAGGTTATGGAGTTATTACTTTGCTAGAAATGATGAACTAAGAGTTATTATTCCTGGGTCACTGAAGTTCTTACAAATGTATCCATTTCCTTTCATTTCTGACGTAATTAGTAAAGGTACTGGACTGCTAACTGCAAGGCTGGCGGTTCATACCCACCAGTTGCTCCTCAGAAACCCTACATATGGTTGTTATGGGTCAGAACCATCTCGACGGCACTTAACAACAACCTTTTTGGGCTCTAATATCTGAAGAGACCACTCTTGTGTTTTCCCCATTGTTTTAAGAATACATCTGCTTAGTCTTCAACCCTATTTTATTGACATTTTGTTCAGCCTGTGACCAGAGTCTTCTGTTTTCCTTTGGAGCTTGCACTTACACCTCGAGTAGACTTTTCTCTATCAGTATCAGCTGTGTTACCCATTTTCCCAAGGTGTGTCTGAGATACAATTATACTGTGAACACCACGGCTGCCTACGTCCAGCCTTCAGAAACTTGATTGTGCATGCAAATCACCTGAGGGTCTTGCTGAAGTGCAGATTATCATTCAGGAGGTTTTACATTGCATTTACAACAAGTTCTCAGGTGATGCTGATGATGCCATTTTGGGGACTACATGCTAAGAAGTAAGTAAGGATGTATTTTTGTTGTTAAGTGCTGTGGAGTCAGTTCTAACTCATAGCGACCCTGTATAGGCTTTTCAAAGCTAGAAATCTTTACTGGAGCAGAAAGCCTCATCATTCTCTCACAGAATGGCTGGTAGTTTCAAACTGCTGACTTTGAGGTTAGCAGCCCAACTCGTAACCACTACGCTACCAGAGCTCCTTGTTGTTGTTGTGAAGTGCCATCGAGTCAGTTCTGACCCATAGCGACCCGGTATAGGGTTTCCAAAGAGCAGCTGGTGAGCTTGAACCGCAGACCTTACAGTTCAATCGGCTTTGCAGTCTGGCGCATTAACCCACAGTGCCACACCAGGACTTCACCAGAGCTCTTTAAGGATGTATTTTTACAAAGCTCTATTTTAATGTTGGAGTCCCGGTGTGATGCTGTGGGTTTATGTGCTGGATTGCAAGGTTGGTGGTTCAAGCTCACCAGTTGCTCCTTGGAAACCCTTATGGGTTGGAACGGACTTGATAGCATTTAACAATAATAAGCATGTTATTGTTATTCTTTGTAAGGCAAAAACCTATCAGAGAAGGAAAACTCAATATTTTCCACTATTAGGGGTCCTGGTGTAGTACTATAGGAAAAGCACTGGACTGCTAAGCACAGTTTCAAACCCACCAGCCACTCCTTGAGAAACTAAACAGGGTGGCTATGAGTTGAAACTGACTCAACAGGATGGCACTTATCAACTGAGCGTGATAGAAAAGTGGAAAGATTACTCCATCAAAGATGGTAAACTTGTGAGACCAAGAAAAACAAGGTTGTTCCATCCAGTGCCAGCTCTCATAGGTTTCACTGTAATTGATTCCTAAAGGTTTTCTCTCTTCTCTAAATTGTAATGATCTGTGCAGCAAAGCATAATACACTACTTCAGATGTTACGTTACTATCTTTTATGTTTTCCCCTCTGTACTCTCCCTGGTTTATTAGCGACACACTCGTTTATTTAGCTAATGAGTTTTGAGTACCTGGCATCATTCTTGGTGAAAGAGATAGATCAATGAACAAAAGAGACAAAACTCCATACCCTTCAGGAACTACCACAGTTTAAATATAAATCCTAAAAACAGAAAGGATGGCATATACTTTTTAATGTTATCTCTCTTCTGTTTCCTATTTTATGAAGTAACATTTTAAATTTGTTTTTAAGTGACAAAGACAAATAACACTACAACTTCTTATTTCTGGAGTCCTGGTATGACGCTGTAGAATAAGCACTGGACTGATAAACATAAAGTTGGCAGTTCAAACCCACCAGCAACTCCTGGGAAACACTATACAGGGTTGCTATGAATTGGTGATGACTTGATAGCACTTAACAAAGACAGTTTCTTATCCTAGGAGCCCTGGTGGAGTAGTGGGTTATGTGTTGGGCTGCTAAAGGTAAGGTTTGTGGTTCAAACCCACAAGCTGTTTCTTGGGGAAATATGAAGCTATCTGATCCCACAAAGATCTTCAGTCTCAGAGACCGTATGGAGCAGCTCTTCTCTGTCATATGGGGTCACTGATCTGACTTGATGGCAGTGGGTTGGGTTTGGTTTTCTTACCCTGAGTATAGAAGGAGGTATCTATTTAATGCTATCTTAAATTGTCTTGTTGATATTGTCATCTAGGTTCCAGCTCACCAGCCACTCCTTGGAAACCCTATACAAGGTTGCTATGGGTTGGAATTGACTCAACAACACTTAACAATAACAACAAAAAGTTGATACATCAGAGTCCTGGGGTGGCACTGTGAGTTAATGCGATGGACTGCAAGGTTAGTTTAAACTGCAAGGCCAGTGGTTCAAGCTCGCCAGCCTCTTCTTGAAAACCCTATATGGGGTCACTGTGAGTGGGAACTGATTTAATGGCACTTAACAGCAAACAGCAACAAGTCTGATACATCAACATCTGTGTGCATAATCGAAGTGTATCCAGGCTGCGACTTTTCGGAAACCGTTCACTACACCTGTCTTCTAAGGTGTCTGTGGGTAGATTTGAATCATCACATTTTCAATTGTTGTTGTTAAGTGTCATCAAGTGAGTTGCAACTCATAGTGACCCTTTATAGGGTTTCTGAGGAGGAACTAGTAGTTCAGTGCTTATCTTCCAGTGCCACACTAGTACTCCAAGCTCTCTATTAGGATTAAGAAAGAAAAGAAAAGAAAATACACTCTTTACAATATTATTTAATTTAGGATGAGCAACTTATATTTTGTGGTTGGAAGTTAGTAAAAATAGAAGACACCATCAGGAAATCTTGCAGAATAAACACTGAGTTTTTGATCAGGGAAAATTTAATTTCCAGATTTCTTTAAGTTTTCTTACAGATGGACTTTCTCCCATGTATTATTTTGCTTTTATTTTCTACCATAGGAAGTAATTCTCAATGAACCTTAAAATTCGGGTGTCTTGGTGTGTGTTTTCTTTCCATAACACACTTCAAGGAAAGGCTTTGAAGTGGAGGGAGCTTCAAAGTTGCACACTAAGCTTTTGAAGTGGATTTACTCTGATGCTGATTTTCCAAAGAACAGTATTATATTCCCCATTTTTCTTAGTGCCTCACATACAACACAGAAGAAATTTGTCATGACAAATAGCATCTCTTCAAAAGTCTAAAAGAATTTAAACCAATAAACAGAACAATGTTCTGGAGGTAGCAGTAAAACTGTTTAAAAATATAAAAGGAAAGCTGGAAGTGCTTTTATCCCTCACGATGAATTAAAACAACTGTTTAATTTGCAAACTTGATTCGAAGACACAAAAATGACTGAGGTGACTTATTTCTCTAGAATTGTGGAGGTATGAATTATCTAATGTCTCTTCTAGAGATAATCTGGGGTGGTGATTGTGTACCTGTATAGCATTTCCAAGGCTGTAAATCTTAAAAGGAACAGAAAGCCTCATCTTTCTCTTGTGGAGCAACTGGTAGATTTGAACTGCTAGATGGTGTAGTTAGTAGCCCAGCTGTTAATCCTCTACGCTACCAGAGCTCCTTAGGCATGTCTTTAACTTCCATCAAGTGTTTGTGCCTTAATGAGTTGGAGTAAGAGAAGGTGGGAGAAGTTATAGATAGAATGACTTGATTCAGCTGTGGATGTTAGCAGAGTTAGTTGTGATCATAAAAACCTGAAACTCTAGCATGGTTATAAAACGAACCATTTTATAAGCAGGTGGGGGAAATCTCACTTCCTTCAAAGAAGAAGAGCCACAAGGAGAGTGTGTCCGTTGGACCTGGAGATCCCTGCTCATTAAACTTCCTTGACCCTGAGACAGAAAGCAATGACACCAATGGAGTGGCAGAGGAACAGCAGAACCAAGAACTAAGATCAGGAGACAGAGCAGTGGCCTTCCCAGCCTACGGAATAAGTAAGGCTGAGTGACTTTGGACATGAAGCTTGCTTGTAAAGTGGAGTGCCTTTAGGCATTTACGTGGGGGAGCTAGGTTTTCTGGCCCACAGAGCTGGAGTAGAGAGTCTTCAGGCTAAGGCTAAGGCTTGTGGTGAAGTTGTGTGTACTGTAGGCCATTTCTCAGCAGCTGACGGGAACAACTGTGCCTCGAACATTCCTGATTACGAATTGTAATCTGTTCACTTCCTTCACAAGCCCCATAACTGTGAGTATTGATTTTGAGTTCTGTGTAGCCGTTGCAATGAATTCTTGAACCTAGTGGAATAAATGTATCGTGGGAGTATAAGTCGTTATTACATATTTTTGAAAGAAAATATACCTCAATGTATAATATAGACCTGTTGTTTTTAAGTGCTGTCAAGTCAATTCCGAACCATAATGATCCTATATATAGGGTTTCCGAGGAGCAGCTGGTGAGCTTGAACCACCAACCTTGCAGTTTAAATGGCTTTGCAGTCTGGCGCATTAACCCACAATATAGACTGTGGCGCTGTGGATTAATGCGCCAGACTGCAAAGCCATTTGAACTGCAAGGTTGGTGGTTCAAGCTCACAGTCACCTCTTGGAAACCCTATACAGGGTTGCTATGGGTCGGAACCGACTCAACGGCAGTTAACAACAACAACATAGACCTAGATGGAGGATATGCCAAGGATGTGTCTTGAATTTCCAACTTTTTAAGGACATGAAATACTATTTCCCACAGTGATTGTACCATTTCAAAACCACACCATTAGTGTGTGGGGGGAGGGGGGGCTCATCTTCGCACAAATTTGTAAGCATTTGTTACTTTCCATTTCCCCCCTCCTTTTTCCTTTGCTACTAATGCTAGGGTGAGATGATACCTCACTGTTGTTATGGTTTATAGTCAGTTGAACCACAGGGTCGGTGGTTCAAGCTCACCAGCTGCTATTCAGAAACCCTATGGAGGGTTGCTATGAGTTAGAAACGCCTCGATGACACTTAACTGTACTAACAACTGGCTAATGATTGTGAGCATTGTCCAAAGAAAGCATTGGCCACCTGAATATTTTCTTTGGTGTAGTGTCTGTTCATGTCCTCTACCCACTTTTAATAGGATTATTTGTTTATTTTATTTTTTATTTCTATTTA
>NW_006408527.1:2882620-2884794 GCF_000296735.1 Chrysochloris asiatica | reverse complement strand
TTTGGGTAGTATTGACATTTTCACAATGTTAAGTTTTCTTATCCAGGAGCATGATGTATTTTTCCATGATTTAGGTCTCTTGGTTTCTTAGAGGAATGTTTTGAAGTTTTCTTTGTATATGTTTCTATACCTTTGGTTATATTTATTCATAAGTATTTCATTTTTTAGAAGACTATTATGAATGCTACTGGTCTTTGACTCTTTTCTTGTCTTTGGTTTTGGAAAGTTTGATTATGATATGTCTTGGTGATTTTCTTTTGGTGTCTATCCTGTTTTGGTTAATTTAGCTTCTTGAATGCATACCTTCTTGTCTTTTCTGCTATTAGGGAAATTTTCTTCCAACAACTCTTTGACAGTTTCCTTTCTTTTTTTTTTGTTCTTCCTGTTCTGGAATTCTGATCACATGTGCGTTATTCTTGATGGTGTCTCACATAATTATTAGGCTTTCTTCAGCTTTTGGTTGTTCCTCTTAACAAATTAGTTTTGATAGACTTGTCTTCAAGTTTACTTGTTCAGCCTTTCATTTTTTAATTTCTATTCCTTTGCCCTTGAAATGTATTTTTTCATTTCTGAAATCTTAGTATTAAACTTCTGGATTTAAATTTTTGTTTTTGTATGGTTTCTAATTTTTCATTTAGTTTTTCTGCTTTATTTTAATTAAAAAATGTGTGGCTTCTGTTTTATTTTTATTTAAATTTTTGTGTTTGTTTCTGTGGTTTCATCTGCAGCTTTCTAGATCTTTTTTCTCCATCCATTGAAAGTACCTAAATATCATTCTATTAAATTACCTATCAAGTAGTTACAATGCTAGTTCTTCCTCAGAAAGACTCTGTATTTTGCTCACTTGTTTAAGCCACTCTGTCATAACAATTTCATTGTGTGAATGGAAATGATCCGTTGTCTATAATACATTGTGGTATTGTATTATCTTCAATTGATGATGGCATGTTGGTATGCTCTTAAGCATTCACAACCTGCCCCTTTGTGGGTGTAATAGAGAGTGTGAGTGTGTACACAATTCCTTGTTCATGTAGCACACATGAGGGCTGGTTTGACTGGTGTTGAACACTGACTATCGATGAACAGGTGGCACAGGAATTGGGTAGTGGCTCTTTCTCAGTAGGTGGGGCTGCAGAAGGTAAGGGGGTGCTGAACCTTGGTGGCATGGTTGCTGTCTCCCACTGGGTGGAACAAGGGGAGAAACAAAAGGAAAAATTAGTAACAAAAGCAAAATAACATTAATAATGAAAAAGCAATAGTGGGGGAAAGCAAGCAAACAACAGCAAGAAAATAAGTCTAATAACTAAAAAGGAAAAACAAGGATGATAAGAAGAGACAAAAACTAAAGAAAAAGCATAAACAAAACTAGGTGGGGGGATAAGAAAAGAGAGTTGTTAAGGAAAAATAGAAGAGGGAGGGGAAAAAAGAGGGGAAGGTAGACCAAGAAGGGATAAAAAACAAAGGAAAGGCAAAGGAAAAAAAATCAAAGTAAGAAAAGACTGAAGGACTGGGAAGCTGGCAGGGGCAGCAGAGTCTATCAGCCAGGCAATTTACTGGTTGGTGATGGGAGAGGTGGGGAGGGGAGATGGAGTTCCTTTTGGCCTAGTGTACATGGTTTGGTTACGTGACTTGGTAATTGTTTATGCTGGCTCAAAGGGTGGCTGAGGTCATGGTGCTTGTTCCTGGAAAAAAATTCTTTCAGGTTCAGAAGGCAGCTGGTGGCAGGATGGCTAGTTATGGAAAGAGTCCATACCCCTCCACGGTGGCTGGGCACAAGACACTGCAAACTCTGCAGGACTGAAAAGGCGGAGCTCACATGCCTCTGTAATGGGACCGTGCTCCAGGAGCCCACTACACAAAGCAGGGGCTGTGCAGAGGGGTGTGGGTCACCAGCTGCTGGGTGGTATGAGGGTTGGAATTAGGAGTGTCCATGCTTCATGTCAATGAGGAGGGCATGGGGAACTAGGAGGATCACATCTTTCTCACGGGTGTGTGTTTGTGCTGTTAGTCCACTGTCTCGATTAAACATTTTTCTGCTTGCAAAAGTTCAAGAAGGCCACATTGTATCAGGCTGGTTGATAATTCACCCATCTTTTTTTCTCTCATTACTTTGTTCAGCATCATTTCCCAGTAGTTACTCAGTTTGCTTCTCATTCCTTTCCTTGGGATCTCAG
>NW_006408527.1:2874560-2881550 GCF_000296735.1 Chrysochloris asiatica | reverse complement strand
TTTTTTTTTGCCTTATAGCTCTGCTGAGACTTACAATACAATCTGAGTAAGAGTGGTGATAAAGGGCATCCTTGTCTGGTTCCTGTTTACCAGGGGAATCCTTTCTCTTTCCGTTAAGACGTTGACCTTTAGATTTGTACACATGCTCTCAATTATGTTAAAATTTCTTTCTATTATTTTATTGAGTTTAAAAAAATCAAGACTGGGTGTTAGATTTTGTCGAATGCCTTTTCTGTTTTGACTGATAAGATGTGATTCTTTTCCTATGATTTTATATATGAGATTACATAGATTGCTTTTCTAGTGTTGCACCATCCTTTTATGTCTGGAATGACCATTTTTTTCTTCCGTAGTGGTTGTACCATTTTAAAGTCCCACCATCATCGTCAGCATTTATTGTTTTCGATGTCTTTTAATTTCTAATTTACATTCTCCACTGCTATGGGTTAAGTTGTAGATCCCTAGAAAATATGTTGAAGTGTTTATTCCTCAGTTCCTATGAATCTGTCTTATTTGGAAATGACAGTTTTCCAGATGAAGTTAGTTAAATTCATGGAAGTTAAGTTGTACTTATAACAATGAGAAGAGACAGAGACACAGAGGAAGACCACCATGGGAGAAGGAGGCAGAATTTAAAGTTTTGTTGGCACAAGCCAAGGAAAATCTGGGGCTACCAGATGCTGGAAGAGATATGGAAATATCTTTCCCTGGAGACCTCAGAAAGAACGTGGCCCTGTTCATGTCCTGTTTGGACTTCTAGCTTCCAGAACTATGAGACACAGTAAATTTTTCATGTTTTAAGCCGTCGAACCCAGCAATTTCTCACAGCAGTACTAGGACATTAATAGACCAACTAAGGATAAAAAAGTTTAATACAAAAGAACACTGTAAAAAGTATTACAAAACTAGATTATACAAAAATACTTTTTTAACAGAGAAGTATGCTATTGTACCTTAGAGCTTTAGAGCACACTTTTTATATTGTCATTTCTTGTCATATTGTTGTTTCAACCTTCTCTCTAGTTTCTTGGTGGTGGGGGTGGTATGCTGTGGAGTTGATTGCTACTCTTAGCCAACCTGTGTAGGGTTTCCTAGGCTGTAAAATCTTTATGGGAGTAGAAAGCCTCCTCTTTATCCTGCAGTTTCTTGACTACAGTAAAGAAAGTAAGTTTATTAAAATAACTTTGAACTCCTCCAGCTTGTTCAAATTGGCTTATTAGAGAAAATTCTTCATTTTGATTCATCACCACAATGTAGTGATGCAGCACGGTTTTCTATTTTTAGAAGGAAATGACTGCAGATTTTTTTCCCCCTAGGTCGTCTCTGTCACAATTGTCTCTGCTTTATAACTACTGAGTCTTGATTTCAAAACTTAAAATTTCATTTAAACTTCCTTATCTAAATCTCTGTATGGAACAATAGTTAGCAATCCAAGTAGTCATAGATTGTATGCTTAAGTAAGCTGTCTCTGTATCACTCACCTTGTTTAAGGCAAAGTTTTGATTTCAGGTTTGTTCATTTCCCCACCATACTGTGCTCTGCTGATTTGGTGCCACAGGATAATGTACAGGATGGCAAGGTTGGTTTGAACTGCAAGGTTGGTGGTTCAGACTCATCAGCTGCTCCTTGGAATCCCACACAGGGTCGCTATGAGTCGGAATTGACTCCCCAGCAAACCAACAACAAGAACTGTGCCCTGCATACTCTCTTCTCTTTGTTGGTGAGTGAAAGCACACTCATTTGAATATTCATATAAGAAGTACAATATGACCTGTGTTATTTACCCAACAGGCTAAATCCTACACAGCCTTTCCATTATGCCCCAGGAGTTCATTGCATTATAACAGGAAGCTGATGAAATTAGGGTCAGAGACTTCAACTCCTTGCTCTATGAGCTTTTTAGTTTCTCTCCGCGTTCCTGGCAGATTCTGCATTTTAAAGTCTTCGCAGTGGCCTAATCAATGTGTCTGACCACTCACAAGAAAAACCAGGTAGAAGACTGGAGTAGGTCAACTTAGACCAGTACCACCACAGGTGAAAAACTGGAGCAAGTCAGTTTTCTAATGCCTTAGCCTAAGACTCCCCGTACCATTAATTCCATGGCATTCTACTGGTCAAGAAAATATCCTGATTTTATAGAAAGGACTGCATGTTTTTGTAGGTAATAGTGTGCATATGTAGGGAAGGAAGGAATTGATACCAACTGTCTTGTAAATGAGGTCCTTGGGTGGCACAAGTGACTTGCAATCATCTAACCTAGAGGTTGGCAGTTCAAAGTCACCCAACAGCACAGCGGAAGAAAGGCCTGGCAGTATGCTTTCATAAAGATTATAGCCAAGAAAACTGTATGGAGCTCAGTTCCACTCTTTTAACACATGGGGTCAACATGAGTTGGAATTGTCTCTACAGCAACACTTTTTTTTTTTTTTTTTGCTTCCTTTTTTTAAATCTGGGAAATAAGTTATCTTAAGAACATTCTTTATATGGTATGTGAATTAACATAAGTCTTTGAGGTGACTTGTAAGTGGTCTAGTACACTAAACAATCCTTTGCATTGGTTCACGCAGTTCCTTAATGGGTGGGCTTATTGACAGCTTTCTGGGGCTCAGCTCCCCTATATTTTTCAAAAATAGAAAAATTCACTTTGGAGGATGTGTGAGCAGAAGCAATGAGGTTTCAAATACACTTAAACCACTTTATCAACTTTAACTTTTACATTTTCTTTTTCCCTTAATGAAAATAAGCTCTTAAATTTATATTATCTGCTGGTAAAAAGCAATGTTCTTAATGAAACAGTAATATAACTCTGAATAGTAGTAACAGCTGTTCACAGAAGCTGCTGGTGTGGTTGTTGTTGTTAAATGCCGTGGAGTTGGTTCCGACTCGTAGCGACCCTGCACAGGGTTTCCGAGGCTGTAAATCTTTACGGGAGCAGGATGTCTCATCTTTTTCCTGCAGAACCGCTGGTAGTTTCGAACTGCTGACCTTGCGGTTCACAGCCCGATTCGTAACCATTATGAGAAATCAATTCTGACGCACAGCGACCCTGTACACAGCAGAACAAAATGAGCTGCCAAGTCCCTAAACATTCTCACTATTGTGCTTTGGTTGAGCCCAATGTTCTAGTCACAGTGTGAATCTGTCTCATTGAAGGTCTTTTTTGCTGACCTTCTACTGTACCAAGCATGATGTCCTTCTTCAGAGACTAGTCACTCCTGATGATATGCATGCAAAGGGGAAAACAAAATTTCTGTTTTAAATATAAACAAATATAATTTCCCCTCTCTCCTTTGGAGTCTTGTAGTAGTATTGACTCCTCTGAAATAATTACAACTTAATTTATATCTAAAACATTTTAACATGTTTAAACTGCTATAATTACAGAGGACAGATAAGGAACCCCAGTGGCACAATGGTTAAGTGTTTCGCTGCTAATAGATAAGCAGTTCAAATCCCACTCAGTCACTACAGCAAAGAAAAGATCTAGTGATGTGTACCTGTGAAAATGACAGCCTAGAAATCCCTATGGGGAAGTTCCACTCTGTTACATGGGTCACTATGAGTCGAATCAACTGCAAAGCTGGTACACAACAACAGATTATCAGGGGAAGAAGTACTGAAAAGGTATGGAGCCTGGAAACTGAAAGAATGAAGGAGGCTAGACTTGCTTCTGCTTGACTTGACAGGATGCATGACAGTCCTCAAATCAGGGGGATACTGTGAAGAACAACAGCAAAGAGAGCTCTTCAATTCCTGTTACAACCCAGGCCTCTCTCTGCTCAGCACTTTATTGAATATGTTGTTTTTACTGTTAAAGTGCTGTCGAGTTGGTTCCAACACATAGTGACCTGTATAGGGCTTCCAAAGAGCAGCTGGTGGGTTTGAAATGCTGATCTTGAAGTCAGCAGTCCTGTGCTTACTTGACAGTGCCACACCACACCTCCACTTTATGAATATCAAAATATTTAAAGCTGTTTTGTAAATTAGTATTGTCCTCATTTTGATGTTAAGGAATTAGGCTCAATGAATTTGAATAACTTTCTCAAGGTGCTGTGACTAAAAGACTGAGGCGTTGGCATATCGTCTAAAGTTTGTTGGGTCTCCAGGTTTACTGTTCAGAAATAGACTGGAGGAAACTGAGACTATGGCCTTTGATCACCCTTCAGGTCTGGAAAGGAACTCACCCTTGTGGTCCAATTTTCAGCCAAGCAGTATGCAGCTATATAGGGGGATGACAACATGAGTATTCTCACCATGGAATGGGCAATCATTCAAAATCAAAAGGGCAACATTTATCTAAGGACATAGTTGAGAAGGGATGGGAAAGTTGATGGAACAGATCCAGGAGCCACAGGGAGGAAGTAGAATAATTTGTTGTAGGGAGGGGATTGTAATCATTGAGGCTGTAAATCTTTATTGGGAGCAGAACGTCTCATCTTTCTCCCGCAGCACAGTTGGGAGTTTTGAACTGCTGACCTTGAGGTTAGGATCCCTATTCGTAACCACTACGCTACCAGAGCTCCTTAAATCTTCTTATGCCACCTCTTTCTTCAACACTGAAGCTCCTAAGAGCCAGTTCTACTCTCTGGTTTCTACTTTCTCCATGATACTAAATGCATAACTTATTGAGAAATACATTTCTTTGTTTACTAAATTACAAAATGTGTTTATCCTAGCATTTATTAATAAATGTTTAACTGGATTGATGTTACTGTGTGCCATCGAGTTGACTGTACACTCACACAGAGACGTGACAGAGTTGAGCTACCCCATAGGGTTTTCTAGGTGATGATCTTTAGGACAGAAAATTGCCAGGTCTGAACTAGTGCTTGATCACTGTGCCACTAAGGATCCTTAAACAGCTATTTACTTCCTAGTATTTTATTATTAAGTGCCGTTGAATTGGTTCTGACTCACAGAGACCCTTTAGAAACGGTTTCGAAGGCTGATATTCTCCCAGGGAGCAGAAAGCCTCATCAAAAATATTTGAGGAGGTTGAAATATTTTAAATGCTTTTTTAAATACCTGGTTCCAGAAAGTTTGAAAAAAAATTGAGCATTTCACATTTACTTGTTTTGAAATAACACAAAAACTCAGATTATTAACACCTGAGAGTTCACTTCTATTTAAAAATTTTCTATCAGTTACAACAGAATTCTATCTAAATAATCTAAAGTTTTTAACGACTGTAAATAATTGTAATTCTACAAGGGAACTATTCCCTTGGGTCTCGGTGGGGGGAGTTGGGATCAAATTGCAGGGTCTGTCACTGACTTACAGTCAGCTGAGATCTGGCCTAGTTTATTTTATTGGCTAATTATCTTCTTGATAGCTGAAAGGTCAAGGTCTGAGCATGTTTGTGGTCAGATGATCTCTTTTTATCTGGAGGACATGGCCTTGCCTTTGCTTAAGCAACTAACAAACTTAAATTGAGAAAAAACTTGAGGGGGAAGAGCTTTCTTTATGCTTCTGGTGGTATGGAAATTGATACCTTTTATATCATAATAACAGATGGAATATGAGGAGTAAAAAGACTTGGAAAGGGGGCGGGTTGCAATATTATTAAGATCTCCTGGCTTTTTAAAAATTTCTCTCTGGTAAATCTTTTATTTTTATTGGTAAGACTTAGACATAAATGGTCACACTTAAGTTTAAAGCATGTTGCTGTTACATACCATAGAATCAGTTTCACCTCATAGCACCCCTGAAATACGGTTTCCAAGGTGCAGCTGGTGGGTTTGAACCAGCAATCTTGTGGTGCTTATGGCACCACACCAGGACTCCAAGTTTAAAGCATAGGCAGGTGTTAATTTTTGCATTAGTTGTTTCTTTTATATCTGTGCCCCTTTTCTGAGGAGAGAAGTGTTTTGGAGGAGTGGGGATTAGGGGAAAAGACTTACCATTAATGTTTTCTCAAGGTTGCATTAACCAAGGTTTATCTGCATAAGAGATGTGGTATTTTGGGGAAATAGTTATTGATGTGGAAAATGCTAATGATACAATGAAAAGTACAAAATCAGGATAAGAATGATGTTCTGGTAGTTTCATGGTTATGAATCGGCTGCTAACCTCACAGCCAGCAGTTCGAAACTACCAGTTGTTCTGTGGGAGAAGGATGAGGCTTTCTGCTCCTGTAAAGATTTACAGCCTCGGAAACCCTGTACAGGGTTGCTATGAATCGGAACCGACTCTACGGCAAAGTCCAAAGTCCTTTCTTACTCTTATTCAATTGTCCTCTTTCCTTTTATTTCTCTTTCTGTCTCCTACTTTTCAAATCTCTGTTCCTTTTAGATATTGTTATTATAGTTATTCTAATTGATCCTCTGCTATGTGCTCTGCAGTATAAGGCTGTTAAGGGGCAGAGGCAGGATTCAAACCAAGGTTCTCCTGACACCTCATGCCTACTCTTTCCCCCACTCCATCACATTGTTTCAATAATGTGTGTGCTTTTTCTTGTTTTAAAAAAAAATAACGAACTTGCAGATTATCAAAAAAATGCTTGATGTTTCTATGGCATTTTACTTTGCTTCCAAACAAAAAGAAAGCCGTCATATCTCTCAGCTTTTCCAATGCCAAATGACATTGCAGTATGAAAAACATAGATTCAGATAGAACCTTTACAAGCAGAATACAAATGTAAAAGTCAAAGGCATAAGCTGCTGAAAACAAAGGAAGGACTGTAAGCTGTGGTAAGTTTCTTATATGGATCTTATTCATTATACTCCTAGATGTAATTTCTATTGTTAAATAAGTATAAATGAGGAGAAATGGCTGCTTGTAATAGCAGTGCTTCATCAAAAAGCCATTGTATCTTGTTTAAAGAAAAAGGTGCTTCAAGACTTTGCAATGTAAACATTTAGCATCAACTAACACAAACCTCCACTGCTCTTGAAAAGTATTTGCTCCTTCAGCAAATTGTGAACAGATTCGCACTGTTGCTTGTTATTATTTTAGCAATGATGACTGTTATTTACCACTTTGGAATTTTTT
>NW_006408527.1:2854919-2869350 GCF_000296735.1 Chrysochloris asiatica | reverse complement strand
TATAGCTCTTGCTAAGATTTCCAGCACAATATTGAATAGGCGTTCTGAATAAGGGCATCCTTGTCTTGTTAATGGCCATTGAGTCAGTTCTAACTCATAGCGACCCTGTATATGGTT
Organism: Chrysochloris asiatica; assembly: GCF_000296735.1. Classification (NCBI taxonomy): domain Eukaryota; kingdom Metazoa; phylum Chordata; class Mammalia; order Afrosoricida; family Chrysochloridae; genus Chrysochloris; species Chrysochloris asiatica. The sequence continues at coordinate 2,869,233 of NW_006408527.1, read as the reverse complement.
TCTAAGGAGTAGCTGGTGAGTTTGAACTGCCAACCTTGCAGTTCTGTTGAGTTGATTCTGACGCATAGTGACCCTGTATAAACCTTGAGGTTCAGATGGCTTTGCAGTCTAGCACATTAACACACAGCACCACACCAGGAGTCTGTGTATATGTATCTGTGTGTATGTGTGTGGGAGTGCAAACTCCTTTGAAGACAGACATCATTACTTATAAATTTTTTTTCAATGATTTTTTTCCCCTCCTTCAACGGTCTACTAGTCTGTTCCCTCCTTGGAGAGTCATCCTGAGGGGACTGAAGACTTCAGGGATTACCTATTTAACTTAGGTGTTAGGAGGTTAATTCCCAGTGTAGCCTCTTGAGATACAGTTGATGTTACAAGTTCCTTCAGATCTTTGCAGCCACCATGAACAGCTCATGGAGTTGTCATGAGAGTCTGTGGGAGATGATGAAGATAAATGCTCGTTTATATCAAAGTCCTGTGTCTGTGGTATGTCAAAATTGTTGCCTAGGAATAAAGATAATTTATGGCCTCATAAAAATATATTAAATGTCAGTCTTAAATGATGTATTTTAAGAAAGTAGCTGTTGTTAGCATTGTAAAACCTTTATATCATCTTTCCCCATAAAAGTGTTTGTGCAAAAGTTAAAGATATGTGAAGAATGGCACTTAAACATTTCATTTTACAAGAAGGACAATAATTCATGCTTTAGCCAATATTTTCCCTAATGAAATGTTTTAATTTCTGAATCAGGCCTGGTGGTGCTGTGGGTTAGGCATGGGTTTGCTAATCAGAAGGTCAGCAGCTCAAACTTACCCATGTTTCCACATAAGAAAGATGAGGCTTTGTGCTCCCATAAATATTGTCATTCCCAGAAACCCTACATAGGCTTGCTGTGAGTCAGAATCCACTCTGTGGTAGTGGGTGCCTGGCCAACTGTCAAGCTAATCCATTGTTAATTACTCAGTTGACTGAGACTATCTCAAACCTTGGGGGGTACAGTAGTTGTGTACAATAAGCACTTGACTGTGAAGCCTAGGTTCGAGCCCACCAGCTCCTCTGAGGGGGAAAGATGAGACTTTCTGCTTCTGCAGAAAGCTTAAAAGCCTTGGAAGTCCTATACAGGTTTCCTACACCACCACCACCAACAACGACAACAATCTCACTCCTTAAGGAGGTTCAGAACTTCTCAGGGTCACCATTTTGCATTTCATTTTGTTGTTGTTAGCTGGACTTTGACTAGTTCTAGTCCCTGAATTAAACATACAGATAGACTTGTGACTCATCTGGCTTTTAAATTTTGGATACTACTAGGAGAAAACTTTTGGACAAACATTGCATTTTAATTTTTGAAGTGACAAATTGTACACTGTAAGTTTTAGAACCCATAATTCATATCCTTTTTCAAACAGAAAAAAAAAAAAAGGCAGAGGAAAAACCCCATATTCATTATTTTTTGCTCTCTGTATTATCTGGCTTTGTGTTCAGTGAGGTCTTCTTGAAAAGGTTAAGTAACTTGGAAACTTACAAGATGTTCCTAGTCTCATGTCCTATTCAGTTCTTCTCCCAGGAGAGGAGGCTGAAGATGTTATTTATGCCAGGCATTGGGATTTCTGACCTGTAGAGCCATTGGAGTAACACTGTATTGAAGAAAAGTGAAAAGATACATGTGATATATATCTTGAGCTAAGAGGGACATTAAAAAAATGATGTGACGCCTATACATACAGAGTCCTGGTATGGTGCTGTGGGATAAAACATGAACCACAAGGTCAGTGGTTCAAACTCACCAGCCACTCCTTGAAAACCCTATATACAGGGTCACTATGAGTCAGAATTGACTCCACGGCACTTAAAAACAACAGATATATGGTGTTTTTAGCAAGTCAATCAGAATGACATGAAAAACTAGAGAATAATACAAGATAGTAGGCAACAAAGAGTTCACTCATATGACATAAATTGCAAGTGTTAAAAAGTGTCTGAGAAAGGAGACACTGTGTGGGCTAGCATTTCTGGAAAAGATGACAGAATGTTCTGTGAGATTATTTTGAAGAGTAGGTAGAACTTGTTCAGAGGAAGAAGTGTTTGCTTTCCAGATGGAACTAAACCATGATGAGATGGTGATAAGTAGGTGACCTTGGGGTACATCCTGGCTTATGATGCTGGAAGTTACGCTACTGGTATTTCAAATACCAGTAGGGTCACTGATGGTGGACACGTTTCAGTGGAGCTTCCATAATGAGACACACTAGGAAAAAAGGCCTGGTGATCAACTTTGAAAATGAGTCTCTGAAAACTTGGCTCACAAGAAAATGCTTTTTGACTAGTTTGCATTTTCATCAGCAGGGATCAGTCACTGGAGGAGGACATCACGTTTGGTGAGAGCCAGTGAGGTTGAGGAAGACCATGGTGAGATTGATTGGCATCGAAGTTGACAACAAGGCACTTGGACAGACCAACAGTGTTTTGCTCTGTTGTATATACAGTGGGACTTGACAATGCTGCCTTGCTTTTCCCTGTCTCCCAAGTTCTCCGCCTTTGAAAGGGTACAGTTGCCACTTTTCTCTCTCTCTCTAGTTAGTGGAAAACATTTGAGTCAAGTTTCCTGCTTACATAGGTTCCAGCATTGCAGATTTTATTTACTATTTAAGATTGCAATGAGTCAGGTTGACTTAACTGCAGCTATTGTTGTTATTGTTGTTAAGTGCCATCAAGTTGTTTCTGACTCATAGCAACTCTGTTTAGGGTTTTGAAGAAGTGGCTGGTGGGTTTGAACTGCCAACTTTTTGGTTTAAAGTCCAGTGCTTTGTTTATAGAGCCATACCAGGAGTCCTATTTTATCTACCTCTTTGTTTATCTGATAGTTGGAAATAAAGTAGAAGATAATACTTTCATTGTGATAGAACCATTAACTCACCACGATAGCTATTTCTTCTGAAAAGAAAAAAATTTTTTCTACCATGTAAATTTTGGAAGATACATTTGAAATAGAGGTTTGTGTGTGCATAATGCAACAGTTCCCATAGGTTGCAGCTTGAGACACACTGGGTGGTATCCTGGCTCAGCCCTTCCATGCTGTGTGACTTTGAGGGAAGTTTCTTAATTTGATGAGTCTCCAAAGCTCCCTGTGGCCTGTCTTTTCTATCCTTACTTTAGAGAAACCATTCCAGGTGCCATTGAGTTGAGTCTGACTCACGGAGATGCCACATGTTACAGATCTGAGCTCCGTAAAGTTCTTTTGTCTGTAATCTTTACCTAAGGCATATCTGCTGTGTTGATGGATGGCTGTGAATTGCCAACCTTTTGGTTTATAGTCAAAAGCAAATCATGTGTGCCTCCCAGGAACCTTTTCTGGCTTTGCTTTCTACTCTTTTCCAATATAAGGAGCCTCTGATAGCATAGTGGTTAGGAGTTGGATTGCTAACCTCAAGGTCAGCAGTTCGAAACTACCATCTGTTCCATGAGTAAAAGATAAGGCTTTCTGTTCCCATAAAGATTTACAGTCTCAAAGACCCTATACAAGGTCATTATGAGTAGGGATTGACTCCATGGCACATAACTAACCAACCATTCATTTTCCAATATACATCCTTCCCACAAATCAAGGTCATTTCTGCTATGACCTATAAACTTGTACCTTCATATGTTTCATCCAGGTTGAATTACAATAAAGAAAAATTTACCTTGCCTGTTTCTACTATGTTGATGAAGTCTTGAGGTTTTTACAGGTTATCTTGGTCTTCTTTGATTGCCTTTTAGCATTTTGAATTTGTATCCTGGCTGCTCATGCTTTATTCAGAAATGCTATCATATTATGTATAGCGTCTGTGTGCATCCTTCACTTGGTAACAATTTCTTTTTGGCAGTGATTGTTTGTAGTGTAATGTTAAACCCATTGGTTTGTTGGTAAAGTGCCATTAGTTGCTGTGAAGTGACTTGTTGGTAAAGTGCCATTAGTTGCTGTGAAGTGACATTGAGTTTGTTCTTACTCACAGAGAACCTGTGTAGGGTTTCTGAGGAGTGGCTGGTGGGTTTGAACCACTGACTTTGCAGTTAACAGTCCAGTGTTTATTCTACAGCACCATACCAGGACACAGTTAAACCCACAAGAGATGCTTAATATTCACATGTCAGTTAATTCAATGCACTGAAAATTGTGAACTTTTGAACTGTTTCTTGGTTACTTACTGTTGCAGATTCAATGTTTGCCACCAAAACATATGTTAGAATCCTAACCTTCTATAACTGTGGAAAAGAACCCTGGTGGGATAATGGTTAAACCCAAAAGAGACCCTGTGGCACAGCGGGTCAAGCACTGGGCTGCTAGTCAGAGAGGTCAGTGGTTCAAACCCACCAGCTGATCTGTAGGAGAAACATGAACCTGTGCGCTCCCATAAAGATTTACAACTTCAGAAACCCTAGAAAGCAGTTCTTCTTTGTCCTATGTTGTTGTAGTTTAGTGTCATCCAGTCGGTTCCTACCCATAGTGACCCTGTACAGGGTTTCCAAGGAGCAACTGGTAAACCTGAACTGCCAACCTTGTGGTTCAAACTGATTTTGCAGTCCAGCTCATTAACTCACAGCACCACACGAGGACTCTTAGAGGGTTGCTATAAATCAGAAAAGACTCAATGGCAGAGGGTTTAGTTTGGGTTTGCTAACCAAAGTGTTGGCAATTGAACCCACTCAGAGGCTCTGTGTGATGATCTACTTCTGCAAAGATGTTGTCATTATGTTAAGATGGCTTCCAGTTGGTTATGACTCATAGAGACTCTATGTACAACAGAACAAAACACTGTCCAATCTATCTCATTGGGGATCTTCCTCATTGCCACTGACCCCACACTTTACCAAGCATGATGTCCTTCTTCAGGGATTGGTTCTTGCTGATAACAGTGCCCGAAGTACAAGAGACCAAGTCTCACTGTCCTCACTTCTAAGGAGTATTCTGGCTGTTTGTTCTAAGACAGATTTGTTGCTTCTAGTAGTCCATGATAGTTTAAACATTCTTAGCCAACATTATAATTTAAATGCATTGAGTATTCTTCATTTTTCCTTATTCATTTCCCAACTTTCATATGCATATGAGGCAATTGGAAACAAAAATATGAAGTTGTAAAGATTGCAGTCAGGAAAACCCTATGTCGCAGTTCTTTATCACATGGTTTCACAGTATAAATCCCCACTGAACTCTCCTGTGAATATGATCCTTTTTGGGCCTAGTGTTTTTTTTCTCATGCTAAAGAGGCCATGTCTGTGAAGGGTGTGTCTTAAACCTAACCACTTTCCAGATATAAAATCAACAGACTAGTCTAGAGATACTGCTTTTGTTGTTAAGTGCCATCAAATCTGTTCTGACCCTTAGCAACCCTGTATAGGGTTTCCAGTGAGTGGCTGGTGAGCTTGAACTCTGCTGACCTTGAGGTTCAAACCGACTTTGCTATCCAGCGCATTAACCCAGTGCACCATCCCAGGACTCCATTCTTCATATACTGTTGTGGTGGTTGTGTGCTGTTGAATTGGTTACAACTCATAACACCACTATATAGGGTTTCCAAGACTGTAAATCTTTATGAACAGAAAGCCTCATTATTTCCCCACAGAGAAGCTAGTGATCTTACAGTGCAGCCTAACACGTAACCCACCAGAGCTTCTTATGAAGAAGTGTTGTTGTTGGTTCTGACTCACAGTGACCCTGTATAGGGTTTCTGGGAAACTGCTGACCCTGTGGTTTAAATCTACGTTGTGGTTCAGTGTTTATCCTACTGCGCCAGACCAGGGCTCCTCTTCAGAATTATTACATATTGAAAATAATTGCCATTACATTTTCTTAAATCCCTCCATCCCCACAGATTGGTTTTCTTAGGTGTTTATAATAAAAATTAAACTTTTGTTACTGAAATTACCATTTTTAGGCAGATGATTATAATATAGTCAGATAATTGTTCACATCTGAATTGCTAAAACAGATAAAGACCAATTTTTATTTATAAATACAGATGTATCACACAAGAGCAAATGTGGAAAACTCAATTAGAAGTTGGTTGGGATAATATACATTTCTTTTCAAGTGTGTATTTTCTAAAGATGTGTAAGATTAAAAGAAAAGCTAAATTAAAATAATGTGGCTATCTTGTGTGATTTGCTAAAATCTTAGAACAAATGGTGTAAAATTATACACAAATCAGTAATGTGATTTAAGCAAATGGTTATATTTTTCTTCAGGTAGCGTAAGTTAAACACTGTAATAAGTTAATCAGTCAAAATGGCACCAGGAGCAGACAACCACAAAGGAAACAGAAGAGGGATAGCATCCCATTTTGAGAGGCCTGCACCCCTTACTAAAAATCAAATAAATATCCCTCCCTTTTATTAAGATGGGATCAGTGAAGGGTGACATCAGACCTGCCCCTGGGGGGAGGGTATCTAGGACCAGGAACAACAAACTGTACTTAGTCCATCCTCCCCAGTTCCAAAGAGTGTTCTCCACTCCTGGAGACAGACCCACTTTTCTCTGAAGTGTACTTTTGCTTTGCAAAAAACTGCCTCTGAGTGAATGCTTATTGTGTGTGTAATTGAGAAGCAGCAACTCAGTTGAGGCTGATTCTTCAGACTCCTGAGAGAGGTGGGCCAGAGGGGATATAACACAGTCATTACAATTCCTTCAATTTCTGTTTATAAGGAAATTAGCCTAATTTCACTGTCACATTTGAGGGACAGCTTTGCTGGATATATGATTCGTGATTGGCAGATTTTTTTGTTTCAGAGTATTGTGTTAGTCATCCCATTGCCTTTTTGACTATATGGTTTCTGCTGACAAACCAGAGCTTAGTCTTACTAGTTCTTCTTAGGTAATTTTGGTTTTATTTGAGTTGCTCTCATGATTCTTTCCTTAACTTTGGCTTTGGAAATTTTGATTATGATATTTCTGGGTGATCTTCTTTTGAGATCTATCCTGTGTGGGGTTCATGCAGCTTCTTGTATGCTTATCTTCTTGTCTTTCCTGATGTTAGAGAATACATTTTCTTTCAACAACTTTTCAGCAGTATTCTGAGTGATTTTTGTTGTCTCTTCCGGTTCTGGAATTCCAATCATCTTTAAGGTGTTGCTCTTTATGGTTGTCACAAAGAATTCTTAGATTTTGTACATTTTTTTTCACCTAATTGTTCTTCTAGTATACAAGTAATGAGATTTGTCTTCAAACTTACTAATTTAGGCTTCTACTGTTTCAAATCTACTGTTTAGCCTTTTCAATGTCTTTATTGTCCATTTCTGAAATATCACTCTTATGGATTTCTGTTTATGTACTGTTTCAAAAACTGCTTCTATTTTGTCTGTTCTTGTAATGATTTCCTGAATTCCTCTAAAGTTTTTTTCTGTGCTTTCCTAGACTTTTCTGTGAATCCTATGAAGTTACCTAAATATTACTATTTTGAATTCTTTTTCAGTTAGTTCCATTATGTTTTCTGGTTCTGCATCCTAGTCATTTGTTGGAGCTATTCTCTCTTGCTTCTTCGAGAGAGCTAAAATTGTCTGTTGTCTCTGGGGTATTGTGGGATGCTCATATTTGTATTTAATAGGTGATTGTATGTGTTTAGACTCTCACTGTCTCCTGCAGGCGTATTTAGAGAATGGAAATACGGGCACCATTCTTCTTTGCCATTTGTGCATGTCAGTTAGGATAGGTTTGGCTGGAGTTGCATGCTCTCTATTATTAATCATGAGGTCTATGAGGTGGTATTGGCTCTTGCCCAGAAGGTGGAATTGTAGAGCGTTTGTGGCTGGGCTGTATTAGCACAGTTGCTGTCTCCTGTTGGGTGGAAAAGAGAAAACTCCTCCTCCTCCTCACACAATAAAACAAAACAAAATAAGCAAACAAGGAACCAACAGTAAAAAGAGAAAGTAATAAAGATAAAAAAAGAAATAAAAATAGGCACCAATCAGAAAAAAAATGAGGGTGAGTCAAAAATTATCCACACTTTGACTGTGGAATGTATTTTAATAAGCTTTTAGAAAATACAAATACATTATTTTAAGACATAATCTCAATGTTTTCAATATACTTTGTCCATCTGTCAATAAGCTTTCATATTCCCTTATTTTAAAAGTTTTAGGCTGAGTATGAGCCACGAATACACTGCTCTCTTCACTTCTTCATCAGAGGTGAATCTTGATCCTTGAAGGGCTGTTTTCAGGGGACCAAACAGGTGGAAGTCTAATGGAGCAAGATCAGGACTATAGGGAGGATGCTTTAACACCTCAAAATGAAGTTTTTGCAGAATCAACAGTGTGGGCAGAGGTGTGTGGACATGCGTTGTCATACAAGATCACAGTGCCCTTGAATAGTTGTTTTTGCTGTTGTTGTTAAGTGCTGTAGAGTCGGTTCTGACTCATAGCAACCCTGTACAAGGTTTCCGAGGCTGTACATCTTTATGGGAGCAGAAAGCCTCATCTTTCTTCTGCAGAACAGCTATTAGTTTTAAACTGCTGACCTTAAGGTTCACAGCCCGATTCATAATCACTACACTACCAGAGCTCCTTTTGGATAGTAGTCCTCTGCATTTATTCTGAAGTTTAGGTTCAGCTCTTTAGTGGCATCTCACTGTAATGAGCACTGTTGATTGAGTTGAGTCTTTTTTCCTTATAGTGTTCCAGTATTGACCCTTGAGAGTCCCAGAAAACTGTAAGCTGATGGTTGACTTTTGAAGTTTTTCTTGGTCGTTGATGGTGTTTGCATTCCATATTCTGTTGCTTACTCTCAGGCTCATAATGATGAATCCATGTCTCATCACCAATAACAATTTTTTAAAAGAAATTTTTACCTTCCTTTATGGGTCCAAATTTTGGTTGCATATGTGTAAATGCTTCTGTTTATGCTCTTTGTGAGTTGTTTCAGTACCCATCTCACACAAACTTTTTGATACCCAAGTATCTTGTGGAATATTTCATAGGCAGATATTGTCACATCCACTGTCAAATATTGCCACATAATCCACTGTCACTCATCTATTTGACAGGATCAATTGATGTGAATGCTCAGTGTTGTCATCATCTGTGGTCGTGGACGGGTGTTTTAATGTAAGTGCAGTGCAGATAATTTTTGACTCACCCTCATATAATGACTATAACAACAAAAGTGGGATGGGGAAATGGAGCTATATTAAAAAAAAAAGAAAGAAAATTAAAGGAAGAAATAAAAGCCAACACTTACAGATAACTAAAAAGGACAGGAAAATGGAGCCATAGAAGAGAAAAATAAGAGAGAAAATAAATAAAAACAGATACTTTGACAAACTAGGCACAGGCAAGATAAGGAAGAATTTAGAGTAGTAAAGACAAATGAAAAGGGAAATAAGAGAAGAAAAACTGAAATGAGAAACAGAAGAAAAGAAGGAAAAACAAAAATGGTAACAGGAAAGATAAAATTCAAGGGAATGGAAGGAAAAGAAAGAAAAAACAAACAAAAAAAAGTGAACAAAAAAGGGGAGGAAAAGCAAATTCAAAAACAATAACAAAAACTAATACACTGTTGGACCTGGAGAGGAGAAAACTTTGAGGGACTCTTGCAAGTCAAAGAACTCATGAGTTTGGTGTGGGAGGGATCTAACAGCAGAGTTCAAGGCCCTAGATGGAGTTCCTATCAGCCTTGGTGTTACATATGTTCAGGGCACTAAATCAGAAAGTAGTTCATGGAGGCTCCTTGAAGGAGTTGGTTTCAGTGTCAATTAGGACCACAGGGCAGCTGGGGGGATGTTGACTGATTAAATGCTGGTGTGGAGCCTCTGCATGTTCTGTGGGTCAGGAACTGAGCCTGCTTTACTCCAGGAACTACAGCAGAGCAGCCAGCCCCCATCTCACACTGGTTTAGCTCCCAACCCCATTGCTCTGAATTCCACGAGAGCAGGGTCTGCAGGTGGGGTGGATGAAGGTGGGAGTTGGCCATACCTCTGGTCACCAAGGGAGCATGGGGGAAAAAGAAGAAGGAATCACACTTTTCCAGTCACTTGTGGGCAGTTGCTCTTCTAGGACACCTTCTGTTGTCAAAGTTGCTCATGGATGGTCACGCTGTGTTGGCCAACTGTTCACCAGTTAATTTCCCATCTCTAACAGTTCCTGCTCAGCCTCTCCTTCTAGCAAGCACTCAGTACACTTCTCTGTCCTTTTCTCTAAAGTTCAGGGTGCTAGAACTTTCATCTGTGTTTGTTTCATTTGATCTCACATATCTTTGCTGTAGATACAATGGAGTAGACGAAGGATATGGAACAAAACTAAAAATCATAAAGACTAGGCTCAGTGGTTGGATAGAGACTGGCAGAATCCTGAGCCTATGGCCCTTTAGTCACCTTTCAGGACTGGAATTGAACTTACCCTGTGACTCAATTTTCAGCCAAACCATAGAGGGTTACTGTAAGGGGAACAGTAACACTCATGAGGTACATACTCCTTAGAATAATCAGACATTTGAGATTAACACACACAAAAAGCATTTAACCAAGGAAAAAGTTCAGAAGGAATAGGATAAGTAATGTCATAATGAGGAGATTGCAGCTCACTGGATAAAACAAAATGTGCATGGATTGCTAAAGGTGAAACTGACTATCTGTTCTGTTGAATGTAAAACTAATGATCTTCACCCAATTCACAATGAAAAGCTTTTAAAAAATAAAGCACTTAAGGGGAGAAAATGCAACCAAAAGTACCATTATGAAATAAACCAAACATTTGGTAAAAAAAAAAAAAAAAGAAAGAAAAAGAAAGGAAATACAAGACAAAAGGTTTTCATACAAAAAGAAACAATATTTTGATGATTTCCAGGGGTGGGAGGGAAGATTTATCCATTGGCTAGAGGGTTGTTGTTAAGTGCTGTCGAGTTGGTTTCAACCCATAGCGACCCTGTATAGGGTTTCCAAGGAGCAGCTGGTGAGCTTGAACCACTGACCTTGCTGTTCAAACGGCTTTGCAGTCTGGCGCATTAACCCACAGCGCCACACCAGGGTAGGTATATGTTAACTTGAGTGATGGGGAGAGGGCAATATGCAGGAAGAGGGGAGTTGGTAGAAGAAAGATGAAGAAAGGTAAAGACACAGGAAGCTATGCAAGGGCTGATGTGATACAGGTAAATTGTGGTGGTGGTAGTATGCCATGGAGTCAGTTCCAATGATACATAAAACTTTGAAACAACAGTGTTTTGTGTGAAGATACATGCATGGACAGAGATGCAGGCTAAATGGATATGGGAGGAAGAGTGGGATATATAGGTATATGTATCTGATGGTGGTGATGGTTATGTGCTCTGGCGTCAGTTCCGGCTCACAGCAACCCTGCATAGTGTTTCTGAAACTGTGAATCTACAGAAACAGAAAGCTTTGTCTTTCTTCCCTGGAATCGCTGGTAGTTTCAAACTCTGACCTTGAGAATAGCAGCCCAATTCATAACCACTATGCTTCCAGAGCTCCATATAGATATGCCTATGTATACATATAAAGATATATGCTATCGAGTTGGTTCCAACTCATATTCATCCTGTATAGGGTTTCCAGGGAACAGCAACTGAGTTTGAACCACTGGCCTTGGGTTTCAAACCAACCTTGTGGTTATCTTACAGCACCACACCAGGACTATATATGTATATGTATATGTATATGTATATGTATATGTATATGTATATGTATTGTTGTTATTGTTATGTGCTGTGGAGTCTGTTCCGATTCATAGCGACTCTGTACAGGGTTTCTAAGGCTGTAAATCTTTACGGGAGTAGAAAGCCTCATCTTTCTCCCGCGGAGCAGCTGGCAGTTTCGAACTGCTGACGTTGCGGTTCGCAGCCTGATGTGTAACCACTTTGCAACCAGAGCTCCTGTATATGTGTGTGTGTGTGCGTGTACATATATATATATATATCTGACCCAAGCCATGGTATTTCCAATAACCTCATATGGATGTGAAAGCTGGGCAGTAAATAAGGAAGATTGTAGAAGAATTGATGCCTTTGAGTTGTGGTGTTGGAGGAGAATACTAAAAGTGCCATGACTGCCAAAAGAACCAATAGATCTGTTTTGGAAGAAGCACAGCCAGAGTGTTCCTTGGAGGCCAGGATGGCTAAGCTTCGCCTCTTATACTTTGGACATGTTGCCAGGAGGAAACAGTCGCTGGAGAAGGATGTCGTGCTGGGTAAGATGGAGGGTCAGAGAAAAAGAGGAAGACCCCCAACGAGGTGGATCGGCCAGGTGTCATCATTGATGGCGTCAAGTGTGGCAGTGGTAGTGAGGTTGGCCCAGGATCGGACATTGTTTTGTTCTGCTGTGCATAGGGTCATTATGACTCGGTTCCAACTCGATGGCACCTGACAACAACAACATATATATAAATATCAATGTGTATGTGTATGTATATATAGATATAGATATGTGTATATAAGTGTGTGTGTGTGTATATAAATACAAATATGTGTGTGTATATATATGGAGCTGTGGTAGTGTAGTGGTTACGAATCAGGCTGCGAACCGCAAGGTCAGCAGTTCGAAACTACCAGCCGCTCCATGGGAGAAAGATGAGGCTTTCTGCTCCTGTAAAGATTTACAGCCTCGGAAACACTGTTCAGGGTCGCGGTGGGTCAGAACCGACTCAACAGCACTTGACAACAATATATGTATATATATATACTGCAATCACGTTAAACTTACATATGCATATATGTTGTTGTTGTTGTTGTTATGTGCCGTGGAGTCCGTTCTGACTCATAGCGACCCTGTACAGGGTTTCCACATTGTATATATATGTGTACCACGAATATGTAAGAGCTTGAAAGAGGATGTTTGTACATGGGTAATCACAGCAGGAAAGTGGGATAGCTGTTTTTGCATGGAGGGGATTGCAATTATTGAGATCAGCCACAATCCGTTTCTCTATTCTCCCAGTAGTAGTTTATGCTTAACCTGCTGCCATCTTATTCATTCCATCTCAGTGACCCTACAGGACAGGGTAGAACTGCCCCATAGGGTTTTCAAGGCTGTAATCTTTATAGAAGTATGTTGTCCCATTTTTGTCCCATGGGACATCTGGTGGGTTTGAACTATAGAACTTTCAGTTAACAGCCAAGAGCTTTAGTCACTGTGTTACCAGGATTCCTAGTCTATGCTTGTTGTTGTTGTTGTTGTTGTTAAGTGCTGTCGAGTCAGTTCTGACCCATAGTGACCCTGTATAGGGTTTCTGAGGAGCTTCTGGTGAGCTTCAACCGCTGATCAAAAGACCCATAAATATATACATGTTCTATTCTTTTTGTGAATATAGTATGGCATCCAAATGGTTTTCCATTGTTTTTTGTATTAATCAACATATATACATTAGAGATTATTCTATTTCAGAACCTTTGAAATTATATTTTTCAGGGCCAGAAATGTATTTATCTAGTCTCCTGTTAAACAACAAAAGGTTGTCTTACACCTTTCGTTCATGCTCAATTAATAGCCTTGTAAATAGAATGTTGCGCACACTTTGAGCCTTTCTGAAGAATAAATTTGTGAGTGCGGTATTGTTACAGTAATGGGACTGTGTCTTAAAATTTGATTGTTGTTGTTAAGTGCTGAGGAGTTGGTTCTGACTCATAGTGACCCTGCACAGGGTTTCTGAGGCAGCAAATCTTACATGAGGAGAAATCCTCATCTTTCTAATGGACTCAAACTCGCAGCCCGATGCGTAACCCACTATGCCACTAGACCTCCTTATCCAAGATGATAGACCTGTGTGTCTGTCTAAACCAAAACTCAAATCAAACTAAAAAAAATTTATACTCACAGTAACTTAACTGAGTTTTGAAATTCTAATTTAATAAGGCAATAAATAATATCTTAAGAGATGTATTTTAGATTTCCTTTAATATCTTTCAAATATTTTAGATGAATGTTTCTATTATTTTTTGAATCATGTTCTTGTCTTCTGTCCATTGTTTTATTGGCTTATTGGCCTTTATAGGATTTTATTATATATTGTTTTTGCAAGTATTTTTGCCTGTTATTTATTTTTATCATTGTGCCTTGAAGAAAGGTTTTACCATTGTAAAATATATATAACAAAGTTACTGCTGTTTTAAGTATTTTTCAGTATGAAATTCAGTGGCATTAATTTCATTACTTTCATCATGTTTTACAACCAGCACTACTGCCCCTTTCCAAGTGTTTTTTTAATTACCCTAAACAGAAATTTAGTACCCCTAAGGAGCTCTGGTAGTGTAGTGGTTACGAATCGGGCTGCGAACCTTAAGGTCAGCGGTTCGAAACTACCAGCCGCTCCGCGGGAGAAAGATGAGGCTTT
>NW_006408527.1:2850976-2852574 GCF_000296735.1 Chrysochloris asiatica | reverse complement strand
TTATTCACTGTCCAGCTTTCGCATCCATATGAGGCTATTGAAAACACAATGGCCTGGGTCAGGCACACCCTAGTCCTCAAGCTGACATCTCTGCTCTTCAGGCTATAGATATAGATACAGATATAGATATAGATATATAGATGCGTTAATTTCTGGATTCTCAATTCTGTTCCATTGATCTATGTATCTTTCATTGCACCAGTACCAAGCTATTTTGACCACTGTAGCCATGTAGTAAATTTTGAAATCGGGGTCTGTTTCCTTTCCAGATAAAGTTTGTATTTCTTTTTTCCATCTCTTTGAAGAATATTGTTGGAACCTAGATTGGGATTGCATTATATGTGTAAATTGCTTTGGGCAGTATTGACATTTTCACAATGTCAAGTCTTCATATCAAGGAGCATGGTACATTCTTTCATTTTTGTAGTTTTCTTTGTATCAAGTCCTTTGTTTCTCTGGTTACATTATTCCTAGATATTTCATCCTTTGGGTAGCTATTGTAAATGGTATTGCTTTCTTTTTAATGCTATCATTTTTGGTATAGAAGTATCCAACTGATTTTTTTATGTAGATCTTATATCCTGCCACTTTGCTGAATCTTCCAGTGAGGTCTAGTAGCTTTTTTACTGAGTCGTTGTGGTTTTCTACATATAGGATCATATTGTATGCAAATAGAGTATTACTTCCTTTTTGCCAATTTGGATGCCTTTAATTTCCCTGTCTTGCTGTATAGCTCTTGCTAAGACTTCCAGCACAATATTGAATAGGAGTGGTGACAAAGGGCATCCTTGTCTGGTTCCTGTTTGCTGAGGGAAGGCTTTCATTTTCTCTCCATTGAGAGTAGTGTAGGCTGTTGGTTTTGAAAATATGCTCTTAATTATGTTGAGGTATTTCCCTTCAATTCCTATTTTGTTGAGTGTTTTTATCAAGAATGGGTGTTGGACTTTGTCAAATGTCTTTTCAGCATCAATCGATATGATCTTTTGGTTCTTTTTTCTTATTTCTGTTGGAAAACATTGATCATTTTTGTAATGTTGAACCATTCTTGCATCCCTGATATGAATCCCATTTGATCATGATGTATTTTAGATGTGTTGCTGGATTCTGTTGGCTAGTATTTTGCTGAGAATTTTTGCAACTATGTTCATGAGGGATATTAATCTGTCATTTTCTTTCTTAGTGACATCCTTCCCTGGTTTTGGTATGGTTATGCATGCTTCATAAAATGTATTAGGAAGTTTTCTATCCTCCTCTATCTTCTGGAATAATTTGAGTAGAATTGGTGACAGCTCTTCCCTAAATGTTTGGTAGAACTCACCAGTGAAGCCATTTGGGCCTGGACTTCTTTTGGTTGGGAGTCTTTTTATGACCTGACCAATTTCTTCTTTAGTTATGGGTCTGTTCAGGCTTTCTACTTTACTCTGTGTAAGTTTAGGTAGGTTGTGTTTATCTAAAAATGTATCCATCTCTTCTAAGTTTTCAAATTTGTTTGAGTACAACTTTTCTAAGTATTGTTATTATCCTTTTGATTTGTCCAAATCTCTTGGCTTCTGTTTATCCTGGAATGTTTTGATTACACCATCATATTTGATTGATAG
>NW_006408527.1:2840374-2850876 GCF_000296735.1 Chrysochloris asiatica | reverse complement strand
TCTACTCCCGTAAGGATTTACACCCTCGGAAACCCTGTACAGGGTCGCTATGGGTCGGAACCGACTCGACGGCACTTAACAACAACAACAACATGGCACTATGGGTTAATGTGATGGGCTGTCAGGTTGGTTTGAATCGCAAGGTCGGTGGTTCAAACTCAGTAGCCACTTGTTGGAAATCCTATGCAGGGTTGCTATGAGATAGAATTGACTGGAGGGTCTTAACAACAGCAATCAATAATGCCCCATTTCCTACCTCCTCCTGTCATTGGCACTATGCATTTAAGTGGGATCATTTAAATGGAAACTTACAATATTTGCCTTTTTTGGTGTGTGTGTGTGTTATTTCCCTAAATGTAATGTTATGTGTGTTTTTTTTTTTTATTTTTTTTATTTGCTGTTTCCCTAAACATGCTTTTAAAAATTCATCCATGTTGCAGCATGGATGAAACTACAACAAAATTAGTACTTCATTTATTTATATGCCATGTTTTGTTTATCTTTTCATCTGTTGATGGACATTTAGGCAGTTTCTACCTTTTGGCTATTATGAATGATGTAATGAACATTGGTGTATACCTATCTGACTGATTTACTGCTTTCAAGTCTCCTGGTATATAACCAGGCGTGGAACTTTTGAGTTTTATGTTTCCCTTTTGCTTTCACCATGAAGAAATTGATTTTTTACTTTATGTGTTTGAATTTGCTCCGAGCTTTTGTATCCTACTTGGAAAGTCCTTTTCTAATCTACAGTTAAAGAAAGAAAAATTTCCCTGAGTGTTTGTTAATGCTTTATGGTTTCTTTTTCTTCATTTCAGTGCTTTAAATATTTGCTCCATGTGGTATTTACTTAGACATAAAAAGTGAGATGGGGATTAAGTACTTCCCGCAACCCAAATGTCTATCCTGTTGATACAGCAGTATCTATTAGATGGATGGCCCTTTCATCATACACTAAAATCCTAATTATATATGCTTCTATTTTCTGTTCTTTCGGTTAGTTGTTCTGGATGCTTTAGTACCACCACATTGTGTTAATTACTATAATTTTAAAGAAGATTTCAATATCTGTTTATAAGTATAGTCATCTCCCTTCTTCCCCTTGGGCTTTCATAGATAAATATTCCCATGAATTTTTTTTTAGAGCTTTAGAATGACCCTATCTGTGAATTATGTTTTTATTTTACTGCAATCACATTAAACTTAAATATTTATTTAGAAAGAACTCGAATTTTTATAACATTGAATTTTCCTGTTCCATAATAGGAGCAGCCTTCTCACTTACTGACTGTGAGTTGGAATTGGTTTGATGGTAACTGGTTTGATTTTTGAATGCTTGGCACATGGCAGTCATTTAGGGTATTTTTGGAATATAGAATAAGTGAATTTAATAAAAATGACTATTTCTGCTTAGAATCCTGATGTGGTGCTGTAGGGTAAGCACTTAACTGCTGCTAACCATGAGTTTCGCAGTTCAAACCTACCAGCCACTCCTTGGAAACCCTATACCGGGTTGCTATGAGTCAGAACCAACTTGATGCTGCTTAACAACAGCACCATTTCTACTTAATGATCTCTATTGGCTAGGCTAGCACTTAGATTGTTTCATTAAAGATATGTTAAAAGCTCAGTCATGGATGGAATCATATACCTCAAAAAGAAATGTGGTCATCCTAACCCCAGGGCCTGTATATATGACCTTGTTTGGAAATAGGAATTTTCTTTTGTTAATGGGGCAGTATCAGAGTCAGATGGTCCTAAACCTAATCACTTCTATGTGATGGTTTATAAAAAGAGAAGAGCAGACACAGGTACACATATACAGAGGGAAGGTGGCAAAGGAGCTCCAAGGATCACTAGCAGAAATGAGGGCAAGATCCACAGAAGAAACTGACATGGCTGATGCACTGATTTGGACTTTTTAAGTGTTCAGAATTGTGAGAAAATAAATTTCTGTGCTTTAAAATTTTTTTTTTGTTGTTGTTGTTATAGCAACCTCAGGAAACAAATAGAGGTGGGACATAGTTTTAAAAAAGATTAAAAAAAAATGTATGGCGATTAGAAGAAGGCACAGTTCTAGAGGTGAGTCTGAGATTGAATCATCATTTATATTGATTCCTGTTGAGGTTTTGAGGGAGAGTCTTTTTCATGCCTCTCTTGTAGCTTCTGGTACTTAGGGGTCATCTGGCTTGCTTTTTTAACATCATATGGTGTACTTCTATTGACTGTCTTCTGTGTCTGTTCTCTTTTTTAAGGACAACATTAGTGTTAACTGATAACATCATCAAAGACCTTATTTCCCAACAGGGTCACATTCAAAGGTGCCAGGACATAAGACTTCAACACGAGGGGACTTGTAAAAATTCATGGCACTAAAGGATCCCTCCCATAGCATTTTCTACTTCACATCTGGGTTGGAACATCATTGCAAAGAACTCAGGCACTATACTCACGGTTACGGGGTTTATTAGAAAAGTTAAAAGGTTACAATGCAGGATTAGAAAATTTCAGGGCATGGTTCTTTCACTCAGGATAGCCTTTTCTCTGCCTTGCCCACAGGCAGACCTTTGTCTGGGCGATGTAGCCACCATAAGCCTCAGCCTGAAGGCACTCAGCTCAAGCTCTGTGACCACTGCTCTACAAGTGGGTCTCCTGCCCAAAGTCACTCATCTTGTTCTGTGAACTGGGAACCTCCAGTGCTCTGTCTCATGCTCTGGCTCTTGGTTGTGTGGCTGCTACGCCTCTGTCACTCCTCTGGTGTCCTTGAGTTGAAGAGGTTCAATGCACCAGGATCTCCAAGTCCAAATCTCCTTCCATGGTAGTGAGATTTCCCATTTCTGCTTCTGAGATGACTCATTTTATACAGATTCGAGTTCTTAGTTTTGAACAGTTACAATGAACTTTGTTTTAACTCCTTACAACTGAACCATATAATCTGATAAGTAACTTCTCCCATCTATTCTTACATAGACCCACCAGGGCAAAAGCATTGTGTGCTGGGAGTTACAAAGACTAAGTCTAGAATTGACACTAAGTAATTTACTGAACCACAAAAGGGTTCTATGATTTTGTAGCAATGCTTTTTGACTTACCATTTTATCTAGAAAACCATCCATATTTGCAATTTGCAATTGCTAATCGTTTTAGATAATACCTTGAAGAATTCTACTGAAGGAGATTAGGGGCAGTAGGAAGAAAATAATGCCAATATTAGTATGCTCAAACAGAGCCATTTCCACTGATGTGATCATTCATTGAGTCAACAAAATAAACAGAATGTGACCACATGATGTTTTCTTTTCCTCTCCTTAACCCGTCTGATAGTCTAAGTAATGCATACTCATCGTACTGAAATGCTCTGAAAATTCAGAAAAGTGTAAAAAGTAAACACACTCAGCAACAACCCTTCCTTCACTCAGCAGTCATTACTATGCATCATTCATTTTTATGGATTACTTTCTCCCCAATCATTTTCCAAGCAAGCAATCATTCCAAAATGCTGTGTTTTTGTTTTTAAAACCCCAGATCATATTTATCCACTGTTCCTTTTCACGTATTCTTAAGAATGATTGACCTACGATTCAGAGAAATACCTCATTTTCCAAGAGGAGAATGAAGGCACTTTTATCAGGGAGGCAAAGATACTTTTGACTTTGAGTCTAAGAACTGGAAATCTGTGGCAAGACAGTCTTTATAGAAGAAGACAAAGTTTTTACATTTTGCCAGCTCTTCTTTTGCAGAACATGAGCAAAGTTTAGTATTCTGATCAGAGTTTTACTATAAACCATAGTTAGAGACAAATCAGAATATGAAATATGAAAAGTTCCCTCCTAGGTAGGGAAAAACAGTAGACCTGGAGGGACAGAGTCAGGGAGAGGCTAGGCTGAAGTTGATGTTACGTGCCGTGAAATTGATTCCAACTCACAGTGACCCTGTACAGGGATTCTGAGGCTGTAAATCTTTATGGGAACAGAAAGCCTCATCTTTCTCCTGCGGAACAGCTGGTAGTTTCGAACTGCCGACCATGAGATTAGCAGCCCGATTTGTAACCACTTCTTCCTGACCACCCCAACCCCCATTCCCTCTCTTTCCAGACCTCACCTAACTCAACACTGTTAGTCCTCAGCTGAACAGTGTTGAGTTGGGTGAGGTCTGGAAAGATGAAAGTAATTCTAAACCGTAGAGAACTTGAGAGGTGTTCTCTTCCTGGTTGTAAGGGTTTTAGGCACAGCAAAGCAGCATGAAAGCCAGGGGAAGGAGGCTGTGGGAAAGGAGGTAGAAGCTCCCACAGTAGGAACAGATAAAGGTGTTGGTTGGCAGGCTCCTTAAGGGGTCATTTCAGTGCAGAGTTGACTATTGCCTCAGTTGAAGTGAAATGGAATTTGAGTTTATAGGTTCTGAGTCTTAGAAGTGGAATTTCTGGGTTAAAGGTTGACTATTTTAAGAGCATTGGTACATACTGTTAAATTGCTTTTCAGAAAAGATATTCTGGTGGTGTTTGAGATTATATTTCACTATATTGGTCATCATTTTGGAAACTTTCTGCCGATTCAATAGGTATTTTTTAATCTACATTTTTTATAACTAGTAAATTGATCAATGTTTCAGTGTTTCTAGAAATTTGTGCTTATGTTGTAGAATTTCTCTTAACTACATACAGCTCAATCACTTTTCTACTAAGCAAAAACTTTTTATATGCTTGCATACTAGTGCTTTGCAGTATTTATCCGAAGTCACTTTACTGAGTATTTTTCTTGTGTTGAGAATTTTCTCATTTCTTCTAATTATAGATGTCTTTCCCATTTTAAAATTAGTTATGTGTGCTTTTAAAAATGTTTTATATTGAAATAATTTTAAAGAAAAGTAGCACGACTAGGATGAAGAATTTCTTTATACCTTTTGTTCAGATTCCCCAAATGTTAGTATTTTACACATCCTCCCACCCCAGCTGTCTCTTTAATATTCCTACATGGAAATGCAACCACCACTTGTAAGAAATAGAAAGAGTGAGAAAGAGTACTCTGAATCTATATCTACATCTTTATCTACTACTATGCTTTTATCTATAATATTGAGTACATTTCTGGATTAGAAATTTAAGAGAAATATTAATCCACTACGGATTTCTGGTAGTGTAGTGGTTACCAGTTGGGCTGCTGACCTTGAGGTTAGCAGTTTGAAACTACCAGCAGCTCCATGGGAGAACAATGAGGCTTTTTGCTACCATAAAGATTTATAGCCTTGGAAACCCTATGCAGGGGTTATGACTCAGAAATGACTCCACAGCACACCATCAACCAACCAAAGGCCTGTTTTGATGCAGGTGATCAACATTGTAAAGAATCTGGAACATATGCTATCTGAAGAATGATTGGAGGAACTGGTAACCCAGAAAAAAAAAAAAATGATAAATGCATTTCAGCAGGAAGACCACTGAGTGAATTTTTCAGGGATGCAGAATTTTAGTTCACTGCAATGAAAATCTTTCTAGCACAAAATTTCACAAACAGAACTCTAAAAAATGTGGCATTTTTTCAGGGAGATTGGAGCTGCGAGCCAGGAGGGCCCAGGAGTATTGGGCTGGGAGTTGGAATGGATGAATCTCCTAGTTCCTTCCAGCTCTAACAAACGCTATCAAACACTAGTCCAACTCTGGCTCTCACCCTAAATGGTCCTTTGAATGCTTTTTAATCAATGGGTTTTCTTAACTGAGCTGGTCTGCCCAGCACTGGGTCTGAGTCACACTAGGACCCATTATTATTAAAATCAAGGCACCTCCTTCAGCCTGCACACTCTGTTGCACATTTTGTGAGGCTCCTGGAATAGTTCTGGAGTTACGAGTGGATATGCAGTAAAGCTGAAGAATTTTCTTAGTAAGTTTTTTTTTTTTTTAAACATTTTTTATTGTAAATTGAGTGATAGTTTACATGGGAGACCATCAGTTTTACACTCTTCATTTCATTGCAGTGATTATAATCCTCTCCATTCATTATCATTTAACAGTATTTGCTTCTATTCCCTCTGTCTGTTTTTTTTTTTTTGGGGGGTGGGGTGGGGTGGGATGTACACAAAAACACTAAGGAATATATAATCATTTAAACAGCCCAAGGGCACATTCTGCAAGCCTGCCTCTTGGCTGCCAGCACACAGCCTTTCTCTTTCCTTTGAGTCTAGAGTCCTCAGCTGCTCTATCTCTGTGTCATCATCTTTGCCTCCATCTCTGGTGTCACTGATTCTCTGGATAGGGTCCCGCATTCCACTCGTGCTCTTCTCCCTTGATCCTTAGTAAGTTTTTAAATGCTTTCATTCATTTTTATTTCCTCTGTTTTCTTATCAAAAGGCAATATATGCACAGAAAATTGACGTACCAAAATGCCTAATTCTAAAAGTGACGGTCTTCCTTCTTTCATAGATGACTCTTGAATCTTCGGTTATTGTGGACTAGGTGGTGGGGTTGAGATATTACAGTTGAAGAGGCAGGGTATGTGGAGACATCAATACAATAATATGGAATGTTATTGATGACAGCATGTGGTTCACGTGAATGGGTTTGAAAAAATGCCAAAAACCTTTGCTGAAGGCTAACCATGGCAGGTTGCTTGGCATAATGTAATTGATAGAAAGGTACTGAAATACTTTGTACCTAGACTTCTTGAAGTATTTGTCTCTAGCCTAGTAATAATCATTTATTGTGTGCGTTGATATGCAGTGGTTTTTTACATACATTAGTTCTGTGCCACAGAAATACCTCTAAAGTAGGAATAAATACATTCCCCATTATAGATGGAAAAAAAAGAGGCTCAAATAATACACTTTTGGAGTCCTGGTGTGGTGCTGTTGGATAAGCTATTGATGCAAGGTCTGTTTAAACCACAAGGTTGGCAGTTCAAACTCATGAACCGTTCCTCAGAAACCCTATAAAGGGTCACTATGTGTTGGAATGACTTGATGACACTTATCAACAGCAACAAATTGGTACACTTCGAGGTAATGTTCAAAGCATTTGGCATTCAGTCAAAACTGGTGCCTGATCAATTGGCATGGGTTACTAGGTGCAGTATTGCCCCTAGCTCCCATTGATTTTGATTTTCCAGTGATGTATTGTTAATCTCTAGTTTTAAAGATTGATATCTGCCTTCACTCCCTTCCTTCTGGAAGGGAAGACTGTGTGGCTCCTGTCCATCTTAACTGCTAAGTCATCTTCCTATGTTTCTCACTGTTCATGTCCTTTGTGTTCTCAGAACACTTTCATGGTTTTAGCTTCTGATCATTGTTACTAATCACTGCTATCTTCATTGAACATCCTGAGACATTCTGCACACACTTTGTGGTTTAAAATGACAAAAATCTCCAGGAGGTGGATAATCCTACAAGTTATATCTCATAGATGAGGAAAACAAAGCTTTGAGAATTCCTTTACCCACCCTCATGCAAAGTCGATCTTCCAGAAGTTGGAACCAGGATTCAAGAACTTGTTTCACCGTCCAAACTCTCTGTCTTGGTTTAAAAACACCTTTACAATCTGATCCAATGGCAGCATAGTGTCAGGGATGTAGTAGTTGCTCAATTAACACTTGATTAAGTGATCAATATCTAGCTGTTTACTCCAACAACATAATATCAATTTGTTGTTCTCCAAATGTATATTTTCTTTATTCTAGGTCTTTATATTTATACCTTTAACCTAGATATTAGCTGAATAACCTTGACTTTCTGATTTAGCTAAAAATACATCAGTTCCCTATCTCTTTTTTATTTGGGAAGCACAATAGTCTCCCTAAAGTTTCTATAAACACTAGAGGGCTCTTATTCATGTATGTAACTAATTCTGATTCTAACAGTCAGGTACCCTCCTTTGATACTGTTGTTGTTGCTGTTAAGTGCCATTGAGTGAGTTCTAACTCTAGGTGACCCCTGTATAGGTTTTCTGAGGAACAGCTGGTAGGTTTGAACTGAGCTTGAATGGATACATTTTGTTATTATTTACTACAATGTGCTGTTACTTAGTTTCCCAGTTTTGTTTTTATTTTAAATAACTCAACTAGAAGGTAAAATCTGTAAGGATGTGTTTCTGTCATCCCTTGAATTACTAACACAGTGTTTCGCTCATATTCTTGATTATTTGATCATATTTGCCTCCCCTTTTGGTCTCTGTGTGCTATGACGGAAAGAATCCTGTCTATTTACGTTGGAGATTAGCTTTCTAGAGCAGGTGCTCAAAATATTAGTTGAATGAACAGATAAATTGATTCTTCATTTCAAGTGAACGCAAACAGCGTTGTCTTTGGAGGTAGATAGATAGAACTTGGTTACAGTCTTGTTTCTTTCCTAATAGCAGTGTGATCTTGTATAAGCTAATTAACTTCTCCAAACTCAGTTTCCTCATTTAACAAATGAAATAATAACATTCACGTTGGAGTGTTGTAAACACTTAACATTGAGGGTACGTTTGATAAATGGCTTGGTTGAAAACAGAAGCAGAATACAAAAATGAACTGTTAGAGGGATCATTTCATGATTTAAAAAGTTCAGTTTAGAATAACATAAACATATGTCCCTTCTTGAGAAGTCCTAGAATACCCTATGTCATAAGATCCTAGGTCATGCCCTACAAGGAACTCTGAAATACCATCCATACAGCTTTCTGCAAGAAAGCTACCTAACCCAGTACTTGCCAATGGATGATCCCCCAAAAGACAATTTTAGGATGTTCATAGATGTTCCATGTGAAAAGGGTTTTGTAATTGTTTTTTTTTTTTTTTTTTTTTTAGAAGAGCTATATTAAAACTGTTAAATGTTTTCAAGCAGGACCTCTTATATATGTATATATGTTGTTGTTGTTAAGTGCTGTTGTGTTGGTTCTGACCATAGTGACCCTGAACAGGGTTTCCAAGGCTGTAAATCTTTACGGGAGTAGAAAGCCTTATCTTTCTCCCACAGAGCAGCTGGTAGTTTTGAACTGCTGACCTTGAGGTTTGCAGCCTGATTCGTAACCACTACGCTACCAGAGCTCCTTTACCTTCATCCTATCATATATTGTTTCATTGCCATGGTTACAATCTCCTCCATGCATCATCAAGGAACCACAGAGTATATATACCTTGCAAGCCTGCCACCCCCTACCCCCCCTCCCGCCCAGTTGAAGCACACAGCCCTAATCCCTCTCTGGGTCTATAGTCCACAGCCACTCCCCATCTTTCCATGTCGTCTCTGCCTCCATCTCTGACACCACTGATTCTCTGGGTAGGGTCCCGCTCTCCGCTCCTCTCCCTTGATGGTCCCAGGGACCTCCACTCCTAGATTGCAAAGTCAGTCTCTCCCTTCCTTGCTAAAAAAAAGTCTACCTTTACATTTCCAACCCTCACAATCAGTCCTGATAACAGTTCTTCACTATTGTATCACAAGAGACCTATCCGTATTTCCTTTCATCAGCCCCACCTAGACAGATTGTCTACTACTCAGTGGAGATTCTTCCTTGCTCCACGCCCACTGGATCTAGATTCCCTCTTGAAAGTTTGTAAGCCAGTCACTTCTTGCCTTTGTAGCTCCGCTACCCCATGTTGGGTAGCCAATGTCCAAGTTGACCATCCCTGTCTATTTTTTGTATGGAGGGGGTGGGAATGATCCTTGCTGTAAAGCTTTGTTCCCTCTTTTGAACTACTGCATCCATAGGTGTGGGTCAAGTTCATCAAATTGTATCAGATTACTCTTTTTTTCCTCTTGTAGTTGAGCTCTAATCATACAGTCATTGAAGCCAGGTCAAATGGATATTCTCTGCAAGTTGTGGGTGTTCTCGTGCATATGCTCTCTCTTCTTATCAGCTGGATGCTTCACTCTCCACTCTAGTCCTCTGTGGCTATGTCACTGGCTCTGGGACCAAGAGTCCCCAGGTCTTGCTACAATGCTGGTCAACCAGCTCTCCACCCGGGTTCACAAGAGGCTATTGAACATTGTAGGACTTAGCTTGCAGCTTCATTGCAGTTTTTCCCTCACTTTCCCTTATTGGTGATGATGAACGTGGTCACCAATCAGAGTGTGTATTGCTACTGAGTCTTATTCTTGGAAGGAGGTTTGTTCTGAGGGGACCCGACCGCTTGCCTTGATGTCTCTTGGGTGAGGAACTTGCTTGTTCTTACAGTAATCAGTCAGTCTGCTTATATTGTTTTGCATTTTTCCTGTCTGTCTTTCTTTCAAGAAGTATCTGTTGTTCTTCTAGCAACTCCAGGCTGGTCTGCTTGTCCTTTCAAGTGATAATTTCCCACCTATGAAGATTCTGAATGCTGTTCAGGATTCCAACTATGGTCCTATGTAATGCAGAAGCTCTGCAGGAAGCCTCCTTCACTGGGCACGTTGTAGCCCCATTTTAGGTATTCCAGTCAGATAAAGGCAGAAGATGGATTTACAAGCTTTTTATGGTGACATTTCTGGCTATTCCTTTTTCTCCCCCTCAAGTGTCTATTTTATAATGGTATGCCAGGGAAACCAAGATTCAAAAGACAGCC
>NW_006408527.1:2831450-2834934 GCF_000296735.1 Chrysochloris asiatica | reverse complement strand
CTGGACATGTGCTGATATGGTCATCTGCTTTTGCTTCTTGGACATGTTTAGTGTTTATCTGTGGCCTTAGTACTTAATTGAGTATGTGTTTTGGTGTTTTTTATACTTTCTGGTTGCTTCCAGGTAGATGTGATCAGGATGTGGGCTTCCCTTTTCACTCTACTTATTGCTTAACTCAGAGTAACTTTCACAGGTGTTGTCTGCCTCCTTGGTATATGGTAGTTGGTATTGGTTCTTGCCTCAGTTTTGGTGTTTTATAGAGTGTGATTGTAGTTTGACTATATGGCAGCAGTTGCTGACTTTTCTTGGGTTATATGGAGAAAGAGTCCCCCAAAAGTAGAAGGGGGAGCATAAAATAGCAAAACAGCACCAGCAAAAAACAAAACAAAAAACTACCCAAGAAAAAAAACCAAAAAAACACCAGTTTCTTGCCTTAAAAGCTGCCTGAGAGATTTCAAGAAGCCACTGTTGGTTGTTATGTTGTACCTCAAGCTTTAATTTAATTTTTGGCCTGTTTTGTTTTTAAACTCCCTTTTGCTCGATACATCCCTGTCCCTGCCCTTCCACATATTTAAAAAACAAAACAAAACAAAAAACAGTTCAGGGCCAGCTCTTGGGCTGAGAGTATCTGTGCCCATGCTTGGCAGAAGAACTCACCTCTGGTGTGAGTGGGTGGTGTCTACTCTCTCAGGCATCCCCTCTGGTCACCAGAATGGAGGTGCACAAACTGTGTGTGTGTGTGTTTTTTTTTTTGGGGGGGGGCATGAACAGATACCAAATAAAAAGAAAATCATAACAAAGCAAAAGGTGTATTGTCCACCTTTGCTCCTAGGTTCCCTGTGGCATTTTTCTGTTGTGTGTTTGCTCCCCTTCTTGGTCTTGCCATTTGTTCTCGTCCAAGTTGTTGGCTCTTGGCCTCCGAGCCCAGTTGATTCAAAAGTATGCGAGTTCTTATTTCTGCTACATGCCTTCAAACTTCTAAAATATTCGTACCTATGTGGTTCCAAATTTTCGAGATCTGCCCTGGATCTGCTTTGTCTGGCATTTTGTGGAATTACTGATGGCGAACTTTACTTCACCTCTACCCTAGCTGCCATCAAGCCCCACCTTCCTCTCATATATTTTTATCCTAGGAGTATAATACAATTTGTAGAATTTCTACTTTTAATTTAACTGAAGAATTTAATTAAACTGTTTTGGTTTTTTTTCTCACATTCTTAAAGATTGATGAGTATGTGCTTCTCAGTATAGTCCTGAGAAAACAAAAGATGTTTACTTTCCATTCTTGTGCCAAAACACTGTAAAAGTAACTCATACTAGTGAATAAGTTTTTTTTTTTTTAAAGAATATAAAAGAAGGAATTGGAATACATTTATGGCTAAGGGTAATAGAATTCTATTCTACAAATCAATGATTTGTAAGAAAGTTAGTTAGGAAAATAATCGCGACAACTCACTTGGGTGACTCAATAGTGAGGCAAACGAAGCCAAATGTACTGAAGTTGCTGTAGTCCTCCTACAACTCTCAAGAATCTGGCCACTGTCTTCCATTAAATGCACAAGTTTTATTTGGTACCCTGGAGAGAAACCAAGTGCTCTCAATTTCAGTGCATGCTTCTTAGAAGAGAGATCCAGAAATGTAAGCCTAGCAGGAGAAGAATCCATCAGGTACAACCACGTCTGAATAAGGCAGAATATATTACCTGTCATCGCACAGGTCAGAGATTTTATTTTTTGACGCTTTAAAGGGGTAGAAAAAACCAAAACTGCTGTTCATCAGACATTGTATTATGTTGCAACTTGAGGCCTGCTTACCATTTTCAAAGCTTTGAGATTCTGTTTATGAACTGAGAAACTGGCCTTATTTGCACATCGTGTCCTGCCTGTGAGTATCTGTTGAAAGCATTAGAAGACACTTTGTAGATAGTGTCCTAAATAAATGTTGTTGTTGTTGTTAAGTGCCGTCGAGTCGGTTCCAACCCATAGCGACCCTGTACAGGGTTTCTGAGGGTGTAAATCCTTACGGGAGTAGAAAGCCTCATCTTTCTCCCGCGGAGCGGCTGGTAGTTTCGAACCGCTGACCTTAAGGTTCGCAGCCCGATTCGTAACCACTGCAGTTCAGCTTTTAATGCAATCCAAAAACTGATGCTGAAGAGTTGAGCTATCCACAAAGTGTTTTGGCTAACTTCTTCTATGATAACGTGAGTTTGAGGGACCAGGAATCTCAATGGTAGCATTTTTCTTTTCTATTCTTATATATTTTCTTTTCCATTTGCAGCATAAGTTTCTTAATTTTGAAATGGACTTGCTCTCTTCTTAGGTGTAGAAATCATTACATTTTCTTTTATTAAATATGACAGAACCAAATGTGTTGGAAGAAGTGCAGCAAGAGTGCTCCTTGGAGGCCAAGATGGCCAAAATCCGTCTCTCTTACTGTATATACCTTGTTGTTGTTTACTGTTGAGTCTGTTCTGATTCATAGCGATGCTGTATAGGGTTTCCGAGAGTGGTTGGTGAGTTTGAACCGTTGACTTTGTGGTTCACAATGCAGTGCTGATCCTACAGTGCCACATCACACAGTTCTTTACTCTATATGTGTCATCATGGTCATCTCTACTTTGAGGAGGCAGCTTTTCCCTAGTTGTATTTTGAGTGGCTACCAATCTGAGAGGCTCATCTTCTGGCACTCTATCTGACAATATCTGGTGCTCTTCATCATGTTTCAATATTCAGTATTTTGGTGCTGACAGTGTTCCACTGCTGCTCATAAGGTTTTCAGTGACTCAATATTCGGTAGTAGTTTGTCTCTCCTTCTTCATAGTTAGTCTTCATCTGGAAGCTCACTTGAAACCTATTCACTGTGGTGACCCTGCTGGTATTTAAAATACTGGTGGCATAGCTTTCAGAATCACAGCTGCATGCAAGACACCACAGTATGACAAACTGACAAACCTTTGGTGATAAATATACAAATACATACATATACATGTATATGTATATACACATACACACACACACACACACACACATATTAAGTGCCATCGAGTCAATTCTGACCCATAGCAACCCTACATAGGGTTTCTGAGGCTGTAAATCTTTACAGGAGCAGAAAGCCTCATCTTTCTCCCACAGAACTGCTGGTAGTTCCGAACTGCTGACCTTGAGATTAGCAGCACAGGCGCATACATACACAGGTACATACATATACACACATATATACACATGTTGTTGTTAGGTGCCATTGAGTCGGTACCAATCCATAGTGACCCTATGCACAACAGAATGAAACACTGCCCGGTCCTGGGACAAACTCACAATTGATGCTACACTTGACCCCATTGCCAATCCATCTTGCCAGGGGGTCTTCTCTTTTTTTCTCTGAACCTCCACCTTACCAAACATATCCTTTTCCAGCAACTGGTCCCTCTTGACAATATGTCCGAAGTATGAGACATAAAGTTTGGCCATCCTGGCCTCCAAGGAGC
>NW_006408527.1:2828164-2829581 GCF_000296735.1 Chrysochloris asiatica | reverse complement strand
ATTGCAAAACATTTTTTCCCATTCTGTGTGTTCCCTTTTTACTCTTTTGGTGAAGTCTTTTGATGCACATAAGTTTTTAATTTTTAGTATGTCTCACTCATCTATTTTTTCTACTTTTGTTTGTGTAGTTTTCAAAATGTTTGGTAGTCTTGTGTATTCCCTGAATTAGTGCCCTCACATTTGTCCCTATTTTTTCTTGGATGGCCTTCATTATTCTGGGATTCACATTTAGGTCTTTAATCTGTGTTGAGCTGTTTTTTGTATATGGCGTGTGATGAAGGTCTTGGTTCAATTTTTTGCATATCGCTTTCCAGTTCTGCCACACCATCTGTTGAAGAGACTATCACCTCCCCATGAGATATATTTAGGTGTTTTGTCAAAAATCAGCTGGCTATATATTGTTGTTGCTAAGTGCCGTCGAGTCGGTTCCGACCCATAGTGACCCTGTACAAGGTTTCCGAGGCTGTAAATCTTTACAGGAGCAGAACGCCTCATCTTTCTCTCACGGAGCAGCTGGTCGTTTCAAACTGCTGGCCTTAAGGTTCGCAGTCCGATTCGTAACCACTATGCTACCAGAGCTCCTTCCTCAGGATACAGTACACTTTAAAACGTTCATGGAAAAATGGGCTTGGAAGATAATGGAATTTTTCCACAAACTTTTTCAAGTCCCCTCCTGGTGTGGTGCTGTTGGATGAACACTGAACTGTTAACTCCAAGATCAGCTGTTCAAACGCACCAGCTGTGTCCTAACAGCAGCCTGGGTTAAACAGTGTCAGATAACCCAATACGCAGAGTAAGCATGGGTTAATAAACGTGTGTTTACTAATCTGTAATGAACAATTTCATGTTTTTTTGTTTTTTTGTTTTTTTTCACTTCATCAGGACTTCAGCTGCTAGATCTAGCTGGCATCTTTCTGTCTCCCAACAACCTCACAGCCCCGTCCTATAGAATCAAAACCTCTTTTAAAGTTACAATCTCTGACAGGGACAGACTACCCAGTAAGCAAGGTAAACTTACTTGTGCTTACTTACTAATTTGTAG
Organism: Chrysochloris asiatica; assembly: GCF_000296735.1. Lineage (NCBI taxonomy): Eukaryota > Metazoa > Chordata > Mammalia > Afrosoricida > Chrysochloridae > Chrysochloris > Chrysochloris asiatica. The sequence goes on along the minus strand of NW_006408527.1, from coordinate 2,828,539 downwards.
TGAAGAGTTTTACATCCTAGACATGGTGAAACCCACATGAAATTGTTGACTAGATGAGTGATTAAGCACAAGTCAGCCCATGCTCTCCTTGCTTACTGGAAAATCCACCCCCAGTAGATATAGCTGGATCATAAATTCATCCAACTCTGCCCTGGTTTTCCTGGAAGTCTCTCTATTGTGAAGGTGTCTTTGTGTCTGACTGACATCCTCAGTGGTATCTTCCACATACACCCAACATTCATACACTTGGGACTATCAAACCGTGAAGTGGTTACAAGTGTGGTAATGTGGTTAAGCCGGCCAGTAGCTCCTTCCTTGGCTTTCTGTTCATCATTCTTTCCCTCTCTACTGCTGTTCTTTTCCATCACTTCCTGG
>NW_006408527.1:2811646-2820698 GCF_000296735.1 Chrysochloris asiatica | reverse complement strand
GCACACCTTTCTTAATTTTAAACCATTCAGTGTTCCCATGTTCTGTTCAAACAACTGCCTCTTGGTCCAGGTACAGATTCCTCAGGAGCACAATTAAGTGTTCAGGAAGATTAATAATTCACAATGTTGTCCATAGTTTGTCATAATCCACACAATTGAAAGCTTTTGTGTAGTCAATAAATCACAGGTTAGCATACACACACATGAATACACACATATACACACATAGAAACCCTGTATAGGATTTCTGAGGTGGGTTTGAACTGCCAATCTTGTAGTTTGTAGTCAAGTGCTGATCCTACAGTATAGCACTGCTGAGTGCGTATTGCATATCAGACTTTAAAATAGTTAGCTATTTGTTACAGCAATCTCTTTTTAAGAATGAAAAGATGCAGGTAGCAGATCCCAGTGCCTGGGCTCCCAATTAACTCCTCCTAATGCCTGTATCAAGGAGCTCTGGTAGCGTAGTGGTTACGAATTGGGCTGCGAACCTTAAGGTCAGCAGTTCGAAACTACCAGCTGTTCCGCGGGAGAAAGAGGAGTCTTTCTGCTCCGGTAAAGATTTACAGCCTTGGAAACCCTGTATAGGGTTGCTATGAGTTAGAACCGACTTCACGACACTCAACAACAATGCCTGTGCCAGGTGCTTCAACAGAATCTAAGGAAATGAGGACTAGAAGACACACCTCTCACTTCATCACCCCCGTCCTCTTTCATTGGTCCTTCCCACAACCAAAACTCATCCTCCTGTTGCCTGTAAGTCCTCCTGTTTGTTATTCCAGGAGTCCTGGTGTGGCGCTGTGGGTTAATGCACCAGACTGCAAAGCTGTTTGAACTTCAAGGTCTGCGGTTTAAGATCATTAGTTGCTTCTCGGAAACCCTATACAGGGTCACTATGGGTCAGAACCGACTTGACGGCACTTAACAATTAGTAATTCCAAGTAAACAACGTGGTGGGGTTCACCTGCAGAATGGGGGTGGGGCAGAGAAGTGATGCCTGTCCGCACCGTCTTTGGTCCACCGTTCAGTTAGCCCAAAATGCCTGCCCTGCATCCCCAGGGAATGCGTAAGAAGTTAAAAATAACATAGGAGTACTAAGAATTTCTTTAAGAAATTGAATGAATAGCACAGAGCTGCTTATTGGGTTGGTAACAGGATAATATTTCCTGAAGTTTAGCCAAATGATTGTTTTATTGGAAGACAATTGTGGCGTAGGCTGTTATCTTGGTGACCTGGGATTCTGTGAGGATGGGAGTAGTTGAAGGGGATGGAATGGTGTCAGTCATGGCTCTCTGTGAGTGTGTGTAAGATGCCCCAGGCATGCCCTCGACCATGAGGTCTGGCACTAGTCTTCCTGTGAGTCTGGTAATGTGTCTTGTTTTGCTGTAGTTGTGCCTTCACCATTATCTCTGTTGTTCGTAGGTCCTGTCAAATAATTTCTGACTGATAGCAACCCTAAGCACAACAGAATGAAACACTGCCTGGTCCTGTGCCATCCTCACAATTACTGTTATGTTTGAGCCTAATGCTGCTGCCATTGTGTCAAAGCATCTCTTTGTGGGGATTCCTCTTTTTCATTGTCCTTTCCCTTTACCAAGTATGATGTCTTTCTCTAGGTAGTTATCCCTCCTGACAACATGTCCAAAATATCGGAGATGAAGCTCCCCATCCTGGCATCTCACGAGTATTCTGGCTTCACTTCAAGACAGTTTTGTTTTTCTGGCTGTCCATGGTAAATTTAATAATGTTTTCCAGTGCTGTAATTATTCTATGGTGTTCCTTATTCATTTACCAGCATTGACATGCTTAAGAGGTGACTGAAAATACCATGACTTGGGTCAGGCACACCTTAGTTCTCAACCTGACGTTTTTGCTCTTGAACACTTTAGAGAGGTCTTTTGCAGCAGATTTGCCTAATACAGTACATCTTTTAATATCTTCACTGCTGCTTCTGTGAGTGTTGTGAATCCAAGCAAAATGAAGTCTTTGACAACTTCAGTCTCTTCTTCATTTATCATGATGTTATTTATTGGTCCAGTTGTGAGGACTTTGGTTTTCTTTATGTTGAGGTGCAACCCATACTGAAGTTTGTAGTCTTTGATCTTCAAGTCATCTTTGGATCTTTATCAGTATTTTAAATCCTCTTTGTTTTCAGCAAAGCAAGCTTGTGTCTTCCACGTATCACAGGTTGTGAATGAGTCTTCCTCCAATCCTGATGTCACATTCTTCATATGATCCAGCCTCCCAGATTCTTTGTTTAGCATACAGTTTGAATAAGTATGGTGGAAGTATACAACCCTGGTGCACACCTATCTTGATTTAAAACCATTCGGTATTCCCTTGTTTTGTCTTAACGACTGCCTGTTAGTCTAGGTACAGGTTTCTCATGAGCGCAGTTAAGTTCTGGAATAACCATTCTTTGCACTATTATTCATAGTTTGTTATGATCCACAAAGTTGAAAAGCCTTTGCATAGTCATAAAGAACAAGTAAATATCTTTCTGGTATTCACTGTTTTCAGTCAAAATCCATCTGAGGTCAACAACGATATCTCTATTTCCATGTTCTTTTCTTAAGCCTTTGCAACAAAGCACAGCTAAACACTGTAACCTCTAGACCTATGTACTTTGGAGGTACTGGTCACCATAAAGAATCTTTGTGTATATATATAGCGCTATAAGGTACAGTGGTTCAGTTTTCTTCTGCCAACAAAGTTCAGTTGTTTATGCCCACCAGTCACTCAGAGGGAAAGTTTTGGCAGTCTGCTTCCCGAAAGAGTCCATGTTGTTGTTGTAGTTAAGTGCCGTCGAGTCAGTTCCGACCCATAGCGACCCTGTACAGGGTTTCCAAGGGTATAAATCTTTACGGGAGTAGAAAGAGTCCATAAAGCCATGGAAATCATTGGGGCAGTTCTACTTTGTAGAATAGGGTGTGGATGAGTCGGAATCCACTAGACAGCATTGTGTTTGGTTTAAGGGTTAGGTCACACAATCCATTTGTGAGATATTTAAGATAAGAGGTTCTGTTCATTCAATCCTTGACCTGTTTGGTCCAACAAATTTTTTTTTTTTTTTTTTTACTTAGGAATAAAAGCATGTAACAGGATACTGATGTTCCTTCTTCCTTTTCTTTCTATTTTTTCAACATACATCCTATTTTCATTCTCTTATATCTTATCTTCCATTTCGGTGTTCTTTAAATACTCTATAAAAAACACATTATTTGATAGGAGTAAATAGTTAAATCGAATAAACGGATTAGAGTCTGTCTACATAGTTTTTAAATTCCTCTTTCTGTATGTACATGGAAACAGAAATTCTTTCTTTACTGAAATACTCTAGAATTATAGTATCATCTGAAATTCTCAATCAGAGAAGCAAATGTTCTCTGTCTACCAGGAAATGAATTGCAGACATAATTTCTTGAAACAGATTCCCTGACGGGTATGTAAAAAATACTTTCTTTTCACTGTCGACAAAAACTCAGCCTGACTAGGGTACATTGGGTGACTATTAAATGGATCATTCTAAACTTGATTTCTTAGTCTAGTTGTAGCTACATAAGGATACATAAATTATTCTGGTTTGAGTGTTGACATCTGCTAGTAAATAAAGAAAATTAGTATTATTTTTTATATATGGCTATGTTTTTAGGTCTGAATAAGATAAAAGAACCATGATGAGATACATAAATAAATATTTGTTAACTGAGCTAGATTTAGGTAAATAATCATGAATAATTTGTCTTGATATAGTCAAGGGTAACTCTTTATTTAAAATATGATATGAAACTGGCTTTTCCATAATTCTCATGGCAGTCTTTTTCAGACATCACTCTGCAGTAATAACTGTTGTGATAGGTAGTAAACATGGAGTCAGTTTTGACTCATGGCAACCCCATATGTTACAGAGCAGAACTATACCATAGGGTTTTTAGGGCTGTAATCTTAATGGTTCTGGTAGCATAGTGGTTATGAATTGGGCTGCGAACCTTAAGGTCAGCCGTTTGAAACTACCAGCTGTTCCGTGGGAGAAAGACGAGGCTTTCTGCTCTAATAAAGATTTACAGCCTTGGAAACCCTGTACAGGGTCACTATGAGTCAGAACTGACTCCACAGCACATAACAACAACAAACAACATCTTAGTGGAGGAGTCTTAGTATGGTGCTGTAGGATAAGCACTGCACCTCAAGGTTGGTGGTTCAAACTAACCAGCCGTTCTTCAGAAACACTATACAGGCTTGCTATGAGTTGGAACTGATTCAATGGCACTAACAACTACAAATCTTAATGGAGGAGTCCTGGTGTGGTACTGTAGGATAAGCACTAGACTGCTGGCTGAAAGGTTGGTGGTTCATATCCACCAGCTGCTCCCTGCAAATCATATACAGGATTGCCATGAGTCAGAACTGACACAACTGTACTTAACAACAACAAACTTAATGGAAGAAGTGCTGGTAATTCATTATTGGAAACCTTATGGTTCTGATGGTTCTACTCATCAAAAAATGAATAATGAAATACATCTTTTAATTTCTTAAATGTTGATTTACGTAAGTTCCTAAAACTTCCCTTTAGTCTTTTTGAAATACACATACATGATCTGGAAGATCTTCTCCAGTCCTTAGGCCCATTCCTGTAAAGTCTTGTTCAAGACATTTACACACTTAGATAATTTCCATTGCTAAATCTTTGAAGTCTCTCTGTACTACCCAATTACAAACTTAATATAGACTATCCTGTTCCCCAAATGTTCCTACAATGTACTTCCCCCCGCTTTGTGTACTTTTGTGGGTGTGTTTTTATTATGAATTATGTGTTCTTTTACATGGGTGAACATTAGCTTTATCTTCATCTTATCATATTGTTTAATTGCAATGATCACAATCCCCCGCATGCATCATCAAACACCCAAAGGGTACACCCCACACGACTGCCCCCCAGCCACCAGCACACAACCCCTCTTCCTACCTGAGTCTAGAGTCCACAGCTGCTCCTTCTGTCCAAGTCATTGTCTCTGCCTCCATCCCTGGTGTCACTGCCTCTCCAGACAGGGTCTCGCACATCGCTTTTCTCCCTTGATGGTCCTAGGGACCTCCAGTCCTGGGCTGCAAAATCAATCACTCGCCTCCTCTTGTCTAAAAACACCTACCTCTATATTTCCTACTCTCTCAGTCAGTCCTGATGGCAGTTATTCACTATTGTACCACAAGAGCCTTATCCCCATTTCCTTTTGCCAGCCAGGTCCCCACAGAATGAAACTCATTCAGTGGAGATTCTACTTTCCCCTGCCCTGTCTGGAACTGGGCTCCCTCTTGAAAGCTTGTAAGCAAGTCACTTCTTGGCTTTACATTGTTGTTGTTGTTAAGTACTGTGGAGTTGGTTCTGACTCATATTGACCCTGCACAGGGTTTCTGAGGCTGTAAATCTTTATGGGAGCAGAACGCCTCATCTTTCTCCCATGGAAGGGTAGTTTAGAACTGCCGACCTTGAGGTTAGCAGCCTATTCGTAACCACTATGCAAGCCATGGTATTTTCAATAACCTAATATGGATGTGAAAGCTGGACAGTGAATAAGGAAGATCATAGAAGAATTGATGCCTTTGAGTTGTGGTGTTGGAGGAGAATACTGAAAGTGCCATGGGCTGCCAAAAGAACCAATAGGTCTGTTTTGGAAGAAGTGCAGCCAGAGTGCTCCTTGGAGGCCAAGATGGCTAGGCTTCGTCTCTCATACTTTGGACATATTGTCCGGTGAGAACAGTTTCTGGAGAAGGATGTCATGCTGGGAAAGGTGGAGGGTCAGAGAAAAAGAGGAAGACCCCTAACGAGATGGATTGGCCAGGTGGCATCATTGATGGACTCAGGTGTGGCAATGGTAGCGAGGTTGGCTCAGGATCGGACATTGTTTCGTTCTGCTGTTCATGGGGTTGCTATGAGTCGGTTCTGACTCGATGGCACCTGACGACAACAACAACAACAACAACAATGCTACCAGAGTTGCCTCCCCACCCATTTTGAATAGCCAATGTCTAAGTTGCCCATCCCTGTCAACCCTGTGTACCAAGGGGGTGGGTGCGATCCTCGCTGTAAAGATTTGTTCCCTTTTTTGAACTTCTACATCTACAAGTAAAGGAGCTCTGGTAGCGTAGTGGTTACGAATTGGGCTGCGAACCTTAAGGTCAGCGGTTCGAAACTACCAGCCGCTCCGCGGGAGAAAGATGAGGCTTTCTACTCCCGTAAAGATTTACACCCTCGGAAACCCTGTACAGGGTCGCTATGGGTTGGAACCGACTTGAAGGCACTTAACAACAACAACATCTACAAGTATAGGTAAAGTTCATCAAATTGTAGCAGGTTACTCTTTATTCCTCCCCTTTTCTTTCTTCTTCTAGTCGAATTCTGATCATCCAGCCATCAAAGCCAGGTCAGGTGGGTACTATCTTCAAGTATGGGTGTTCTTGTGCATCTCCCCTCATTTGTTATCAGCTGAATGCTTCACTCTCTGCTCTAGTCCTCTGTGGCCATGTCACTGCATCTGGGCCCAGAAGTCCTCAGGTCTTGCCATATTGCTTGCCATCCAGGTTTCCACCTGGGTTCACAGGGGTCTATTGAATGTGGTCAGACTTAGCTCACAACTTCATTGCTGTTTTTCCCCATCTTCCCCTTATCGGTGATCAATGTGGTCACAAGCCAGACCACCTGCCTGCTCATGTATTCCCCTTGAGTCTTAGTATTAGAAGGGAGTTTTGCTCTGAGGGGTCCCTAACCACTTGTCTTGATGACTCCCAAGTGAACAGCTTACTTGTCCTTGTAGTAATTGATCAGACTGCCGTTATTTTTTTTGGATGTATCCTGCTGGCCTTTCTTTCATGAAGTATCTTCTGTTCTTCTAGAACAAGGCTGATGGGAGAACAGTATTAGGAATTTTTCCATTGTCCTCTATATTCTGGAATAATTTGAGTAGAATTAGTGACAACTCTTCACTGAATGTCTGGTAGAACTCAGCAGTGAAGCCATCTGGACCTGGACTTCTTTTGGTTGGGTGATTTTTGATGACCTGATCAATTTCTTCTTTAGGTATGGGTCTGTTCAAGTCTTCTACTTCACTCTGTGTGAGTTTAGGTAGGTCGTGTTTTTCTAAAAATATATCCATCTCTTCTAAGTTTTCAAATTTGTTGGAGTACAACTCTTCATAGTATTCTGTTATTATGCTTTGGTTCCATTGTGACATTGTCTATGTGGTTTCTAATGCATGTTATTTGTGTCTTATCCCTCTTTTCTTTTCTTAGGATTGCCAATAGCTTGTGAGTTTTATTAATCCTTTCAAAGAACCATCTTCTTGTCCTGTAGATTGTTTCTGTAATTTTTCTGTTTCCTATCTCATTTATTTCTACTCTGATCTTTATTATTTCTTTTCTGTTGGTGACTGTAGGTTTCCTCTGTTGGTCTGTTTCTAGTTGCTGGAGATGCTGTGTTAATGTGTTAATTTTGATTCTTTCTTGTTTTGGGATGTATGCATTTATCACAATAAATTATCCTCTCGGCACAGCTTTTGCCATGTCCCAAAGATTTTTTTTTTTTCCTGATTTGTTTCTAGGAACTTTTTGAATTCATGTTTAATTTCTTCTATTATCCAGTCACTCTTCAGCAGGGTGTTATTCAGTCTCCATGTATTAAACTTTATTTCCTTGGTATTCTTATTATTGATTTATAACTTTATAGCATTGTGGTCTGAAAAGATGCTTTGTAGTATTTTGATGTTTGTAAAATTATGGAGGCTTCTTTTGTGACCTAACACATTGTCAATTCTAGAGAATGTTCCATGTGCACTGGAAAACAATATATATTGTGCTGTTATTGAGTTGAATGCTCTGTATACGTCTATGAGGTCAAGTTGGTTGATTGTGCTGTTTAGTTTTTCTGTGTCTTTGTCAAGTTTCTTTCTGGTTGTTCTGTCCCTTTTTGAAAGTGGTATATTAAAATCCCAGTATAATTGTAGATTCATTTATTTCTTTCTTTAATTCTAGTAGGGTTTGCTTTATATATCTTGGTGCTCCTTCATTTGGAACATAGATGTTAATTAAGGTTATGTCATCTTGCTCAATTGATTCTGTAATCATAAGATAGTGTCCTTCTTTATCTCTTATGCTGGTTTTTGCCTTAAATTTTATTTTATCAGAGATTAGTATTCTCACTCCTGCTTTTTATTTTTTTTTATTTTATTGCAGTTAGCTTGGTATATTTGTTTCCATCCTTTAACTTTTAGTTTCTTTTTGTCTTTGTGTGTAAGGTATGTCTCTTGCAGGCAGCATATTGAAGGGTCTTGTTTTTCTTATCCATTCAGTCACTCTCTGTCTCTTCACTGAAGCATTTAATCCATTGTCATTCAGTGTAATTATCGATAGGTATGGATTAAATGCTGTCATTAAAAATATGGAAAGCTTCAGGAATTTGCGTGTCACCCTTTTGCAGAGGCTATGCTAATCTTCTCTGTATCAATCCAATTTTAGTATTTGTGCTGCTGAAGCGAGCACTACAATGAACTTTTTTTTTTTTTAACTTTTATTTGCATTTAATTTAAGCTTGATTTACTCCTGATCCATAAATTTTTATTTCTTCTGTTTCTTCTGAGGTATCTTTTTCTTTTGTGCAATCTCCTCTTCTGGTTTAGGAACAATTTGTTTCTTTTCAGTGAGGATCATCTCAATGTTGCAGGGGGAGCTCATGTAGGGGCTGATCCGACCATGAGCTCTGTAAAGTTCAACGGCACATTTTGGGGGCTTTGTTGACCTGGATATGCTCAATGACCAGAGAATCCACATCTAAACCCTGAAATTCAGCATTGCTCTCTGCATTTTTAAGCATGTGCAGCAAACATTCAGTGCTCTTTTAGGGCCATCGACCCTGTGTCCAACCCCACTGTTTGGCCTGGGCCCACCTACCACCGCCACCATTGTAACATCAGAATGGTACACATTGCTTCTGCAAAGTGACATCTTTAAGATACTTGGTGGCTTTCCAAATATGCATATCGTTGGTGGCCTGGGCAGTCTC
>NW_006408527.1:2787151-2788051 GCF_000296735.1 Chrysochloris asiatica | reverse complement strand
TGGGCCTCAGGGCAGGCCTTGGCCTCAGTGGGAGTGTCTGGGCCTTGGGAGGGCCTTGGCCTCAGTGGGTGGGCTTGTGCCTTGGGCGTTCCTGAACCTCGGTGGCTTGGCAGAGGGCTGGTCTAGGCTGGGGTTTGTAGAGGGCTGGGGTAATGGCTGGAGGGAGGCAGTGTCCATATTTTAATACGTAAAGAATGCCTCTCTGTCTCTCTGCACCGTGGGTACCCCAAATTTCCTGATATCCGTGCCGATATCCCTCATTATTTGTTCGGCTTTGTTAGTTTATGCTTCCTTTTCTCTGGAAATGCAGCCTTCTAAGTGGGGTTACTCTCGCCCTGCATTCCAAGGTCTGCAGGGGGCAGAGGCACTTGCTGGCATAGGCAGGAGCCTGTAATTCATCAGCAATTTCATCTTTTTAAAAAACGAGTTCAGAATGTTGAAATATAAGATCTTATGTTTGTTCAAAGGCTCTGTCTGCCTGCTAGACAGAGGTTTCCTATGTGCGATTCTGCCCCTTTTCCCTGGAGACTTCCCTACCTGAGTTGCCTGGTCAGGGAAGCGCCGCGTCACTCTCGGGAAGTTCTATTTTGCCCCATATGGTCTCTGTGAGTTGAAATAGACTGGAAGGCATTGGATTTTCTAGAACAGCCTTTTTTATGGGTTTCCCTTCATTTCTGAATCAGTGAGGACAGGAGTCTGTGGCTGGTAAAGTTAGTAGGCTTAGGCAGTTGGTAGACTGTCTTTGAATCCAATTATTTTCATTTATAAACAACCATATTCACAGTTCCTTTGTAGCAAGGTCAGTGGTTCAAACCTACTCAAATCTCCTCAGAAACTATGAGTTGCTATGAGTCAGAACCAAGTCTATGGCACTTAATGACATTCTTTTGACACTTCTTT
>NW_006408527.1:2777652-2786260 GCF_000296735.1 Chrysochloris asiatica | reverse complement strand
GACAGTTCTTCTCTGACATATATGGGGTTGACATGAGTTGCAGTAGATAGGTTGGCAGCTGGTTTTATCTTGCTTGCTTGCTTTCAAACTCAGCTGATTGATTTCTCCTTCTTATCAGCCTTTTCAGAGGCAGCAATGACTACCAGAATGCAGTATTAACTGGTTCCTTACAGCTTCACCTACATGTCCAGTAGGTGCATGGTTTGTGTCCTAAGAGTTTTAGCAGGTGCCTCCCTAATGTGGATCACCACCTCTCCAACCTCATTTAAGAGTTATCTGGCTGCCGCTTGATCCCTACACCACTGTTACATAGTTTTTATGGTTGCATTTCTCTTATGGGTGTTGAGTTTTGTGTCTGTTAGGACAGGTGTAGTTATGATGGCAATATTTGTAACAATCCTAAACTCTTAATGGCTTAACACAGGGAAGATTAATTTCTTGCTCAAGAGAGCTGCTTATCAGAGTCACTCAGACTCTGCTGATAGAGGCTCCATCTCTTGGTTGCCAAGGCAGAAAAAAGGAGATATGTAGAATCATGCAAATGAAACGACTCACATTATTTTGCTCCTGTTTGTTTGGTCATAGAAAATCATGTAATCAGGCCTAACTTCCATATGGGAAGGAAAGTGTAATCATGTTAGAGATACAGAAAAAGAGAAAAATGTTGCGATATTTCTTATAGCATTAAAGACCATACAAATGTCTATATTTGTGTAAGACATAATTTTTTTTACTAGTTTTCATTTGAGTTTATAAAAAAGTTGATGCTCTTTTTTCTTTTACGTAATATTATTTAATATTTCACCTAATATACAATGTTTTTGTGTTTTCATACTGAAGTCCTATTTGCATTATGCTTTATCCAGTGCATTGGAGGTTCAGTGGTAGAATTCTTACTTTACAAGCAGGAGACCCAGGTCTGAAGCTCAGGCCGAATACTTCATTCACAACTACCACCTGTCTGTATGTGGAGGTTTGTGTGTTGCTGTGATGTTGAATAGGCTTCAACAGAGCTTTCAGACTCAGATGAATTAGGAAGAAAGGACTGGCACCCTGCTTCTGAAAATCAGCCCATAAAATCCCCATGGATTACAGTGGGCTTCATTGGTCTTCATCCAATCATGGGGGATGGTCTATGATGGGACAGTAGTTTGTATTTTGTTTTTTTCAATGCATGGTGTTGCCACGAGTCTATACCAACCTGGAGGCAGTTAGCAACAGTTGGTATAAGATATTTAACATTTTCATGCTGCTAACAAACTCTGTGAATTTCAGAATCAAAATTTTTAGGACTAAAAAAACTCTCAGATAGCATCAGTTTCCAATACAGTAGTAATTACAAAGTTCTATAAGTGCAAACACATTACCCAGTGTTGTAGTAAATATATTCATTACTATTAGAAAGTCGGAGCTCTGGTAGCATAGTGGTTACGAATCAGGCTGCAAACCGCAAGGTCAGCAGTTCGAAACTACCAGCTGTTCCATGGGAGAAAGATGAGACTTTCTGCTTCTGTAAAGATTTACAGCCCCGGAAACCCTGTACAGAGTCACTATGAGTTGGAACCGACTCCACGACACACAACAACAACAACAACAACATTAGAAAGTCAGAGAATATTGTCCAATGATGATTGAGTTTATTATTGTGGAGATAACACCTACCAACCTGTTGTGTTGCTAGGCTTTCTAAGAATTGCAAAATATATATGTGACACATATTGAAAAATATATTTCAGGGAAACTTTTTTCAGTTTTATCTTTTAATTTAGAGATTAAAAAAAAAAAAAAAAGCCTTGATTTTCAAGGTCATAGTCAGTGGAAAACTCCAAATTTAACTTTTTCTTATTTTCAGTATCTGGTGTTACTTAAGAAGAAAATCCTTTGATCTTCTACTCCTACTCAGATATATATATCCTTGTAAGGGGTATTGTACTACTTGCTGGAACATTTTCTTTCTTGATCCAACATTAAATTACGTTTGAATCCCTGGTGCATATAAATATTTCCTTTTAGTTGGAACCTCACTTGCAGATGGTAGAATGTCATAAATATAGCTCAAGAAACTAGTAACAGGCTCAGGATACTCCAGGTAGATTAATGACCCACGTGAATGAAAAATGCATGAGATTTTTTTTTTTCCCCCTTGGAGCGAATATACCATATTAATTTGTTAATCTGTATTTAAAATGGAGACTATTTTGAACAAAATGTCAGAAACTAATGACATCTTTTCTTTAGGCTAAATATTGTGGCTTCAGGCTTCTTTGAGTCAAAGAAATCCTGATTTATGAAGTCTGTTGCTGTTAGGTGCCCTCAAGTCAGTTCTGATGCATATGGAATCTGTGTGCAACAGAATGAAACATCTCTTGATCCTATGCCATCCTCACAATTGTTGTTATGCTTGAGTCCATTGCTACTACCTCTGTGCAATCCATCTCTTTGGGAATCTTCCTCTTTTTCTATGGCCCTTCCTAGTGCGCTATAATTTGTGCAGCATGCTAAGACTGTTTAAGCCTTGAAATGAGAGTGCATTTCTTACTAAACTTTCATAGAGCACCAGACATGATAGTTTTACAGGTATCTGAAGATGTCTAAAAACCTGACGCATGAAACCAGTTCCATAATTTGGAACTTTTCATCAGCATCAACAAACCTCTTCATTACCACTGCCATCAAGGCATGGTTGTCATTTACTGAGCAATGACTGCATATCAGCACAGTGCCATGACTTGTCTCAGTTAGTCATTACAAGGGCTTGCTCAGGTAGGTGTTATTTAATTTTAGAAAGGTTTCAACCAAGAGCACTCAGCTAGTGAGTGCTGAAATGTAGATTTGAACCAGTTTGCTGTGTTTATGTCTCTTGCCCATTATTTGAGAGCTTTTAAATACTTTTATCATGTTATAGCACACATAGGAAGTAATGATATTTATATGTGGACTGGGAAGACTGAAGAAGATTTGGTAGTATTGATGTTGGAATCAGCTGCTAATAGCAAGATCAGTGGCTTGGACCCACCAGCCACTCTTCAGGAGAAAGATGTGGTAGGAGTCTGTTTCTGTAAAGACTTAGTCTTGAAAACCCTCTGTGGAAGTTCTGATCTGTCCTACAAGATTACTATGAGTTGTAATTGGACTTGGTGGCTGTGGGTCTGTTTTTTTGTTTTATACTAGAATTTCTGGGGATGTGTAAGTAGTTAAAATGCTCACCCACTACCCGAAAAGTTGGAAGCATGAATACGTTCAGCGGTTCCTGAAAAGAAAGCCTTCACAATCTACTTTAGAATAATCAGTTATTGCAAATCTTGTGGAGCACAATTCTACTCTGATATAGTTGCTATGAGTTGGAATTGATTCAATAAGAACACACACACACACACACACACACACATACACACATACATACATAGGAGCTCTGGTAGTGTAGTGGTTACAAGTTGGGCTACTAACCTCAAGGTCAGCAGTTCGAAACTACCAGCTATTCTGTGGGAGAAAGATGAGGCTTTCTGCTCCTGTAAAGATTTGCAGCCTTGGAAACCCGGTACAGGGTCGCTATGAGTTGGAACTGACTCCACGACACACCACCACCACAATATATATACCAACTCGACGGCACTTAACAACAACAAATACATATTTGGCTGATAACTAAAGGTTGGAAGTTCAAGTCCACCCATTGTGACCTTGGAAGAAAGTCCTGATGATTCACTTAAAAAAAAGACAATGAAAACCTTATGGAGCACAGTTCTACTCTGACACACATAAAGTTGTCATAAGCTGGAAATAATTCAATAGCAACTTAAAATAAAATTAATTATACTGGGGCTTAGTGAAAAATCATGATGTAGTCTTTATTATAGAAAAAAAGTATAAGGAGAAATATTAAACATTTGCGTATTATAAACTTATAAATAACTTGTCACATTTTGAATGAGAGACTCAAACTAGGTTCCAGGAACATTTTTGGTGTCAGGTTTTAAGATTGAAATGGCCACACTCCAATTTCTGCCCAAATTTAATGATAATCATCAACTTCAAACTCTTCCTGTTGTTGTTGATAGGTGTCAACTCATAGTGACACAACAGAATGAAACACTACCAGTTCCTGTGCCAACCTCACAATCATTGCTGTGTTTGAACCCATTGCTGCTGTCACTATGCCAATCCATCTCATTGGGGGTCTTCCTCCTTTTTGCCTACCCTCTATTTTATGAAACATGATATCCATCTCCAGGGACTGGCCCCACCTGATAATATGTCTGAAGTATGAGAGACAAAATTTGGTCATCTTGGCTTCCAAGGAGCATTCTGATTGTATTTCTTCTAACACAAATTGGTTTGTTCTTTGACAGTTGTTGATACTTTTAATATACTTCTCCAACGCCATAACTCAAATACATTAATTCTTCTGCAGTCTTCCTTATTCACTGTCCAACTTACACATGTATATGAGGTTATTGAAAATACTTGATGTTTTTAGTCCTGAAACTGACACTTTTGCTCTTTACCACTTTAAAAAGGTCTGTGCAACAGATTTGCCTAATGCAATATGTTTGATTTTGGCGGTTCAGGCTCACCAGCCATTCCTTGGAAACCTTATACAGGGTCACTATGGGTTCCAGGAATGGACTCAATGGCTCTTAATAACAACAGAGTTGTTCTTTCACTTTCCTTTATTCTTTTTATGCATAGCTTTGCATTTCTTTGTATTGTTTTTTCCCTTCCATTTACAGAACTTCTTTTAGTATTTTTTTTGTAGGGTCAGTATGGTGGATATGAACCCCTCTCAGTTTTTGTTTGAGAATGTTTAAATTTCACCCTCATTCTTGAAGGACAGTTTTGCTGGGTATAGTATCCTTGGTTGAAAGTGTTTTCTTTAACCGGGCTGCATTTCATTCCACTGTGCCATTAACAGGAGCCAACTCTATGGCAGCTAACTACTAGAGCCCCAATGAAAAGTTCAACAATATGTATTATTAAATTGCCAAGAATTTTGAAAGAGATTGTGATAAAGAAGTAGTGATTCTCCAGGAGTTAATATCTTTCGTGGAATGAAGAGACATGCTGCAGAATAATGCACTGGACTCTGAGGTCAGTTTGAACAACGTCAGTGGTTCAAAGCCACCAGTTGTTCCTCTGAAACCCTAGACAGGATTGATATGAGTCAGAACTGTCTTGACAGCATTTAACAACAACAACAAAACCAATAACTGTGAGTTCCAGAAGGCATGGTAAAAGGACTAGGAAAATAGATTGAATTGTGTTCCCTCAAATTTATATTGAGGTCCTAAACTCCACTACTTGTGAATATGACCTTGTTTGGAAACAGCAGCTTTGAAGAGGCTGTCAGTTAAGTGAGCTTGAGGTCCTACCAGAATAGGATGGATCCTAAGCAAAGATGTATGGAGGTTAGAATCAAAATGTAACTTGGAAGCTCTGGCTTCTGTGGTGATTGGTGTGAGCAGAGTGAAAAGGCAAGAGGAGATGAGTTCTGATGGTCCAAGGAAGATAGTCAAGGGGAGCGTGGAGAAATAGACAGAGTTGGGTGGCTTTGCCTTTGGAATTTCTACTTTGGAGCCCTGTTGAGGGAGACTTTGGGGGCCAGAGAAGCTCCTGATAAGCTTTTGATGGCAGCCTACAGAGACTCTAGCCTGTCTTTTGTTTCTGTTTTTGAAATGTGTGGAGAGAGGAAGAAAGATGAGGATGAGAACAGGAAGTAGATGGAGTAAGGGGAGAAGAGGGTTGAAGATGGGACAGAAGAAGATGGGGAGAAAGAAGAGTGAAAGAGAAGGAGAAAGTGAGGAAGGACAGTTTTTTGTATACTTTAAAAATACTGTTTGCTTTTTCTTTTTTAGCATTTTTTACTTGTCTCAGATCAAGGTCACCACATGTTTATTTTTTACATCCCAGTGAAGAATACAGACATAACTCTTTTTTTTTTTTTTTGCATGCTGTTTCATTTTTACTTTTATTACTGCATTTTTATTAATTTTTTTTTTTTTTATAAATGACGGATTGAGGCAAACTTGTGTGCATTGGACAAGTCTCCTGACACCATTTTCCTCACCAGAATAATGTGAATCCTAGGCAAAGATCTTTGAGGATTAGGGTCATGTACTCATTTTGTGCCTCTGTGACATATTTTAGTTATTCTCTCAGTATTTCATACTTTTTCATAATGCTATTGCACACGTCATAGACGAATGCTGCTGTTGCAGCTGAGTACTGTAGAGTTTGTTCTGGCCCACAGTGACCCTTTATAGGATTTCCCAGGCTGTAAATATTTACAGGAGCAGAAAGCCTCATCTTTCTCTCACGGAGTGGTTGGCGGGCTTGAACTGCCAACCTTGTGGTTTTTAGTCTAGTGCTTATCCTATAGGACATTGGGAAACTAAATAATCGTGTGACTCACTTGAATGTGGTGGTCTAGAACCAAACTCGATATATCGCCAAGGTATATTTGTTAAGTGTTGCCAAGTTGATTCATAGCAACTCCTTGTTGCAGAGTAATTGTACATGGAAATTATGATATTAAAAAATGTCTGGATGATGGTGCCTTCTTAAGGCAGAAGGAGATTGTGATGGGAGAGGTACATGGGGATGCTTTTAGAAGTTTCTGCAATAGTCTGTTTCTGTACTTGAATAGTGTTTACAGGGGTGTTTGTATTATAATTACTTGCTATAAACTATGCTTATATGTTTAAGCTTTTATACATGTGTGTGTATATGAAAATTGTGTGCATTGAGTCAGATCTGACTCACATGGATTCTATAGGAGAGTAGAACTGCTCCATCCGGTTTCCTAGGCTGTAATCTCTACAGGTTGGAGAAAGATGTGGCAGTCTATTTCAGTAAAGATTCCAGCCTTGGAAACTTGATTGGGCAGTTTTACTCTGTCCTATAGGGTCACTAAGGTAGCATAGTAGTTACGAATCGGGCTGCGAACCTCAAGGTCAGCAGTTCGAAACTACCAGCTGTTTCGCGGGAGAAAGATGAGGCTTTCTGCTCCCATAAAGATCTACAGCCTTGGAAATCCTGTACAGGGTCGCTATGAGTTGGAGCCAACTCCACGACACATTAACAACAACAACATAGGGTCACTGGTGTGGCACTGTGAGTTAATGCGCCAGACTGCAAAGTGGTTTGAACTTCAAAGTCGGCTGTTCAAACTCACCAGCTGCTCCTTGGAAACCCTATACAGGGTCGCTGGGTGTCAGAACCAACTCGATAGCACTAACATCACCACCACCAACGGGTCACTTTGAGTTGAAATCAACTCCAGTGGCAGTATTAATCTTTATGTAAGTATATTGCCAGGTATTTTCCTTTAGGGAGCCACTGGGTGGATTTGAACTGCTAACCTTTCAGTGAGCAACTGAGTACTTAATATTGCACCACCAGGGTTCTTTTAGTAGAGAATATAAAAATCTGAACATGACAGACTAGTTCTGAATTTTCTGCAAACTGGCATAGTGCATTGAGATTGTGAAACCACTTTTCCTTTGAGCATCCTTTGTATAAGAAGCATTTTGGGGAGATAGACAGGGATATCATTGTGGGGATTTGTGTAGTGGTGCTGCTACTTTTGCCCAAGTTCAAAACAGCAGTGTGACTACTTGCTTCTGAGAAAAATTGAGAATGATTAAAAAACTCCCAAAACAAACACACACAAATCAAGTTCCATGCTTCTTATCAGATTCATGGCAGCCACATTCACACTGGAACAAAACCCTGTATAGGTCTTGCACCTTCCCCAATACTGGTAACAATCTGATTATTGTGATCCAAACATTTTCATTGGCTGAATTTCAGAAGTAGCTCACCAGCCCGTCCTTCATCTGGCTAGGTCTCAAAGCTCTGTTGAAACCTGCGAATCATAGCAACACACAAGCTTCCACTGACACACAGATGGGGGGATGTGTTTGAGGTGCAGTGGGCAGTAACTGAATCTAGCCTTCCTTCATGGTAGGTGAAAATTCTACTATTGAACCACCAATGGCTTGTTCACTTACACTACCAATGATAAATATGATATAAAGAGAACTTTAATTCTTGTGACCATTGAAACTTCTTTCAATTTCCCTTTGATCTACAAGAAAGAAAGAAATACATAAGAAAAAAGCAAAAATTTGGAGGGAAAAAAATACATTACTTTTCTTTTGCCCTATCTGCCTCAGGTTTTATGACATTTTTCTTGTTTATTGAAACTAACGGAATTAGAAATGGAAAATGTCCTTGAACTTTCCTCATATAAAGGAACAAATTATGCAGTTCTTTCAATATATTTATTCAACCTTTATGTGGAGCAAATAATCCAAGGACCTGGATTATATGAAGAAAAACGTGGCCTCAGGATTGGAGGCAGACTCATTAACAACCTGTGATATTCAGATGATACAACCTTGCTTGCTTAAAGTGAAGAGGACTTAAAATATTACTGACGAAGATCAAAGACACAGCCTTTGGTATAGATTGCATCTCAATGTAAAGAAAACAAAAATCCTCACCAATAAACAATATTCTTATCAACAGAGAAAAGATTGAAGTTGTCAAGGACTTCATTCTTCTTGGATCAACTATCAACACTCACGGAAGCAGCAGTCTAGAAATC
>NW_006408527.1:2768138-2777287 GCF_000296735.1 Chrysochloris asiatica | reverse complement strand
TAGGAGCAGGCAGTTTCATTCTGTTGTGCATAGGGTCACTATGAGTTGGTACCGACTTGATGGCACATAACAACAGCAAACTATTTTTAAGTGCCTTTGAGTCCGTTTTGACTCATAGTGACCCTGTATCAGATTTCCAAGGAGCAGCTGATGATTTGAACCAATAACTCTAAGATTAGGTGTCTAGTGTTTATCCTAAAGCACCACTCCAGGACTCTCAAACAATTATAGTAATTTAAAAAATACTTCCTAAGTAGCAGGCTTTAAGCATTTTATACAAATATGAGATCTATAACACTTTTATTTGAATCATACATATATATCTGAAGGTATGCTTGGGTATTTATAAATCTGTACATTGTATCCTGAATGTTCCTAAAATTAGGAATTAATGCAAATAAAACTTCTATAGTAAAATATGGTATAATGAAAGCATATCTAAAATTTCAGTGACTATAGCACTGTATCTTGGAAACATGTGTATTAAGAGCCCAGTTGCTACTCACCAAAGTAGGATATAGAATAATAATAATATTTTTTAAAAGAAGCTTGATATCTGCTATCACATTTAATTGTAATGACTTTAGGGAGTCATATAATTTTCATTTCATAGATGAGAAAACGGAAACTTTGATAGATAAAGCTAATTGTGCAAGATCAGAACACACAAATTTTGATATGAACCCAAGACTGACTCAGAAAGTTGAGTCCCTAATGCCTACATTTGCCTTTTAAATATCATTATACTCTCCAATGCACCTATTAGGAACCTTCCTTATTGACTGATACTTAACATTTACAAACAGACAACTTCCAAGTGTTTTTCAAAGTCTTCGTTAATCTTTTAAATTATGAGATGTACTTGTTTCTTCGTGTATGTTTTCATTGATGTAACTAGACAAGAGACCAATGGCTCAATGGCCGTGGGTTTGCTTTTTGCTTTATCCCATTTACTAAATAAAACTCTGGAAAGCCCAGTTGATTTCCCAGAATTTGATGTCATCATCAAGAAAATAGTGTTGTGGATCCCTTCCTACAACTCAGAGTTTGTTGGGAGTATCAAATGAGATCATGTATAGGCAACTGCAGTGTAAATTGGGTAATGCTCTAATGACTGCATTCTTGCTACATTTGAATGGCACAATCGTACCACTGTTCATTTAAAGTCTGTTATATAAGAGAGCTGCTCGTGTGTCTGTCTTTTGCTCCACTAATAAATCACAGATTCTCAAGCTCTAGTTCCGTTTGCTTATGTCAAAGGTATTTTGATACATTAACGGTCTCTTCTTCTGGATTATGGATTCCCAAAGGGAATACAAGATGGATCTTTATGAACTGACAGCACATAGCACAATCCTGCATATATTGGCAGTTCAAATTTATGTTTAATTTTTTGAATTTTTTTTTTTTTCTCAGTGAGGGTGTTGTTGTGAAGTGCTGTTGACTTGGTTCTGACCCATAGCGATCCTGTATAGGGTTTTTGAGGAGTGGCTGGTGAGCTTGAACTGCCGACTTTGCAGTTCAAATGGCTTTGCAGTCTGGTAAAAATCAACTCTGAAATGTTTTGGTGAAAGAAAAGACAACTGCTAATCACAAGGTCAGCAGTTCAGAGTCACCAGCTGCTTCTTGGAGACCTTACTCAGGGTCGCTGTGCTCAAGTGTAGCAAAGATAGTGAGGTTGGCCCAGGATCGGGCAGTGTTTCATTCTGCTGTGCATAAGGTCGTTATGAGTCAGTACCAACTCGATGGCACCTAACAACAAAAACAACAATGAGTCTGAACCAACCTGACAGCGCTTAACAACAATAAAGAAGATAGAAGCAAGGCAGAAAATGAGAATTTTCAAATAACAATAGTCATGAAATCTTGTGTGAAAGGGTAGAACTGCTGATTACTAGGAGAAATAAATGGTCTAATATTTTTCAATTTTTTAAAAAAATTTTTCAAGTTATTTTCACAAACCTGGCCACAGTATAAATCATTGCCTTTGAGAAGATTTTGACTCAAAGCAACCCTGTAGGACAGAGTAGAGCTGCTCCTCAGGCTGTCTGAGACTAAATCTTCACTGAAGGGGATTCCCACATAGTTCTCCCAGGAATGGTTAGTAGGTTTGAACCCACCAACTTTTTGGTTGGCAGTGGTCTTAACCACTGCTGCACCAGGGATCAAGGTTGGATTCTAAGCTCAGTGATTTTTGTACATACCAACGGACTGAATATGGATTCTGGAAGCTGAAGGCCTTCCTCACTTTGAGTACAAAAGAATGAGGGAGATAGTTAGGTTCTTGATATGACTTCTATATTTTAATAGTTGGATGACTTCTTCATTGATTGACTTTTGGGTTTAGGGACGAGGACATAGTTTTGTGATTAACCAACAGGTGGCACCAAGACCCAGTGCAAATCTTTTCTCCTAGGAGTTAAGATACAAACCTCTGACCTTCCCTGAGTGCTTACCAATTAAATTAAAATACAGCCCATAGTCCTGCTTGCTAAAATATTCAAAATCTACTTACTCACAGCCTTCACATCTGGTAGTGTTGTGAGTTACATATTGGGCTGCTAACTATCTACAGAGTTAATAGTACAAATCTATCAACCGCTTTCAGGGAGAAAGATGTACAGCCCCAGAAATCCTATACAGCAGGGGTAGGAAACGTTCAGCCTGTGGGCCCTCTAAGGCCCTTGAAATCATTTGGTCTGGCCCTGCAAGGTAATTGCAATTTCAGCCATCACATTGTTGTTAAGCGCCCTTGAGTCAGTTGGGTCTCAGCGATGTCTGACCAATTGTAGCTGGGTAATTTTTAAGTTTACAATTTTGTATGGCCTGAATGATGTTATACATTTTGGCAGAAAAGTTTCCCTACAACTACTACATAGGGTTACCATGACTCGAAACTGACTTCATGGCACATCGCCACTACCACCACAATATACAGTGGCTGACACATAATAAGCTGTTCAGCAAATGGTAGCTGTAGGTATTCATTGTTGTTAAGTCTATTCTGACTCATAGCAACCCTGCAAAGGATTTCTGAAGCTGTAAATGTTTGCAGGAGATGAAAGCCTCATCTTTCTTCTGGGCTGGTGGGCTCGAACTATTGACCGTGTGGTTTGCAGTCCTGTGCTTATCCAGTGGAGCCACAGTAGTTTCCTAGCTATACATATCCTTGTCAAAAAGAATGGTAAGGAGAACATGAAATGCCTTTACATACTTCTTCAGGCTTAGAAATGTCTGGAGTCTACTATTGTGATTCTTGCAACTGTACCATTTGGAAGAAGCCACACTTCATGAAAAGTTATACTGCCCCCTTTGAGCACCCTCAAAATGGCAACCATCACTCACTCCTGTGGGTTTCCTGGTACATAGTCTCTTTGCTCTGAATCCTGTAGCACTACTAATTTGACCATAGTTGAATGAATTAGGGAAGGACATCTGACTAGAGTTAACCAAAATAGGTCACCAGTAGCTTATTAGGAGACTCAGGAGCATGCTATACTTCATGATGAATAGACAACCAGATCAAGTACTTTCCTCACCCAAAAAAAGTCATCAGATGGATGAATTTTGGGCAGAAGGAAGATGCACAGAGAAACAGCAGTGAAAAAAAGCAGGGGCTTTTAAAAAGTTTGTGGGAAAATTCCATTGCCTCTCGATTCTATTTTTCATGATTTCTTTGAAGCCCTCTAATAGAATCCTCACTACTACAGAAGCCATGAATAGGACACAAGTTGACAGAAATCCTCATATAAAAAATAGATAATAGTCATCTCATGGACTTCTCAGTAGAATGTATAGACAACCAGTATGAGAGACAAAAAATTGACCTTTTGACTGAAGTTCCCTTTGGAAGCTGTGGGAAATTGTGCATGTATGCATTAGTGTCCTATAATTGCTGTAACAAATAACTACACATTTAGTGGTTTGAAATGCACAACTTAAGTTGGTTTTTGAGGCCGGAAGTCTGACATGGGCTAAAATCCAGATGTTGGCAGGGCTGTGTCTGTAGTTTGTGACTCTTGGGAGGAATCTACTTGCATTCATTGGCTCATGGTACACTTGGTTCCACCTTCAAAGACAGCAACAGTGAATCAAGTCCCTCTCAATTTTTTTCTGGCTCTTCTATTGTGATATCTGTCTGACTAACTCTTCTTCCACTTTAAAGGATTATGTGGTTAGATTGGAACCTCCAGGATAATCTATTATACTCGAGTCTAATTATGTGATTAGATGGGACGCTCCAAGATAACCTAGGATTAGCATAATCACATGTAAAGGTCCTTTTACTATGCAACGATATGTGCATATAAACACTTTTGGAATTAGGGATCTTCATTTTCTGATGGGGCACAGCTCAAAATGAGGAGAAACAACTGTAAGCATCCATTAACAATAAAACGTTGAGTATATGAAGTATGAATCTAGG
The DNA here is from genome assembly GCF_000296735.1 of Chrysochloris asiatica. NCBI lineage: Eukaryota > Metazoa > Chordata > Mammalia > Afrosoricida > Chrysochloridae > Chrysochloris > Chrysochloris asiatica. Next base: position 2,772,861 of record NW_006408527.1, on the reverse strand, counting down.
AAAATTGGAAGTTGTCAAAATGAAATGGAATGCATAAACATATATATTCTAGGCGTTAGTGAGCTGATTTTAAATCTGAAAATCATATGGTTTACCATGCTGGGAAGGGCAAATTTAAGAGAATGGTGTCACATCCATCATCAAAAGGATTATTTCAAAATCTATCTTGATGTATAAAGCTGTCTGTGATAAGATAATATCCATACACTTACAAGAAGACTAGTTAATGCAACTATTTAAATTTAAGCACCAACAACTAAAAGCCAGTGATAATGAAATTGAAGAATTCTACCAATTTCTCCAGTCTGAAATTGATCAAACATACAATCAAGATGTATTGGTAATTACTGGTGATTGAAATGCAAAAGTTGGAAACAAAGAGGAAGGATCAGTAGTTTAAAAATATGAACCTGGTGATAAAACAATGTTGGAGATGGTATGATAGAATTTTGTAAGACCAATGACATATTCATTGCAAATACCTCTTTCAAACAACTTGAAAGCTGACTATACATATGGACCTAACTAGATGGAATACAGAGAAATCAAATTGACTACATGTGTGGGAAGAGACTGTGGAAAGGTTCCCTATCATCAACCAATACCAAACCAGGTGCAGACTGTGAAAAGAACCATAAATTACTCATGTGCAACTTCAGGCTGAAGTGGAACAAAATTAAAATAAGTCCGTGAGAGCCATAATTTTACCTTGAACTTATCGCACCTGAATTTAGAGATCATTTCAAGAACAGATTTGATGCACTAGACATGAATGTTTGAAGACCAGAGTGTTGTCATACAGGAAGAACATACATGAAGAAAGAAAAAGGCCATTAAGACAAGAAAGAAGGAAAAGAGCAAAATGGATGTCAGAAGAGACTCTGGAAACTTACTCTCCAGCTTAGAGATGCTAAAGCAAATAGAAGTAAAAAAGCTGAACAGAAAACTTTAAAGGGAAGCTAGCGAGGAAAAAATCAAGTATTATAATGAGATGGGCAAAAGCTCTGGAATTAGAAAACCAAAAGGGAAAAACAAGAACAACATTTCTCAAGCTAAAAGAACTGAAGAAAAAAATTCAAGTCTCAACTTGAAATATTGAGAGATTCAATGGGAAATATTCAGTGATGAAGGTGTCAAAAGAAGATGGAAGGAATACACAGTCATTGTGCCAGAAAGAAATGGTTGATGTTCAGCCATTTCAAGAGATCACATATGATTAATAACTAATGGTACTGAAGAACGAAGTTCAAGGTGCACTTAAGTCATTGGCAAAGAAAAAGGTTCTGGAAATTGATGGACTACAAAGCTAAATCAGCAAACTGAAGCAGCGCTGGAAGCACTCACTCATCTATGCCAAGAAACTTGGAAGCAGCTACCTCTCCAACTGATTGGAAGATATTCATATTAGTGTCCGTAATTCTAAAGAGAGATGACCCATTGGAATGTGGAAATCATTGGACAATATCATTAATATTTCATGCAAGTAAAATTTTGGTAAAGATATTTCAAAAACAGCTGCAACAGTATATTGACAGGGAACTGCCAGAGGATCAAGTCAGATTCAGATTCAGATGTGGAATGGGAGGTATCACTGATGACGTCAAATGGATCTTGACAGAAAGCAGAGAATGCCAAAAATATGTTTACCTGTGCTCTATTTTTTACTATGCGACTCTGTGGATCATGACAAGCTATGGACAACATTGTGGAGAATGAGAATTCGGGAATACTTGATTGTGCTCATGAGGAACTTGTATATAGACCAGGAAGCAGTTGTTAGAACAGAACAAGGAGACACTAAGTAGTTTAAAACCAGGAAAGGTGTGTGCCAGGGTTATATTCTTTCACCATACTTATTCAATGTGTATGCTGAAGAAATAAACTGGGAAACTGAATTACATGAAGAAGAATGTGGCAATATGCAGGTGATACAACCTTGTTTGTTGACTGTTGAGAGGACTTAAAATACTTAATGATGAAGATAAAAAACCGCAGCTTTCAATATGGGTAATGTAAACTTCAATGTAATGAAAACAAAAATCCTCACCTTTGGGTCAATAAATGACATCATGATAAATGGAGAAAAGATTGAAATTGTCAACGACTTCATTTTGCTCAATCAACCATCAACACGTGTGGAAACAGCAGTCAAGAAATCAAATGGTGCATTGCATTAGTTAAATCGGCTGCACTTGACCTTTTTCAAGTGCTCTGGAGCAAAGATACCAGTTTGAGGTCTAAGGTGCACCTGACCCAAGCCATGGCATTTTCAATAGCCCCAGATGCATGTGAAAGTTGGACAATGAACAAGGAAGATCATGAAAGATATAATGCATTTGAGTTATGGTGTTGAAGGAGAATATTAAATGTACCATAAAAATGTACCATGCTAGAAGAACAAATCAATCTGTTGGAAGAAGTACAGTCAAAGTACTCCTTACAAACAAGGATGGAGAGGCTTTTTCTTTTCATAATTGGACATAACTGTCAGCAGGCATCAGTCCCGGAATAAGGAAGGACATCATGCTAGGTAAGGTGAAGGGCCAGTGAAAAAGAGGAAGACCAGCAGTGAGATGGATTGGCATGATAGCAGCAGCATTGAGCTCAGGCTTAACAACGATTGTGAGGGTGGCACAGGACAGGGCAGTGTTTCATTCTGTTGTGCATAAAGTTGCTATGAGTTAGAACCGAGTCAATGGCACATTGCAACAACAATGCCACTTCTATTCCAACAAATTCTAAATCTATATCTCCTGCCCAAATTTCTTCTGCACTCTTTCTTGTATATGCAACTCTGCCTTCAATGCTCTCATTTATAAATCTAAATGGCATCTCAAGGATTGATGTGTCCCAAACTGACTCCTAATTTCTCCACCAGTCCAAATCCTCCCACGGTCTTCCTCTCTCAATAAATGACACATCTATTCTAATCTCTCTGGCAAAGTACCTTGGAACCATCCTTAATTCTTCTCTTTTACTCATATCCTACATCTGGTCCATATTAAGTATTGTTGACAATACCTACAAGATACATTCAAAAACTTACCATGTGCAATAATTTTCCTCTTGGTATAAGTCATCATTTCCCTCCTATTGTTTATTGCGGTAATTTCCTTCCTAGTCTTCCTGCTTTCCTTTTCCTTTTCAGACTATTCGTAACGACTCTAAGGTCCGGTGAAAATAGAAGTCAGGTCTTGTCACTCTTCTGCTGAAAACACTTCAAGAATTTTATAATATGGGCTTTCCAATGGCCCCAGCACTTCCATGATTGGCTTTCCCTAATCTCTTCGAGTTCATCTCCCCTGACGTCTCTCCCTGTGTCTTACCCCTCTTCCGTCTTAAAGCTTTCTGTAATCATCTTCCCCAATTATCCTTTCTATCCTCCTTAATGTTTCCTAAATAAGGAAGCATGATCCTGCCTTTAGTACATGTTCTTGCTTCTGCCTGGACTTTCTTTCTCTATTTATTATTCTGTGTCATTAGCTTACCTCCTTTCATTTTTATTCATTGCTTCCTTTTCCTTTTGAATTTTCCTGATCATGTTACCTACCATTGTAACTCCTCTCCAACATTCTCTTTCCCAACATGACTGCTTTCCTTTTACTCTTTAACACTTTTCATCACTCACTAATAAGTAAATCTTTTTCATTATCTATCTGCCTCCTAAATATGTGGACTACATTACAACTTTGCTTATCATTTCCATCAGGAATAGAATAATCTTAGGTACATAGTAACCTACTGCTCTGGAGTCAGTTCTGACTCAGCGATTCTGTGGGTTTCTGAGACTAAATCTTTATGGTACATCACCATTTTTTTGGTAATGTTTTAATGTTAATTAAGTGATAGTTTACATGGAAGAACATTAGCTCTACATTCATCCTATTGTATATCGTTTCATTGCCATGGTTACAATCCCCTCCATGCATCATCAACCAACCAAAGGATATATATACCCTGCAAGCCTGCCCCATTTTTTTTTTTTTTTCTTTAAACCATATATGGGGCATCCTTGTCTTTCTCCCTCAGAGTAGCTGGTGGACTTGAGCAGCTGACTTCACAGTTAGCAGCCCAGTGCCTAGCCCACAGCACCACCAAGTTTCCTTACATAGCACATAGATATATCATCTTAAAAAAACTTGTGCTGACATTGAGTGGATTCCTATTCATAGCAAATCTATATCAGGCTTTAGAGGCTGTAAGTCTTTATAGGAGCAGAAAGCCTCATCTTTCTCTCACAGAGTAACTGGTGGGCTTGAACTGTTAACCTTGAGCTTAACAGTCCAGTTCTTTTGGTGCCATACCAGGCTGAGGTATATAGCTGTTGCTGTTGTTAAGTGTCATCTAGTTGGTTCTGACACATTGTGATCATGTATTTGGCTTCCAAGGCTGTAAATCTTTGTGGGAACAGAAAGCTTCATCACTCTCCCACAGAACATCTGGTGGACTTGAACTGTGACCTTGTGGGTAGCAGTCCAGTGCTTATCCTACAGAGCCAAGACTTAACAATTGTCTGTTGAACAAATAATCCCCTTAGTTGGACAGGCTTGTTTTCAATTAGGTGTGAGATGCTCAGATATATTGTCACTAGTAATTAGTGTGGTATGTTGTTGGGTGGCATCTTTGAAATGATTTTTGACACATTTTCATAGAAACACCCTGTGAATATAGAAATCCCCCAGAGGGTTTTCTTAGCTGTAATCTTTATAAAAGCAGGTTGTCA
>NW_006408527.1:2764441-2767370 GCF_000296735.1 Chrysochloris asiatica | reverse complement strand
AAAAATTCAAGTCAACCATCAGCTGGAACATTTATGTTTACAGTTTTCAGGGATCCTCAAGGGTCAGTACTGGAACACTATCAGGAAAAAGATTCTATGATTAATAGTACTCATTACAATGAGATGCTCACTGAAGAACAGAAGCTTAAACTTCGGATTAAATGCAGAGGACTGCTGTCCAAGGGCATCGTGATCTTGCATGGCAATGCAGGGCTGCACACCTCTGCCCACACTGTTGATGTTCTGCAAAAACTTTGCTTTGAGGTGTTAAAGCACCCTCCGTATAGTCTTGATCTTGCGCCATTGGATTTTCACCTGTTTGGTCCGTCCCTTGATAGTAACCTTTTGAGGGTGAAGATTCACCTCTGATAAAGAAGTGAAGACAGTGGTGTATTTGTGACTCAGCCTAAAACATTTTAAATAGGGAATACAAAAGCTTGTTGACATATGGACAAAGTGTATTGAAAAGCAAGGAGTTTATGTCGAAAAATGATGTATTTGTCTTTTCTAAAAGTTGATATAATATAGCCAGAGTATGGATAATTTTTGACTCACCCTCGTATTTCCATAAACAACAAATAGGAGTTCTGAGCAGAATGGTGGAGTAAGCAGAAACCCGGAGCTGAACCTCTGTAGCAAAGATATGGGAGACCCAGTGAAACAGATATAGATGGTGATCCTGGAACCCTGAGCATCAGAGGAGAGGGCAGAGAAGCGAATTGAGAACTGACTGTTAGAGGAAGCTGAACAGGAACAGTGAGAGAGAAATATATGGACTAGCATGGCATAGCATGACCATCTTTGGCTTTTGTGGGCAGCTGTTGTGTCCTGAAAAGGCACAGGATGCCACTGGAGTTTGGTGGCAAAGTGGTATAGTTCTCCCTTGTTCTGGCACCCTCCTGATAGATGGGGACATGACCTATCTCTACCCTACCAATCCAGTGGCCAGAGGCATTTCATCCTGTGAAGGCTCTGCTCTACCTGGGGTCAGGTGCCTGGTACAGCACCCTTGCTTCTGGAAGAGCATGTGTGCTACAGCGACATTAAATAGAGAGTTAACTGCATTCACACTTCTGGTGTCTACCACATTCACCAGGAGACAGGTGGTGAGCGCCTGAGAGTATATGGATATGCAATCATCAACTAAATGAATATTGAAGCCCAGTATCTTGGAGAAAGAAGACAATTTCAACTTACACAAAATAATAAGACAGAGTACCTTAGACAAGTGACCAAAATACAGAGTCAGAAAGTATAACTCCAAAAATGGTATTGGCAGTTTAAAAGAAATGGTAAGGAGTTTAAAAGAAAGCTAATTAGTCAACTTCAATGGATTAAGAGTAAAATCAAGAAAACTACAGATAAAATCAAGGAAAACAGACAAAACTATGGAAAAAACCAGGAAACAACTTGACAAAATACTTGAAAAAATGGGAAGCATACAAAATCATCAATTAGAAAGCCAGGAGATTAACACTAAGACTTCAGAAATATCTGAAAGGGCAAAGAAACAGAATGGAATCAATGGAAAGCCAAATTACTGAGCTGGAAGAAAAACGTCTCAATAATCATCTGCTAGAGGAACTATCTGAAAAAAAAAGAAAAAAAAAAAAATCCAAAGAAAGCCTAAGATTTGGGTGGGACAATATTAAGAGGAATAACTTATGTGTGATAGAATTCTGTAACAAGAAAAGACAAAAAAACAAAACAAAAATCTAGTGAATAGTGTCCGAGAGTTGTTAGAAGAAAATTTCCCTAACATCATAAAAGGTGAGAAGCTAGAATGATAGAAATAGAATGAACATCAAACAGGATAGACCTCAAAAGAAATGCAGCAAAACATAATACAATCATTTTTTTTTTTTTTAAAAACCAAAGACAAGGTAAGAATCTTGAGAGAAGCTCAGGAAAAATTAAAAGTTAACTATAAAGGAGAACTAATCAGACTGAGTTTTCTTCAGATTGCTCAGAAGAAATCATGCAGGCAAGAAGTCAATGGAATGATAAATATAAAACACTGAAAGAAAAAATTGCCAGCAAAGAATCATTTGCTGTCATTTTTAGGTGTCATCAAGTTAGCACCAAATCATAGCGACCCTATGCACAATAGAATGAAACACTACCTGGTCCCGAACCAACCTCATATTCATTGCTAAGTCTGAGCCCATTGTGTCAGTCCATCGCCTTAGGAGTCTTCCTCTTTTTCTCTGACCTTCCACTTTACCAAACATTATCAGGAACTAGTCCCTCCTGATAATATGCCTGAAGTATCAGAGATGAAGTCTGGCCAACCTGGCTTCCATCAGCAAATGAAGGTCCTGAAGCTTTATTCATGTCATCACAGTCAATTCTACTTCGAGGAGGCAGTTCTCCCCCCATCGTATTTTGAATGCCTTCCAATTTGAGGGGCTCATCTTCTGGCACTATGTGTGACAATATTCTGGTGCTCTTCATCGTGTTTCAATATTCTGGTGCTGACTGATTTCCACTGCTATTCATAAGGTTTTCAGTGACTAATTTGTAAGTAGACTGTCTTTCCTTCTTCCTAGTCTGTCTTCATCTGGAAGCTCAGCTGAAATTTATCCACTCTATGTGACCCTGATGGTATCTAAAATACCAGTGGCATAGCTTCCAGAATCAAAGCAACACACACGCCACCATAGTACCACAAGCTGACAGACGAGTGTTGGGTAAAGAAGCATAGATCCATCAAAACAATTAATCAAATATGGTGAAATTAGACAATTTCCAGACAAACAAAAATTTGTAAAAAGCGAGACTCACCTTACAAAATATACTTAAAGGAGTTCTTTGAATACAGAACCAACAACAGCAGACAACAACCTGAGGCTAACTTACACATACATGATATCACTCAGAACTCAACCCAGATGTTAAGTATGCAAGGTTAAACAGACCTATAAGACTG
>NW_006408527.1:2762433-2763891 GCF_000296735.1 Chrysochloris asiatica | reverse complement strand
CTTAACAAGAACAACAACAGGCCTATCTAAGACAGCCATAGTACCAATCCTAGCCCTGACTTCATACTCTCACCAACCCCTGCCCCCAACACACAAACAAATAAAAGCCCCGGCATAATATTGATGTTAGAGCAAAGCTTGAGTTACATTTAATACCAATGTGTAAACTCTTTGGTACAGATGAGACAACAACAGCTAACTTAATAGATAAAATATGCTACCTCTGATAAAAGCATTAGGAGTCCTAGTGTGGCACTGTGGGTAAATGCATCAGACTATAAAGCCGTTTGAACTGCATAGTTGGCGATTCAAGCTCACCAGCTGCTATGGGTCAGAACTGACTTGATGGCACTTAACGACAACAACAACATAAAAGCATTAACGTCCCACTTAAAGAATTCAACTCCAAAGCATGTTTTTTTTTTTTTTAATGCTTTCTTGTGAATTATGTGATAAGTTACATGGGAGGACATCAGCTTCACATTGATCCCTTTGTATATCGTTTCCTAGTCATGGTTACAATCCCTTCCATGCATCATTGATCGATCCAAAGCATGTCTTTTTGTCTCAACTAATGAAAAATCTATTTGGTTGTCAAAAGTTGATGCAGCTGATTGAAAAAAAATTTGTACTTAAAATTTTTTTTTCGGTTTTATTCCTTAGTATTATTATATTGGACCATGAGGAAGAAAGTTCCCCTGGACTTCTGATATTTTGAGATGTAGGATGGTGGAATCTGCCCTACCCTAGTGTTTTGGAGGCTGTTACATTCATGGACAGTCACTTATGAAACCAGAATGAATCATAAATAACTGAAGCATCTTGGCCTCACATAAGCTATTCAAGCAAAGATCTTGAGAGTGTGTCACTCAGCCACCACCTTCTCCAGCACAAGGGCTTGGGAGCAAAGGACAAGTATTACGGTATGGGTGTGGGTTTGAGGATGGTTTTGATGGTTACAGACAAATGCTCATTCTTCTGGAAAGTCACGTTTCTATTAGGGAGTCGGACTTAACTGCTTGCTCTGAAGCAGGTCTATCTCTCCTGCTGGTGAAAGCACACTACTTTTTCATTTCTGACTCACCTTGATTCCCAGCAGCCCTGGTGCACAGCAGGCCAAGTTCAGAGCTAAAACTCCTATCTCTCATCCAATTCAGTCTTTTTTCTTTGGGACCAGATATAGGAAAGAGGGTAATGGTTTATTCTTTCATTTTCCTTCCATCATCTTCTTACCCACCCACCAGAGTGGGACTTTGAAGGAATAAAGAAGGTGATGGAAATCTTGCTTGCCACTGCTTTTTAAAAGTTCCTATTGCTTATTCTGGGAGTCCTGGTATGGCGCTGTGGGTTAATGCACCAGACTGCAAAGCCATTTGAACTGCAAGGTCTGCGGTTCAAGCTCACCAGTTGCTCCTCGGAAACCCTATACATGATTGGTGTGGGTCGGAATCGACTTGA
>NW_006408527.1:2753725-2761568 GCF_000296735.1 Chrysochloris asiatica | reverse complement strand
TTTTCCCTCAGGAGGTTCTCTTAGGGGCCAACTGGAGATCTCTGCCCTGAACCTTTCTTTGACCTTGGCAATACTTTCTTAGTAGGCTTCTTAACATGTCCTTATGTTCTTCAATCCAGAAGTACACCCTCACAATTTTTTTTCTTACTTAGAATTCCTAGTACTGGTTGACTTTTGGGTGGAGCCCTTTCAATCTGACCCTAATTTGGATGTCTTCATGGTATCTACCTGGCTGACGGGAAGACTCAGACCTTCTAGCCCTCCACATATCCACTCCCTCCCTTTTTTCCAGGCCCTGCTATTTCAGGAAACTCCACCTAACTGCCCTGAGAACCCTCTAGTTCAGCAAATACGCAGTGAGGGGTGTGATGCTAGGATGTTGGGCTCTTTTTTTTTTTGTTGTAAACCCTCAAGCTTTATGATTGATTCTTTCGGAGTCCTTCTCACTCAGCTAAGGAATGGGCACAAACGAATCACCAGGAAGGGGAGAGGAAATACTAACTACAGTGATCTCTCTTCCTATGCATTCTCTACAGAGATCCTCCCATACTTTATTCATTCATTTGGAAAATGCTTATTGAATACCAGACCCCATTCTGGATCTAACAGTGAAAAAACAAAGTTCTTATTCTCACATATTCTAGAGGGAGAATGTAAGCTCTTAACAAAGAAAAGATATAACATATCAGATGATGTTAATTGTTAGCAGGAAAAACAAAACAGAGCCTAGAAGTAGAGCATGTGAGGGGGTGGAAGTTCTATTTTATGTAAGATGATTTTATATAAGAGGACAGACCTCACGGATGCTGAGACATTTCTATGCAAACTTTTGGAAATTGAGAGAAAAGCATGAGGGTACTTGAAGGAAGACCAATCCAGACAGAGGTTGTAAGGGCAGGAAAGGCCTTATTAGCAATTATGGGTGATAAGAAGCATTGGATTTTTCTTGAACATGAGTAATATGATCTGATGAACTTTTACTAGAAATCACTCTGACTGCAAGTGAAGAATAGACTGACTATATAGCAGCTTGAGAGGGAGGAAGGAAGATCAATGTGGTCAGAGTCTGTAGGTGCTAACTCACTGTCCTCCCTTAGTTTCACTGAGGTGGCAACAGGCCTAGATGGATAAAAACCTACGTTTCTCAACCTTTCTTGCACTTAAGGGAGACCATGTGACTTGTTCTGGGCAATGATACAGGATCAGAAGTTGTTGGGTGGAGCTTGTAGGAATGCTACTTAAAAGGGCTGGTTTGCTTCTGCTAGCATGAGCTTTTTGCTGTTTGTTTTCTTGCCTACAGTGTGACTGTGATGGCTAGAAATGGAGGACCCATCATTAGGGAAATGCAGCTTACAGCCACAGTAAGGGAACTCCACATGCTTTCCAGAATGATTTAACATACATGACAGTAGTAACTGCTGGTAAGGATGTGGAACAACTGGAATGCTTTTACATGGCTTATAAAATCTACTGCCATCGAGTTGATTCCAACCCATAGCTGCCTTGTAGGATGGAATAGAACTTCTCCTGAAGTTTTCCAAGCCTGTGGATCTTTATAGGAATAGACAGCGTCATTGCTCTCTGACGGTGGATTTCAACTGCCTACCCAGGAGCAGGCAGTGTTTTGTTCTGCTGTGCATAAGGTCGCTATGGGTTCCTACTGACTCAATGGCACCTAACAACAACAACCTTGTAGTTTGCAGTCCAGTGCTTAGCTCACTACCTTACCAGGGCTCCATACATGGATTCCTGTAAGCCATGTGTTACCTGAAAGACAGGGCTGTGGTTCAGGTGATAGATGACCCAATTCCCATTCCTGGATAGATAGCTTGCCTTGTCTACTTTAAAGAAGTCCTTGTATAGGGAACAAAACAGTTTTGAAATACTGGATTTTGTTGGTGTTTCCCCCATCTCAACCTATTTTATTGTTGTTGCTGTTGTTAAGTGCCTTCGAGTCAGTTCTGACTCATAGACACAGGATTTTCAGCGAGTGGCTGGTGAGGTTTGAACTGCCAACCTTGTGGTTCAAACTGACCTTGTGGTCCAGTTCGTTATTCTGCAGCACCACACCAGGTCTCCTTTCCAACCTATTTTATGGGTTATAGGAATTTAAAATGCTACAACTGCATTGGAAAGCTTTTAAAGTGTTATAAAGAAATTTGAACAAACTCTGAAGGTATACCAAGCTATCCTAGTCCTAGGATTTACCCAAGAGAAACGATAATTTATGTTTACACAAAAATTCTACATAGATGTTTGTTGTTGTTGTGTGCCGTGGAGTCTGTTCCCACTCATAGTGACACTGTACAGGTTTTCCGAAGCTGTAAATCTTTACGGGAGCAGTTTGTTTTCCCTTCTACTTATAGAATGATTTTTGGATTGTTTCCTGTTTGGGAAGATTAGAAATAAGGGTTCTCTAACCATTTTGTGAGATTAGCACACACACACATCTCATACAGATATTTACAGAACCTTTATTTCTAATCTCCCCAAACAGGAAGCAATCCAAGTATCCTTCTGTGAGTAAAAGGGTAAACAAACAATGGTTCCAGTACACAATGGAGTATTACTTAGCCATAAAAAGAGCAAACTATTTGTATACCTAATAACCTGGATGAATCTGAAATACATTTCACTAAATGAAAAATCCAGGGCCCAAAGTCTTCACTGTATGATTTCATTTGTGCGACATTTGGGAAAAGACAAAATTAGAGGATGGAAGAAAAAAAAAAATGTGGGGATTGACTGACTACAAAGGGACAGTATTTGAGAACTCATTGGGTGATAGAACTGTCCTGCATTATGTAAAATTGATGATCTGCTCTGTAAACCTCCTCTCAATAAAAAGTAAGAAAAAAAAAAAATCCCTTTCAACCAAGAGGCACAATGAAAAAGTTTTTGTATATAAATAGCTTAGAAATACTAGATTGGTTTTATTATTAAAGTGAAAATGTTTTAGAGGGAGTATTGAGTGCCAAGAAGCAATCGAAAAAGACAGCTGAAATCCTACAAAAGGACGAAGAACAGCAGCATCTGAATGAAATAAAACTTCAGTTTGCTCAGATCACCAGATGGAGAACGCTGTCAGCCTTTTCCCTGTCACCAGTTACTCCCCATAAATATTCTTTCCAGGGACATGCTGAGACAGTTGTACACTTGGATACGCACACAGAAAGCCTCTAGTTCATGCCTTCCTTGCCCTAAGCTGCTCTGGGTCACACTCCAGAAGCAAACAGAGACCAGCTCTGAATTAGCTTGCAGGCGACACTGATAGTGTGAATGACATTTAGCAGATTTTGTGCCCACAGAGGGTGCAAATTTTACAGGAAAAAAAGTGTATCTCTTTGGGAGGGGAGATGAAGTCAGGGTCAATTAGTACATTTTACTGAAAGAGTCATCTTTGCAGAGGATAAGGTCGACACTGGAGTCCTGGTGTGGCAATGCAGGATAATGCACTGGACTGCGAGGTCAGTTTGAACTGGAAGGTCAGTGGTTCAAACTCACCAGCTGCTCCTTGGAAACCCTATACAGGGTCGCTATGAATCGGGACTTAATGACTCGAGGGCGCTTAACAAGAACACTTGAAGTTATGGATTCCACAAATGGTAAAATGTTGTACTATGAGCCAAAAGATTGATGGTTCCAACCCATCTAGAGGCCCTCAGGAGACAATCTTGATCTGTTTCCGAAAAGGGACAGGTGAAAATCCAATGGTGCATATGTACATATGTGGTCTCCATGAGTTGGGTGGACTTGATGCCAGCTAACAACTCGGAACAGTAAGAAAAGCACTATATTTTATCCACCAAGAGGAACCTCTAAAAATTGTGATGATGCTCTCATGTATGAAGGACTTTATGCTATCCAATGTTGGTGCACAGAAAACAGTACTAAATGAATGTCTTTATTGGTGTCACCAAATTTAAAGTTTAAGGTGGAATAGGGAAATAAATGCCAAGTCCTAAAACCCCTCTTTAATTTAGTCTCAAGTCAGCCAGTGCCCCCACATAACAGCATCAGGACTTTTTACTAGTAAGGACGCGGAACAGTTCAATATTCTATTTTTAAAGCAATTCCTTGGCCCACTGGGCGGTATTGAAGTCCTGGCCCCCAACAATCATCTCTTCCAGCTGTGTGAGTGCAGTGCTTTCCAAGAGAGTGGGGATGAGGGAAAAGGAAGGTACAATGGGCCAAGCCATGAAAAACCTGCTTAAAGGTATTTATGGCTGGCTACAGAGCCATTCTTTTGTGGCCTGAAATACACCTGACACATAGGTCAGTACATGAAAATAGACTTAAATAGAACTTAATCCAATGGTGCTTGCTAAAATGTGCTTTCAACATGTAAATTGTTTCCACAAGCCATTGTTGTTGATGTTGTATGATGTCTAGTTGGTTCTGGACTTATAGCGACCTTGCATAGGGTTTCTGAGAGGAGCTGGTGGGTTTGAACTGCCAACCTTGCAGTTAACAGGCCAGTGCTTATACTATAGTGCTGAGATGAAATGGGAATTGTTTACAGAAATGAAAGAGAAAGTGTGTGCTTTGCACAGAGTAGAGATTCTGCTTTGATCCCGACCCCCTTTTCCTTATCAGAGGCTGTTGTACATTGTCTCATATCCATGAAACATTCCCTGGTCCCCTTCCCCCAGTTCCCAGCCATGAACATTTCTCATGGTGACTCCTGCAGTGACCACTGACTATAATCTTTTGTGTCCACTTCAGTCTATTGCCCACAGAATAGTCTGCTGAAAATCCATAGAATTTTGTTGATTTCTGCTTAAGACCGACCATTCAGTCACCTTTGTGTTTAGAATAAATCTGAAATGTCTTGTCATAGCTCCTGAGGCCTTGATTGACTGAGTTTTTCTTCATCTCACCACCTCCAATGTAACACATATGCTCACTTGCTCACAGTACTTTGTTTCTCAGCACTGAAAGCTCTGCCTCAATCTTACTGTTCCCTATTCTCTAATGCTCTTTCCTGGTTCTGTGGGTAGCCGGTCCTCTTCTTCAGATAGCAGCTCAGAAGAGACCGTCCAGAGTCACCTAAGATCAGAGGGATGCTGCAGGACAGAGTCACTAGGGTTTCCAAGGCTGTAGATCTTTATGGGAGCAGTCTCATGTTTCTCCCTTGAAGTGACTGGTGGGTTTGAACCACTGACCTATCAGTTAACAGCTAAATGATTAACCCATTGAGCCACCAGCCTCCCCTTCCCAACTGTTTTTGTTGTTGAGCGCGGACGATTCAGTTCCAACTCACAGTGACCCTGTATGTGGTTTCCAAGGAGTGGCTGGTGGGTTTGACCCATTGACCTTGCAATAGTAGTCCAGTGCTTATCCTATAGCACATCAGGACTCCCCCAGTCCATCTAAAATGGCTATCCTCAAGTACTCTTGGCTCATTTGCTTCTCTATTGTTTTCCCCGTTAGAATGTTCATACTATGAGGACAGATAACGTGTCTGTTTTCCTAGTGCTTATGGCACTGTAGAATCAGCAGTGGACAGCAAATCACAAGGTTGGCAGTTCAAAGCCACTGCTGCTCCTCAGAAATCCTATACAGAGTCCCCATGGGTCAGAACCGACCCGACGGCACTTAACAACAACAACAACAACAACAACAACAAACATAGCCTAGAATGTTAAATATTTAATTAGTTGCCATTGAGTTGATTCTGACTCATGGTGACCCATGTGTTTCAGAGCATAACAGTACTCCATAAAGTTTTTAGAAGATTGCCAGGTCTTTCTTCTGAGCTGCCTAGGAATCCTTGGTTAGCAGCTGAGTGTGTTAACTGTTTGCACTACCCAGGGACTGCAATACTCAGTGAATGACTCAGTAAATATTAGTGAAATGAACAAATGGATGAATGAATGAACAACTGAAATGGTCTCCTTTGTTTTTGTCGCTTTAGAAAGTAGTTTTGGATGATGACTTAGCTACAGTTTTCAACTAGTTTTTCTGGGTCATTGCCAGAAAAATTCTCCTGGATGGTATATGAAATTGAAAAAGCTCAAGTGTCTCTCAGATTAGATGAAGGTAAGAAGTTTGACTAGTGGAGGATGTCTCTCTAGGGAGTGAAAAGTCCTTCATATGTAACAACTAATTAACTTTCAGATTCCCAAAGCTACAAGAAGGCAGGGGAAGGCAGGGGTCCTTGAGCAGAACTGAGGTATAAGTTGTCAGTCCCATCTGCTGGCAGAGTCTGACTCAATCTGATAGAGTTTGGGCATGTGGAGCTGGAGGGAAATAAAGAAGCCCTAACCCAAAGGAAAGGACAGAGGTGAATGTGTCCTTCTTCCTTCCGTTTTTTGAAGCTACGGACCCTGCTACCTACAGACAGTGTGAACTTGTTCTTAACGCTGCCAAACAGATTCTTCAGCCATTACCTCATTTCCCCTGCAGCTGAAGTAGGAGCCCTAGACTACATTATTAACCCATCTTTTCTCTCTCTCTGGACCGTTCCATTGTGATTTTTAACATGCTTTTGTTAAATCTACTCCCTAAGTGGACTCCTGCTGTGGCACTGTAGGATCAGCATTGGACTATGAACTACAAAGTCAGTAGTTCAAACCCACCAGCTGCTCCTCGGAAACTCTATATAGGGTTACTATGAGTTGGAACTGAGTCAACTGCACGTAACAACACCGCGTTCTAAGTGGCTCTTGATTCACCCACTTCTCCCTACTTTTGGTCACCACACTGGTTCTTGTCATTCACTAGTTTTCCTTGCCTAGATAACTTTAGAAACATCCTAAAATTGTAATGTCTCAAGATGTTTTCCTCAAATACACCCCCACATTGCAGCCGGTGAGGTTTAAAGCTACAAATCAGACCATGTTTCTCATTTACATACATTCCTTTCATAATGTCTCCATGCTTAGGTGAAATCCTACTCTGACATTCAAAGCAAGCGAGCAAACAAGCAAACCTTCAGGATCTTCCCTTATCTCTCAATCCTTTACAAAATTCTTTCCCTCTAGTCCAATCCTTCTCCAATTCACATATTCTGTACCATCTTTTCTGTGAAACATCCCTGAGTTGTGAATCTCTTTCTTTCTCTCTCTGCCTGGTGTGGCTCCTGTTTATATGTCACTGCTTGGTGGAAGAATTCCTTGTTTCCCCAGCCCTGGACTAGCCACTCCTGCTAAATCCTCTCAGGGTACTTGGTTATTTTCTCCAGCTTCTCATCCTACTTTAATTGTTGGGTTAATTGTCTTCCCAGTTGGATGCAAAACTTCTCAGGAAAAGGACCTTTCTAGTTGGTTTGCCATTTTTAACACCTAGCACAATGCCTGGCACAAAATATATACGTAATAAAAGTATATTAACAAAACAACACTACTGATTCTTCTTACACTCAGTGGCAATTGTTGGGAGACCCCATTACTGGTTACTCTTTGCCTTTACCATGCTTAATTGAATCCTGTCTTCTGTATTGTTGTTGTTAAGTGCTATCGAATGGTTCTGACTGATAGGAACCTTGTATATATAGGGTTTCTAAGGAGTGACTGGTGATCTTGAACCACCGACTTTATAGTTGGAGCTGACTTTATAGTCAAGTGCATTACCACACATCGCAGCAGGTAAACCTGAATAATTTCAACATACACAACACACACACATGCACATGCACAAACATTGCACTCATTCACACAGGTAAAACCTAATACTCTCAACGCACACACACACACATGCATGCACATCACACCCATTCACATACTACACACATGCACACTCTCCATACACTCACACACTCATATATGCACACATATGAAGACACAAAATACAAACATTCACTTACATACTATACATACAGACACATATACATTGTTGTCAG
>NW_006408527.1:2741101-2751895 GCF_000296735.1 Chrysochloris asiatica | reverse complement strand
GGTCATCTCTGTTCAGCTGGTTCTGTTCCACTAATCCCAGTTCTTCAATAAATATAGCAGTTGTTGTTAAGGGCTGCTGAGTCAGTTCCAACTCATAGTGACCCTGTATAGAGTTTCAGAGGAGCGGCTGGTGGGTTTGAACTGCTGACTTTGTGGCTCTAACTGACCTTGCAGTCCAGTGCATTATCCTGCAGTGCCACACAAGGACTCCAAGAGATGGCAACAATCAGAGGTCTTTTTAACACCTATTGCCAGCTTTAAGGAAATGTGAAGCACAAAGATGAGATGCTTGGATCAGGTAGCCATTAGGTAAATTTTAGCCCACAGGTAATCCATATATTAGGAACTTTTCCAATTCATGGTCCAGATACTGTAACTTTGTAACAACTAAATGGTTGCTAATTATAATATCTGGGGTAAGGTGCAATGTTCAGGAACTTGGCAGATTGCTGCTGTATCTTGCCCACGCCTGAAAAATGTGTCTCCAAAGATAATCAAAGTGCTCTACCAATCCTCCCACTCACTTTCTCTAGAGGGCCTTGATTTGAAGTGTGAGGTTTGCCTTATCTTGGGGGATTTCAGTGAAACTCCGGAAGCTCTTCTATCAGCTTAGATCGCTGAAGTTTGATTTCATTATGAGAATTTCCTCCCACTCCTTCCCTCTCAGACAATTCTTTTTCATAACTTGCAGTTTGACACTCATGCAGCATCAAGAAAAGTCACTAAAATTGGATTTTTTTTTCCCCAGGCAAACTGAAAATAACAAGATTCAGAGGATAAGGGAAAAGGGAACTGTAGTATAATCTTGACCCCTTCCCTACCTCGTTGGGCCTATCTTTGACATTCCCCTCACAACATTGCCATAGAAACTGCAGGCTCCTTTCTTTCAGGGTGATTAGACTTTTTCAGATTTTGACAACTAGAAGTTACAAGCGAAAGGAGCCCATCCTCTCCCATCCCAGCAGTACTGCTTATGCAAATTGGAGAAAATGGCTTTGTTATGTTTTATTTTGTATTCTACGGACAAACACAGCGCATCTGTTAAATACATGTGTGAGAGAAAGAATACTGGTTACCCAGACATATGGAGAAGTGTCATATTTTCTTAGTCTTTATTATGTGACTTTAACTATGAACTTGACAGATACAGCAATCACTACAGGTTGGAAATACCTTTGTAAGACAGCAATTTTCTGTGATGGGCAACCTCAGAATCCCGGACCATGTACTAGGTTGACAGCTTATAGATCTATGGAAAAAAAAAAAAAGCTGTGAAAAGGAAAATCTTATTTTAGCCAGCAGACTTGGAAGTTTTACAGTGGTTATAGGATTCTTTAAAAAGTATGCATGCTTTCTCATCAGCTGCTAATTAAGGACATTAATTAATCTATTTGTTTGATACTAGAAACATAAGGCTTAGTTCAACATGAATTATAACTAATCACGGCTTTAGTATCATTTGGGTAAATCAAAGTTAGGCTTTGATAAATGATTTATTAGCAATTTATAAGTCTTCTTATTAAATCAGCATTTTTTATGTATTATCTTTTGGCAATATGTACTCTGGAGACTATTAATGTTTATTACTCAATGTTCATTTTAATAAGAACCTTGTGTTGTTCCCAAGGGCCTGAGAAGAACTATGTATAAGTTTCTGCCTGATATTGAATGTGAGTCTGCTGGTAAGGGACTCCTCTTCCTCAATACATTTCAAGGAGATGGTGGCTGGTCCAAATTTAAACTTGAATGTAATGTCTTACACTGGTGTTTTCTAGTCATTTCAATTCATGGCTCACTTGTAAGTTTCTAAATTTGCAGCAGCATTGGTTTGCAGTGAATGGGGTGAACATCTGGAAAGCATCAGCTTCCAGGAAGGACTCATACTAGATGCAACATATCCCATGCACCTGAAGCTGCCTGTGTCCTGCATTCTGACTCAGGAGGTGAAGAGAGGAACATGGATTTATGGAAAAATGAGGAAGATACTAGACTGTTGGGACTGCATTCTCCTGGGAGCATTTTAATTGGAGGAGTGCCTAAGCTCAGACAAAAACCCAGACTTGCTTCCAGCCACACAAAGACATATATACATACAGACATCATCTTTACATATGACCTCATTATTGCTACATCAGTTGAGATGTTGGGTACTTAATGCTTGAGAATGGTTATAGGTACTCCTCTTTTGTTTGATAATTTAACACTTTCCTTTACAACATACAATGTTGTTGTTGTTAAGTGCCATCGGGTCGGTTCCGACCCATAGCGACTGAACAGGGTTTCCGAAGCTGTAAATCTTTACGGGAGCAGACAGCCTCATCTTTCTCCCGCGGAGCAGCTGGTAGTTTCGAACTGCTGACCTTGCGGTTCGCAGCCCCATTCGTAACCACTACGCTACCAGAGTACTCAAATTCTCTTTCTTACAACTGAATTTGGTGTTATGTCTGTTGATACTGATTGCTAGCCAGTAGCTCAGTTTTAGCTATCTATCAGTATTTATTCCTGTAATTATTTGAATAATTATTTAATGTATCTCCTCCTTAGTATTTAAACATGAATGGAAAGCAGAAAAACTAAACAGCTGATAATAGTGATGAAAACTAATGAGACAAATATTTGACACCCCCCACCCATCACCCAGATTGTTTAATTTTTTAGCCTCAATTGGACACTCATGGACTAAAGAACTGAGTGGGGCTATTGTAATGGGAGAGAGAGAGAAAAAAGAATTTATAAACTACTGAAGAGTCTCTGAAAGACAAGTTGTAATTAGGGATTTTAGTTTATATTTGAGCTTTCTTGGAATAGATAATCTCCAAAAATATGTAAAGTTGCTGCTCAATATTTTTTATATTTGGTTTTACTGTAGTTTTATTTATTTATTTTAGGAATTCATTATGTTTAAAAAATATAAGATTGCTTCTCTACCACATTACTTTTTGGCAATGTCAATAAATGCACCATTAGGTTTAGAATATATGTTGAAGAATCTTTGCTATTTTCAAAACTATAAGAACTAATTTTTAACTCTTTATATACTACAAATATTAGTTACTTTTATTGTGCGTCTACTTCTGAGCCAGGTTCAGAAAAGGATGTGGAATGAATGATATCATTACTGATATCAGATGGATTTTGGTCAAAAGTAGAGAATACCAAAAGGATGTCTACCTATATCCTATGTTTTATTGACTAAAAAAAGGTATTTGCCTGTGAATAATTTTTTTTTTTTAATTATGGAGTTCTTGTGTGGCACTGTAGGATAAGCACTGGACTGCTAATCACAAAGTCAAACCCATCAGCTGCTTCTCAGAAACCCTATATAGGGTTGATATGAATCAGAATCAACTGAGTGGCATTTAACACCAACAATGACAATGGATAATTGTCTGTAACCTATGTTGTTGTTGTTGTTAAGTGCCGTCGAGTCGGTGCTGACACATAGCGACCCTGAACAGGGTTTCCGAGGCTGTAATCTGTATGGGAGCAGAACACCTCATCTTTCTCCTGCGGAGCAGCTGGTAGTTTCAAACTGCTGACCTTAAGGTTCACAGCCCGATTTGTAACCACTACGCTACCAGAACTCCTTCTATAACGTATAGTAAAGTAATTTTATAATACTTAATTGTGCCCATGCAGAATCTGTATGATCAAGATGCAGTCTTTCAAGCAGGACAAATGGATAGTGCCTGGTTCAGAATTGAAAAAAAAATGTGTCACTGGGTTTTATCCTTTCATTTTCGTTATTCAATTTGTATGCTGACCATATAATCCAAGAAGATGGACTATATGAAGAAGAAAATGGCATCAGGATTGTAGAAAAGCTCTTTTAACATCCTGTGATACGTAGATGACACTACCTTGCTTACAGAAAATGAATACAATTTGATGCACTTACTGATGAAGGTAAAAGTTCAAAGCCTTCATTATGGATTACTTCAACATGAAGAAATGAAAATCTTCATAGCTGGGCTAATAAATAACATGATGATAAATGAAGATGACACTGAATTTGTCAATGATTTCATTCTACTTGAATCAGTAATCAAAAGCGTTCTTCTCTTTTGGGAATGCTTTGTTGTTGTTGTTAACTGCTGTCGATTTGATTCTGAGTCATGGTGACCCTGCATGGGGTTACTGAGGAGTGGCGAGTGGGTTTGAACCTCTGACCTTGTAGTTAGCAGCTCATTTCTTATGCTGTAGCATCACACCAGCATTAGTAAGCTGAAATGGACCGGTATTGGCCATTTTAATTTGGACATTCGTATGGTTTATTATGCCAGGAATGACAAATTGAAGAGGAATGGTGTTACATTCATCATCAGAAAGAGCATTTCAGAATGCTGTCTGTGGTAGGATTATATACATATGCCTACAAGAAGGCCAGTTAGTACCACT
The DNA here is from genome assembly GCF_000296735.1 of Chrysochloris asiatica. Taxonomy (NCBI): domain Eukaryota; kingdom Metazoa; phylum Chordata; class Mammalia; order Afrosoricida; family Chrysochloridae; genus Chrysochloris; species Chrysochloris asiatica. The sequence continues at coordinate 2,747,497 of NW_006408527.1, read as the reverse complement.
GTTATTCAAATTTACACACCAACAACTAAAGCCAATGATGATGAAATTGATTAATTCTACCAAATTCTTGAGTCTGCAATTTATAAAACATGCAATCAAGATGTGTTGATGATTACTGCAAATTGGAATGTGAACATTGGAAACAAAAAAGAAGGATCTGTAATTGGAAAATACGGTCTTGGTGATAGAAATATTCTGGAGATCTCATGATAGAATTTTGCAAGACCAATGACTTATTCATTGCAAATACCCTTTTAATCAACATAAATGGTGATCATACACGTGGACCTCACCAAATGGAACACACAGGAATCAAATTGACTACTGTGGAAAAAAATGATGGAGAAACTCAATATTATTTACCAAAACAAGGCCAGCTCTAACTGTGGAACAGGCCACCAAATACTCATATGCAAGTTCAGACTAAAGAAGAAGAAAATGAAAACAAGTCAATGAGAGCCAAAATATGACCTTGAGTATGTCTCATCTGTATTTAGAGACTGTTTTAAGAACAGATTTGAGGCACTAAACACTAATGACTGAATACCAGAAGAGTTGTAAAATGACATCAAGAACATCATACGTGAAGAAATACAAATGTCATTAAAAAGACAGGAATGAAAGAAAAGACTGAAATGGATGTCAGAAGAGACTCGGAAATTTGTTCTTGAATATAGAGAATCTAAACCAAATGTAAGAAATGAGGAAGTAAAAGAGATAAACTGAAAATTTCAAAGGGTAGCTTGAGAAGACAAATTCAAATATTATAATGAAGTGTGCTGAGAAAGACCTGAAGTCAAAAGGGAAGAATACACTTAACATTTTTCAAGGTAAACAAACTGAAGAAAACATTCAAGTCTTGTGTTGCAATATTGAAGAATTTCACGGGCAAAATATTGAATAATGTAGGAACCATTAAAAGAAGATAGAAAGAATATACTTGTACCAAAAAAAAAAAAAATTGGTGGACATTTACCATTTCAAGATGCAGCATATGATCAAGAACCTATGGTACTGAAGGAAGAAATCCAAGCTGGACTGAAGACACTAGTGAAAAACAAGACTCCAGGAATTGATGGAATACTAAATGAAATATTTCAACAAACTGATGCAGCGCTGGAGGCACTCACTCATCATCTAGGCCAAGAAATTTGTAAGATGGCTATCTGACCAACTGAGATTAGAAGAGACCCTTCCCAAAGAAAGGTGACCCAAGGGAATGCAGAAATTATTAAACAATATCATTAATATTGTAAGCAAGTGAAATTTTGCTGAAGATAATTTTTAAAAAATGATTGCAGCAATACACTGACTGATAGCTGCTAGTGATTCAAGCCCAATTTCCAAGAAAATGTAGAATGAGAGATACCACAGCTTATGGCAGATGGATCTTGATTATAGGCAAAGAATACCAACCAGAAAGATGTTTATTTTTGCTTTATTGATTATGCAAAGGCATTTAACAGTCTGGATCATAACATACCATAAATAACATTGTGATGAATAAGAATCCCAGAACATTTAATTGTGTTCATGAGATTTATGTACATCAATCAAGAAGCATTCTTCGTTCCTACAGAACAAGGGGATACTGAATGCTTTAAAATCAAGAAAGGTGTGCTCCAAGGTTGCATTCTTTCACCATTCTTATTCAGTTTATATGCTGAGCAAATAATCTGAGAAAATGGGTTATATTAAGAATAACATGATATCAGGATTAGAGTAAAACACATGATCAAACTGTGATAAGCAAATGAGACACCTTACTTGCTGAAAGTGAAGAGGACTTGAAATACTGATGAAAATCAAAATATGGTAAAGTATGGTCAGTATGGTAAAGAAAACCAAATTCCTCACCACTGGACCAGTAAATAACATCATGATAAATAATGGAAAGATTGAAGTTGTTTTAGACTTCGTTTTGCTTAGATCTACAATCAATGCTCATGGAAACAATAGTCAAGAAATCATAAGGGTGTGTTGCATTAGGCAAATCTGCTGTGAAAAACCTCTTTAAAGTGTTAAAGAGAAAATATGTCAGTTTGAGTTCTAAGGTGTGCCTGACCCAAGCCATACTATTTTAAGTTACTTCATATGTATATACCAGTGGGATCATAGAAGAATCAATACATTTCCGTTATGTTGTTGGTGAAGAATATTGAAAGTACTGTGGACTGCCAGAAGAACAAACAGATCTGTCTTGAAATAAGTGCAGCCTGAAAGCTCTTTAGAAGCCAGGATGGTGAGACTTTATCTCTCATATTTTCGATGTGTTGTCAGGAAGAACCAGTCCCTGGAGAAAGACATCATATTTGATAAAGTGGAAGGTGAGTGCAAAACAGGAAAATCGTCAGTGAGATGATAGACACAGTGTCTGTAACGATGGGCTCAGAAATGTAACAACAATGGTGAGGATGATGCAGGATGGGGCAGTGTTTCATTCTGTGGTACATAGGTTTGCTGTGAGTCTGAACCAACTCAATGACACCTAACACCAATTGTGATACACTAGATAATGTGCCCTTTCTCCTCTCAAAGAAGCCAACAGCCTAATCCCTGGAACTGTGAACCTGTTACCTTTCATGGTCAAAGGGATTCTGCAGATGTGATTAAGTTAAGGATTTTAAAATGGGAAGATTATTCTGAATTATGCATATGGCCCCAGTGAAATCATGGGTTCCTCATAAAACTGATGTAGAAGGGTCAGAGTCAGAAAAGGTGATGTGACATTGAAAACACAGAGAGAGGTTGGAAGATATTAGACTTCTGGGTTTGAAGATGAAGGCTAGCCAAGGAATGCAGGGAATGAACGCTCCCCTACAGCTTCCGGAGGCCTGGCACAATTTATACCTTGATTCTAGCCACTCAATTTATGATAATTTATCATTCTAGAAACAATACAGAACTAATTATTCCTACTTCTATTATTCTTATTATTTTGAAAGTACATACAAAGGAAAGATGACCTCTCCAGATCCCAGTTTGTCTAGGAAATGACATTGCAATCCTAGTTCCCTCTGCTAGTGTTGTTGTTGTTAAGTGCCATTGAGTCTGTTCCAACTGATATCTACCCTGTATAGAGTTTTTGAAGAATGGTTGGTGGGTTTGAACTGCTGACCTTGTGGTTAGCAATCTAGTACTTTTTTTATAGTGTTACAGCAGGAGAGGTTGCTGGGAAGGATTTTTTTTCCTAATAAGAAGAGTGTTGAGAAGTCTTGGTCCTTTTCTGTTTGCTTTAAACAACATTATGGGAAGATGGACTAATTGGTGCTACATGGAAAGCCCTAGGAATCATGATAGTGAAGTCAGTGATGGTAAGAGGCGAAACTGTGTGGTCAGAAGACCTCACCAGATAGCAACTAATAACTGTTTGAGATGAAGAGAAGCTTGGTATATTTCCATCACTGAAGCATCAAAAAAAAAAAAAAAAAAGAGCATTTATTTTGCTGTTCAGGCAAATTTAATTTTCTGTAGGGAGTTTGTGGTTTATTCAGGAACATTAGATCACGAACTCAAGATGTCCTGTCAGAAAACAAGCAACAAACAATAAATGGTCTGATCATTCCAATGCAGGACTGGAAATTCTTACAGAGCAGCTTTATAAAGATTTATATTTCTTTCACTGAGTTTTTCATAAAAGGACAAACTGATCAAGTCCCATTATACTGAACTTGAGCAGGACAGGCTTGCTATAGAGAAGCATTCAATATAAAAATGGGTTTCTGGAATCCTGTAGAAGGGATTTTATTCTCTCTCTCTCTCTTTTTTTTCAAGGACCTCCTCTTGTTTCCAATCAGGGCAAATGCAAGCCCAGTTTTCTAGATCAGAATTCTGGGTCTCTGCCAACTCATCCCCACTTCCTTCTCTCACTGCACAGCTGATTGGTGTCTTTGCTGTTCCATGTATCTTTGTCCTCTGTTTGTATCTGTTTGACCCATCTTCACTACTTATTTAGATTATTGCAACGATCTATCAACATGTTACCTCATCTCCTGTCTCCTTCACCAAATCAGGGGCCCACATTTCAGCTGAATGATTTTTCTAAAGTCATTTTAGAAATGATTTAAATGGCAAAGATGTTCATGCCGGTCCCCACCTTTGACCATTGAATGCCTTCCTATAATGTTTGGGGGAATCCTGGGTGGCACAAGCAGCTAAGTGCCTACTTAGCTACTAACTGAAAGAATGGCAATTCAAATCTACCCAGAGATGTCTTGGAACAAGGGTCTGGCATATTCTTCCAAAAGGTTACAGCTTTGAAAGGAGTGTAGTTCTTCTTCAAAACACATACAGTTTGCTGTGAGTTGAAATCGACTTGACAGCAATTTTTTTTTTTTTTTAACCAATTGTATAAAGTCCAAGCTTCTCAGCATCACTGCTAAGTAATGTTTTCTGTAACTGACTCCTCACTGGGTCTCTGGCTATGGCTTTCCTTTCAGTATCCTGAAGTTTGGTCCATCAGAATGTCCCACAGGTGCTTGGTAGGAATGGTTGGTGGGTTTGAATTGCTGTTTTATGCCTCACTGCTGTTCATTACACTGCTTCCTCTGAAGGAATTGAAACCCTTCTCTACTCTGCATATACAACTCAAGTATCTCTACTTTTGTGATGCTGTCCTGGCCCTCTGCTCAGCACTCAGGGACAGCTGGCCATTTCAGTTTCTAACCACACACTTACCTGTCTCATGTTTCCTTACATTCTCCTTGTTGTTAAGTGTCATTGAGTCGGTTCTGACTCATAGTGACCCTATCTGAGGCTTTACATCTTCTCGGGAGCAGAAAGCCTCATCCTTCTCCCACAGAGTGACTAGTGGGCTTGAACCACAGATCTTGTGGTAGGCAGTCTAGTGCTTACTTTACTGACTTTAGAATTGTTTTTCCAATGTTAGTGAACTCCTTGAGACAAGAAGCATTTTGTCTGTCCCCAATCTCTTTGTCTCCTGAGGCTTAAAAATATACTGTAACTCCTAATTACATTTCAGAGATCAATGAAATAAGCAGGTTTGGGTTAGATATTAGAAAGTTAGATATTATTTACTGCAGAATGAAGCTTACCTATCGTTCCATTGAACTCTTGAATTTAATAGTTCTAGAATTGCATGATCCACATTTTAGTCACTGTCCAATTGTAACTGAAGACATGAAATACTGCTTTTCTGAACTGACGCGCTGAAATGTAAAATGCTCATCAGATTTCAGAGTTAGTGCAAAGGGAAAGAATGCATGTCTCAATGTTTATGTTGATTGCATATTGTAAATGATATTTTGAATATATTGGATGAACAGAACTACTGAAATATATTATTAAAAGTAATTTCACCCATTTCTTTTACTGTTTTGAATATAGCTACTAGAAAATTTATGTTATTTGTATGGTTCCCATTTGAAGTTCATCTCATATTTCTGTTGGATAGTGTTCTAGACAAGGAGTGGAATTTACATTTTTAAATGGTTACATTTTAGATGTTTATTTAAGCATTTAGATAGTAGTCTTGCTTTATCTTCGGGCACTCAAAGCCTAAAATACTTGTTCCTATTGTTGTTAGGTGAAGTTGAGTTGATTCCGACTCATACTGACCCTATGTACAACAGAACAAAATATTTTCTGGTCTTGCCTTACCTTTACAATTGTGCTTGAGCCCCTTTTTGCTGCCATTTTGTTAAGCCATCTAATTGGAGGTCTTCCTCTTTTTTGATAATCTTCTATTTTACTGAACATGATGCCCTTTTCCAGGGCCTGGTTCCTCCTTATAACAAGTCCAAAGCATGTGAGACAAAGTCTGGCCATCCTGGCTTCTCAGAAGCATTCTGTCTGTACTTCCTCCAAGACTGATTTATTTGTTCTTCTGGCATTCCATGGTACTTTCAATATTTTTTGCCAACACCACAATTCACATGTATCAATTGTTTTACTATCTGTCTGTTGAAAAGTCTGTTGATCCCGTTGTGGACAATAAGATCCACCCAGTGAGGTGAAATACAGTAATAATGATAGCAGCAACAATAATAGCTACAACCTTAATAACAATAGTTCATCGTGAAGACTTTCTATAAGTCATGATCTAAGTGCTTTATTTGTTTCATCTCCATACCTTACTTTTTCTAAATGTGTTGGTAAATACCTGTGTAGAAGATATCCTCTGTCAAACCTATATGTATTTACAGACATAGTCCCATTCTTCTTCCCACACTGTTCAGCTTGTGTGTCTATCTGTGTCCCACTCTTAGATTACTGTTACTGAAGGATCGCATATTTAACAGTATTGATCTCTGTGGCCTTTAACTCTTGTGTTCCTCCTAGTGCCTTCCTATGCTTTCATCAGTTTATAAGAGGAAGCTTCAGAAACTTCATGGGAAAAATTGGAATTATAAGATAAGGGAATTTTTCCATGAAAAA
>NW_006408527.1:2729789-2736941 GCF_000296735.1 Chrysochloris asiatica | reverse complement strand
GTCAGAATTGACTCGACAGCATTTAACAACGACAATGCTACCAGAGCACCTTAGCGACACTATAGGACAGAATGAAACTACCTCATAGGATTTCCAAGGAGCCTTGGTGGTGCAATGGCCTTAGTGCTCAGTTGTTACTAGGTTGGTGATTAGAACCCATCACCAACTCCTTAGGAGAAATACGTGGTAGTCTCCTTCCATAAAGATGACAGCTTTGGACACCCAATGTGACAGTTCTACTTTGTCCTAAGAGTCAGAAACAATTCATTGGCATCGGTTTGTTTGTTTGTTTGTTTGTTTGTTTGTTTTGTTTTGTTTTGTATCTTTACAGAAGCAGATTACTAGGTCTTTCTCTTACAGAGTGACTGGTGGTTCGAACCGCTGTACTTCTAGGGCTCCTTAGGTTTACACTTTTATTATTCTTTTCTCAGAGAAAGAATAAAGTTAAAGTTAAAGTTATTGATCTTGATTGATTAGACATGCTTATGCATATTAACAAGTCCTAGTGCGGTGCTGTAGGATAAGCAGTTGACTGCTAACCTTGTGGTCACCAGTTCAAACCCACTAGCTGCTCTTTGGAAACCCTACACAGGGTCACAATGAGTCAGAACTGACTTGACAGCACATAACAACAACAACAACATACATACATACATACTGAAGACGCCCTGCTGGCACATTGAAAGGTTGGCTTTTGGCAGTTGGAACCTACCCAGTGGCTACGTGAGTGAGAGCCCCGCCAACTCTCTTCTGGAAAGCTTGCTGTAATTGTTGTGTGCTGTTCAGTCATTTTTACTCATAATGGCAATATTTGACAGAATAAAATTGCCCCATATGGTTTCCTAGACTATAATCTTTATGGGAACAGATGACCAAGTCATTTCTCCTATAGACCCTCTCGTGGGTTTCAACTGACTACCTTTTCACTAGCAGCCCGCTGCTTCACTGTTGTATCACAAGGGCTTCTTCCTAGAAAGCCTTGTGTTATTGATAGGTGTTGTGGAGTTAGTTCTGACGCATAGCAAATCCATGAGCAACAGAATGAAACACTGCCCAGACCTATGCCATCCTCACAGTTGTTCTGTTTGAGTCCATTGTTGCTGTCACTGTGTCAATCCATGGTGGTGGTGGTGGTGATGGAGGAGGGGCGGGGAGTCTTCCTCTTTTTCACTGACCCTCCACTTTACCAAACACGATGTTTTCTCCAGGAAGTGGTCCTTCCTGATAACATGTGTGAGAGATTAAGTCTCGCCTTTCTGGCTTCTAAGGAGCATTCTTGCTGCACTTCTTTCAATACACATTTGTTTGTTCTTCTGAGAAAACCCTATGGGGTACTTCTATTCTGTAACACATGGGGTCACCATGATTAGAAATTCACTCAGCAGCAGACAATACAACAATATGTATATTAGGAAGTCCTGTTGATCAGTGCTCTTAATAGTGCTATACATAGGATTTCTTGTACATAACGTATCTGCAAATTGTAGAGATTTTTGCAATTTGGAAGACTAGCACCACTTCTGAATGTGAAGGAAGTTTGTTTTGGACATTAATTAGATATGATCAGTGTTGGACTACAAATTACAAAGTCTGCAGTTTGAGTCCAGCCGCCACTCCTTGGGAGAAAGATGAGGCTTTCTGCTCTCACAAAGATTTAAAGCCTCAGAAACTTCTATATAGGGTCACTCTGTGTTGGAACTGACTCTATGACACTTAAAAACAACTCAATGTGCACTATAATTTTTTGCCTTACATCTTCAATTTATAAGTGTAGACACCAACCAGAGCACACATGCAGTTGTCACGGCCTAGAATAGTTTCTGAGTTTGGGGGGCATAGTACAGTTCTGGTGTGGTGCTGTAGGAAAACTACTGGACCGTTAACTACAAGGTTGGTGGTTCAAACCAACCAGTCATTCCTCAAAAACCCTGTACAGGCTTGTTATGAGTCAAAACTGACTCAACAGCACTGAACACAGCAGCAACAACAACAACATTGCTTATTGTGAGCCTTCTATCTTCATTTTAACTAATCCCTTTCATTTAGTAATTACTGGTCGGTAAGACAGGAGAAGAAAGACACCAACTCCAAGCTACAGCGATGTAAGACCAGGGTCTTTCAAAAATGTGTATACCTCAAACATTTCCCCCCACCTCTTAATTAGGGAACAAAAATAAATCCTAGATTCAGAGGTTTGCAAGCTTATCAGGGTGCAGTCTCAATTGTTTGACAGGTGTTGGTTAAACATGTGTTTGGGAGAATGGCTTTCCATCAGGGTTTTTATTTAGGGAAGGAAAACTGTGTATTTTTCCAAAGCTAATATAAACCACACAATCTCATCTGTAGTATTTTCCTCGAACACTAAAGCAGGTACTCAATGAAGAGTCTGAGTATTGATTAATTTTAAATCAGTCATTTATTGAGCACTTTGTACGTGTCTGCCACTAAGTGTTTTGTATGTGTTAAGGCGTTTAATGTTCACAGAAAATATATGAGTTATTATTGAAACGTTACAGATGAGGAAATGGAAATTTAGAAAGTTTACTAATTAATTAAACTGAGGCCTGCTTGCCTCAAAGATCAGACTTTTAATCTGCTATAACATACTGCCTCCCTAATGACAATATTAATGACTGTTTTGAATTTCAAATCAAAGGTAGTTTTAAGAGAACTAAGGAGTTCCCCATTTAAGGAAATCCTATGTCAAGTCTTTATGTAAGAACAACAATTATGTAAGAACAATCATTTAAATCTAATCTTTTTTAAATGCCATGCTGTGATTTATTTTCCATAATTAGTAAGTGATTTAGGCAGGAAGATAAACATATTTTGGCAGATTCCTAAATGATCGACTCATCATTTCCCATCTCAGAATAACTAGGCACATCAGTGGCTTCCTACTAAAATTTTTTTGGTGTGAAATTTCACAGTCTTATCACAGTAACAGTTAGCTCTTTGTCTGTTTCCAATCTAGTTTTTAGTGACTTTGCAGTTCCTAAGAAAATAACATCGTAGACATGATTGGTTTGCTTCCTTTGTTGAAATTACCATACAATTCAAGACCCCACTGTACTCCCTGTTTTTTTTTTTTTACTTGTGAGTTGAGTGAACGTTTACAGAACAGATCATCCGTTTTACATTCAACAAATCATACACTTTGCTTCGTGTCAATGATTACAATCCCCTCAATATAACATCATTTATCTTACTTCCTGCCTGTTAATCTTGTTTCTATTCTTCTTGCTTTCTCAACCCTTCTGAATTTTATCCTTAGGCAACCGATGCCCTTTTGATCTTGTATTGCTGGCCCTTGTATGGTGTGGTGCCTCACACTACTCACTTTTTCTAAACCATTTGTATATCTTCATCTTTAGCACTTAAAAAGCATCATTCATTAATTATGTAAGTATTTACTGACAGTCTACTTTGAGCCAGAGTTTCACTGTATTCAGACACTGAATATAAGGTGCTAAACAAAATAGTTATAGTCTCCTTTCTGATGGACTTTAAAATCTAATAAGTGAGATGAGCGGGAACTTCTAAAAGTTTGTGTACAACTATTATTAACTTTTAATTCCACTTTTTCATGAACTTCTTGAAGTCCCCTCATATATGGTAAACAATAAGCAAGTAAATCATGATATTTTATAAACCCATAGAGTATGAGTGGGAAGACAGCCTGGGAGGGAACTGAACTTGCAGAGAGACACTGGGACCTGATCCTGGAGCATCCAGGTGTGCATCCCAGTGGATTGCTTCATAGTCCTTGAACTCCCAGCTAATAACTTTTTCCTAATGGATCTGTATAAGAAAAGGTGGGAGAAGATGCTGATAGGATGATATGATGCAGTTATGATTGCTAAGAGAGTTATTAGTGAATGTAGAAACTTGGAATGCTAACATGAGTTTTAAATGAGCCACCTTTCACTTACAATTAGGAAGAAAGAGGCGGGAGTGGAGCACATCCTTTGGACACTGAGGTTCCTGAACATTGACTCTCCTTGACTCAAGGACAGAAAACTGTGGCACCAGGAGAGGGACAGAGGAGCTGCAGCCACAGAGCACACAACAGAGTGTTGGACTTCTTTTCCATGGAGCAAGTAAAGCTGAGTGCCTTTGGGCTGAGGTTTATAGTCCAGTGGAGTGCCTTTGGGCATTTATCAGCAACCCTAAAAGAGCTTTGGTATATTGTACACATCAAGGAGCCTGTGGCTAAGACGTCAAGAGACCTGCCTGTGGGGATGGCTGACAAGAGGCTGTTCTGACTACAGTACTACACTGAGAATTTTTGACTCTGAATTATAATCTGTTAACTACATTGCAATGAATTATCAAGCCTGGATGAGAAGCAGAGAGTGCTGTGGATGGCTTTGCAAGGTGTCATGCAGAAAAGGGTGAGTTTCTTGTTGTTGTTGGGAACCCTCTGAATTTTATTTAGCAACATCTAAACTTTTCAGTTTATCTTTCCAGTGAAAGATGTACAAGAATAAGCAGAAATGTGTGTTACGAGACTCTTACAGGAGCCTGTTACAAGACTCTTATAGCACTTCAAGTGATAAATGTTGAGACTCAGGCATGTCAGGTGGGTTGGAGAAGAAGAGTCAACATTAAGAGATATTTATACAGTAAAATGAATTCAATGGTTAGCTTATTTATTTTTTTTGCATGTGTTTGTTTGTGGTTGACCACTATATTTCTATTTTGAGAGATATTCAACAGACATTAATGTTGGGCTGACACCTCTACTCGTCAGAGGTATGAATGTAAAGGCAAGGACAGGAACTGAGGATACAGAGAGGAATGAAGTGTATTCTCCGCCTTCAAGGAGGACATAATTTAGTGGAGACAGCAGGTTGTAAAAAACAAAAAAAAAGAATTATTTCAGTAGAGCACAATGAAAGGTGCTCTTTAAAGTGTTAAGCATTAAGAATGCTCTTTTAAGCGTTCTTAAATAATAATAGTAGTTGCAATATAGAGAGATAATAAAAAAAACAAACGTCAGGTCCTGAGTTAGTCCTATTTTATAAACGAATATCAGCTCTGGTAGCGTAGTGGTTACGAATCAGGCTGTGAGCCGCAAGGTCAGCAGTTCGAAACTACCAGCAGTTCCGCAGGAGAAAGATGGGGCGGTCTGCTCCCGTAAAGATTTACAGCCTCGGAAACCCTGTGTAGGGTCGCTATGAGTCGGAACCGACTCCATGGCACTTTACAACAACAAAATCAGCTCTGAAAAGTCTCCTGGTCCTGTGCCGTCCTCAGGATTGTTGGTATGCTTGAGTCCAATTGGACAATGTTTTGTTCTGATCTATAAGATTTTTGATGGCTGATTTTTTCCAAGTAGATTACCAGGCATTTCTTAGTGTAGAAGCTCGGTTGAAACTTGTCCACCATGAGGGACCCTGCTTATAGTTTAGATACTGATGGCTTTGCTTCCATCATTGTAGCAAAATAAAAGCTAAAGCAGCAAGACAAACTGATAGATGAGTGGTGGTTAAACTAATTTAGTCAAGTTAATCAGTTTCTACTCATCAGCACTCGAATCTTTGATGTATTTTGTGGGCAAGAATTGGGACTGAGCCTATGACTTATAGAGTGATCTTTCTAACAACTAAATACTTACTAAACAATCCAGGGAGTTCTGGTGGGGTACCTAGGATAAGCGCTGGATGTCAAGGTCAGTTTGAACGGCAAGGTCGGCGGTTCCAACTCACCAGCTGCTCCCTGGAAATCCTATACAGGGTCGCTATGAGTCTGAACTACTTGATGGCACTTAACAGCAACAACAACAACAAACAATCTTGGTGTGGCATGGTATGTTAAGCACTGGACCTCAAGGTTGATTTGAACTGCAAGGTCGGCGCTTCAAACTCACCAGCCGCTCCTCTGAAACTCTATGCAGGGTGGATATGAGTCAAAATGACGTTATGGTACTTAACAACAACCGCAATAAAAAACAACCATCAAGATAACATTTGTTTTCTTTTAAAATCTCATGGACATTTCCATCCTCCTCCCACAATGCTCTCTTTTGGTTGCGATTTGAATTGTTTCCTTTCTCATATCCTTTTCCTTTGTATATCTTCCTCAATGAATTAAAAAAAAAAATATGACAGCTTTCGAGTTTTTGCCATTACAAACATTGCTATTCTCCACTATTATCCTTTACAAAGTCCTGAACTACCGATAACCTTGGGAATAAAATGGAATACAAAACTGTAATAGTGTTAATATTTAATTTCCTTAATATTTGAGCACTTTCTACAAAACGCATATTCAGAGTTTCCCCCGGCTACTTAAATAAAGGGACAACTAGAGGAGTTTATTTTGGTTTTGTTTTAGGAATTTATGCAATTTAAGTAAATACTTCTAAGGCTAACTTTTGATGTCACTGTTATGCATTAAAGGGAAGAGAGCACAAAAGGTACCTTATCCTAGTTAAATGTATTTTTTATCATTTTGTAACACTGCAAATTATATTAATTCCTAGTACATTTATTGAAATCATAAAAAAGCATAATCTAATTTTTTTTTTTTTTTTTTTTGTAGTTTATCTTATTTCTACTAAGAGTCAAAAGTCCAGTCCAGGCGAGCATTTATGAATTCAAGTTTGCCATAGTTAAACCTTTGTAGGCAGCCTTTCCCAACTAATTCCCTTCTTTGTTGTTGCTGTTGGGTTGTTTCTGATTTATAATGACTCCATGTTTTACAGTAGAAATGCTTCATAGGGTTTTCTTGTCTGGTCCACATTTTTATTCAAATAACATGAACCTTCTAAGTTTGTTTACTGCTTCCCCATGCAAAGGGTATGATATGTTGTTACAATTAGTAAAAAACCAATCAATAAATAAGTTAGCTTAGTGCTTATGAAAATACCTTGCGTGGGAATGACATGGTTGGCAAATAAATGTAGAAGGTGGCACATTGAAATCTGTGCAAAAAATACAGTAAACTTTATAGGAGGAAGTTGTTAGATTTTTCTCCCAAGGAGCCACTGGATGGGTTCAAACCACCAACCTTTTGTGGTTAGCAGCCAAGTACTTAATCGTTTGCACCACTAGGGTTTCTTTGCTTTCTTTCTGTTGTTGTTAAGTGCTGTCAAGATGGTTCCGACTCATAGCGACCCTGTATAGTGGGTTTGAACCAGCAATATTA
>NW_006408527.1:2721111-2729244 GCF_000296735.1 Chrysochloris asiatica | reverse complement strand
AAGATAAACCACTCCCCTCTTTTGCTACAAAACACCTACCTTTATAGGTGCAACAATTGCAATCAGTCATGATAGTAATTGCTCACTATTGAACCACAAGAATCTTATTCCCCATCTCCTTTCACCAGCCCCATCTAGACAGATTGAAAACCACTCAGTGGAGAGTCTCCCTTCCCCCACACCCTCTGAATCTAAACTCTTTCTTGAAAACTTGTAAGCCAATCACTCTGTGCCTTTATAGCCCCACCATTTTAAGTAGCCAATTTCTAAGTTGCCCATCCTTATCAACCTTGTGTACAGAGGGAATGGGAATGATCCTTGCTGTGAAGATTCCTTCCCTCTACATCCATAAGTATAGGTCAAGTTCATAAAATTGTAGTGAGTAACACATCTTTTATTTTCTTTCTTCCTCTAGTGGAGCTCTGATCGTGCAGCCATTGAAGTTAGGTCAAATTGGTAATATCTGCAAGTATAGGTGTTCTTGTGCATCTCCCCTCACTTCATATCAGCTGGATGCTTCACTCTCTGCTCTAGCCCTCTGTGGCTATGTCCTTGTCTATGGGCTCAGGAGTCCCTAGGACTCACCATACTGCTGGCCAACCAGGTCTCACCATACTGCTGATTGACGGGAGTCTATTGAATGTGGTCAGACTCAGCCCGTATTTTCATTGCTGCTTTCCCCCCACTTCCCAGACCAACGTGGTCACCAGCAAGATTACATGCTTGCTTGTTTATTCCCTTTGAGTTTCAGTCGTGGGGGTTTGCCCTGAAGGGACTTGATTGCTTGCCTTGATGGCTCCCCTGCGGACAACTTGCTTGTACTTGTAGTAGTCAATCAGACTGCCATTTTTGTTTTTTATTTTTCCTACTGGTCTTTCTTTCAAGAAGTATTTTCTGTTCCTCTAGCTGCTTCAAGCTGGTATGCTTGTCTTTTCAAGTGGAAACTTTCCACCTCAGAAGATTCCACATGGGAATCAGGATTCCACCTAGGTCTTATACACTACTAAGGCTCCACAGGAAGTCATGTTCACTAGGCAAGTTCTAGCACTCCTTTTAGGCATTCCAATCAGTTATAGGCTGAAGGTGGGCTTATAAGCTTTCTGTAATCATGCTTCTGACTATTCCTTTCTCTCCCTCTTAAGTGTCTATTTTACAGTAGTAGGCAAGGAAAACCAAGATTCTTAGGGCAGTCAAGCATCTTAACATTATTTCCTCTCTTTTACCCATTTAGACTATGCCTTGATCCCTGTACCACAGAGCCCTGTTGTTCCAAGGTTGAGCACACATCACTATTTACCTCTATTTAGCCCATGCAAACCTGCCTAAAATATTCTCCTATCTGCCTTGTTTTTCCATTTATAGTTATTTTTGTTTCTGTTCCTAACTTTTCATTCCCTTAGAAGGTCTTGTATAAATGCTAGTAAAATGTCATTATTTCTTCAGTAATTGTTTTTTTTTTTTTAAATCTGCTTCTGAGACAGATTCAGAGCAGCAAAATCTGTGTAAGTCACAAATGGTTTCCCAAAGGGTGCAATGTTTCATTCTGAAAAAATTAACCGTTAATTTAAAAGATTCTTTAAAATGAAGTAAAAACAAAATGAGTTTCCCTAATCATCATACCAGTTTTAAATTAGAATAAGGAAATATAATTTTATCATCCTACATTGTTGATTGAGATATGTTTAATATTGACAACAGTACTGATAAGAAAGTTTTCTTTGGGACTGCAAACAGATTATTGATCTTTACCTTAATTGTCAAGTTAAAAACACTGCAAATCCATTGCTGTTGAGTTAATTCCAACTCATGACAACTCTGTGTGTTACTGATTAGACCTGCTCCATAGGGCTTTCTGGTCCGTGATTGCCTTGGAAATCCTCTGGACAGTTCTCTCCTGTCCTATAGGGTCATTGTGAATAGGTTTTTGTTTGGAATCTTTTCATAATCAAATTATGAGGCCTTTCTTCCATGGTCCTACTAGATACATTGAAACTACCCACTGTTAAGTTAACTGTTGATTGCAAACAGTTTGTACCACCCAGTGACTTACCCAAACCAAATCAAACCCACTGCCATTGTATTCATTTCAACTCATAGCAATCCTATGGGAATGAATACAAGTGCATTATAGGGTTTCTGAAGCTGTACATCTATATGGAAGCAGTCTGCCTCATATTTCTCCCACAGATCAACTGTTGGGTTTGAATCATTGACTGTTTGCTTAGCAGTCAAATGAGTAACCCAGTGTCACTGGGACTTCTTACAGAGACCTTACATAATCAAAAGTTGTTGTTGTGTGCCTTTGAATAGTTTTAACTCATAGTGACCCTATATATAGGAGTTTCCTAGACTGTAAATCTTTATGGGAGCAAAAGCCTCATCTTTCTTCCAAGAAGCAGCTGGTAAGAGATAATAACATCCTATTCACAGGGCTGTAAGAAGGATAAAATATAATTACATGTAAAAAACTATTGAGACTTATAAATGCTAGATAAATAAGAGCAAGAGTTTTTATTGCTGCTCTTGTTGGTAGTAGTGGTGCTAGTGGCGATGGTAGTTTTGGGTGTTGTAATCATGGTAGTGACATATAGACCTTATCCTGCTAAGCCTTGGCTAATTGCTTAGATGCAGTGCCTGTGGAATAAAGAAAAACAGAAAGAAAAAGTGTGGGAGACAAAAATAGCTTGTTTGAGACAGAGTGGGAGAATTGAAAAAAAAAAAAGCAACAAAGGAGATAGAATATCATTTTTGTAGCAAATGGAGCAAGTGTAATTTAATCAAAGTGGGAATGATATTAATAAGTAAGGAAGACTTAAAATGTGGTGGTGGTGGTTATGTGCCATGGAGTTGGTTCTGACTCATAGCGACCCTGTATAGATAGTGTTTCTGAGGCTGTAAATCTTTACAGAAGCAGAAATCCTTATCTTTCTGCTGCAGAAAGACTGGTAGTTTTGAATTGCTGACCTTGAAGTTAGCAGCCCAATTTAAATGAGTAGTTCTACTGAAGGAGCTCTGGTAGTGTAGTGGTTACGAATCGGGCTGCGAACCTTAAGGTCAGCGGTTCGAAACTCCCAGCTGCTCCGCGGGAGAAAGTTGAGGCTTTCTACTCCCGTAAGGATTTACACCCTTGGAAACCTTATACAGGGTCGCTATGGGTAGGAACCGACTCCATGGCACATAACAACAACAACAACAACAACTGAATCCTTACAACCATTGCTTGAGGGAAGTTTTGTTAGGCCCATTTTGAAGACAAAACTGATAATCCCAGAAATTATGCAAGCCTCAAAATCATCATACAATTAGTGTGTTAGAAGCCAACATCAGAAAAAGCGAAAATGGAAGTTCATTGTATAATAAAATAGATTAAAATAATTTTGTATCACTGAATAAATTTTTAAGAGATAATTGCATGTTCATAAAAAAAAGAAAAAGAAAAAGAAAAAGGAATATTACTTCAGAGTCACCAGTTTTAGTTGAATGTTTCAGACACTTTCTATGTGTGATATTTTTTTCAAAATGATGAAAAAAGTATCTGATCCCAGGTACTTTATTCTACCTCAAATATAGTGTTCTTAAAAACATGAAAAATAAAATTGTTGATATGCATAAAATGTCCTTTTTTTTTTTTTTTTAAGAAAGTCACACTGAAACATTTAGATATGAAAAACCATGATATCCTGGATTTACTTTTAAAAATTTCATGAACAAAAAAGCAAGAGAGTGAGAGAGAGAGGAGATAAATAAAGCAAAATGTTGATAATCTTTGAATCTGAGCGATGACTATATGCTGTTCCTCTCTGCTTTGGGACATATGCATATCTGAAAATTTTCATAAAAAAAATTAGAGTTCACTTAAGTTCACAGCAGCCCAATGCCAATGTCAACATCAATATGTGACAAGTGAATGTGGTAAATCCAGAGGAACAGCTTAATAGCACCAAGCAGTTTACATGGCAGTGTCATTTTAAGCCACAAAATTGCACTGTTTAGTTTTCATGTTAGTGTTTCTTATAAAAAAAAAAAAAAAAGAGAGAGAGAGGTAATGTCACCAAAGTCTGTTTATTTACTAGGAATAATGCTGGTATAATTGCTTTAATGTGTTGTAGCTTCAGATTTATTTTTAGCATTCTTTGTTTTATTGGGGCAATTCAAAATATAAACACTTCCTGACTTGAGCAAACTCATCTTGTCACTTCCACACAGGAAGAAGGTTATAATCACATGTTTTGTCTCATTTGAACTTTGTGAAAAGACATGTTTTCACTTTTCAAAAGTTCAAAAGTAGGAAGCAACTCTATTTGTAAAGATTTTTCCATTTAACTGCAATCCAAACTGTTAGAATGTTATACATGTTTTTGTACACCCACAGATCAAATTTTATAAGAAAGGTATAAATAAAAAGCAAATGTTTGTTAATAAGAATTTTTATTTTAAAAAGTATATTCCAAGCTGTGTTACATGGTGGTGGTGGTGTGCCGTGGAGTTGGTTCCGACTCACAGCGACCCTGTACAGGGTTTCCGAGGTTATAAATCTTAACGGGAGCAGAAAGCCTCATCTTTCTCCCGCGGAACAGCTGATAGTTTAGAACTGCTGACCTTGCGGGTAGCAGTCCGACTCATAACCACTACACTGCCAGAGCTCCATGTGCCACATAGGTCTATTTTATATCATATAGGAGTCTTGGTGTGGCACTGTAGGCCCTGCACTGGACTGCTAGCCATAACATCGGTGGTTTAAACACACCAGATGCGCCTTGGAAACCCTATACGGGGTAGCTATGAGTCTGGACAGCAACAAGTTTGTTCAGTCCTTTTTTTTTTTTTTTTTTGTATCTATAAATATTTGTCTTCCTACGCTTTATCCAGTGACTTCCGACATGTTTTTAAAAATACAATGCAAGATGAGCAAGCCCAGGATTTCTTCTCTAAAATCCTTGGACTTAGCTGTTTTATGAAATTCTGAGCAGTACATATTTTGGGAAGTGATAGACTATACAGGGTTGCTATGAGTCAGAACTGGCTCTGACAGTGCTTAACAAAACACCACATTAACACCCATTGTGGGGTCTGAGACAGTAATTTGTAGTTAAATGCAGTCATACTTCTGTGGCAAATGTATAAACATTCACACTTGTTGCTTTAGTTGCCTTTCAATTGACTCTCACTCATGGAGTCCCATTTACAGCAGAATGGAATGTGTAGAATCAGTAATTATGAAAGCACTGAGGGCAATGAAATCAACAGTACTTGCTTGTAACAGATACAGACAAAACCACTTGATTCCAAGCATCATCATAATTGGGCAATAATCACAGCTTTGACCAGCTTTTGAAGGTTCTAAAAGTAAATGAAATTTTAGCCTATTTGGTATAGTTAGTCTATATGCACTGGTGGTGGTGGTGGTGGTGTGCCATGGCGTCGGTTTCAACTCAAGTGACTCTGTACAGGGGTTCCTAGGCTGTAAATCTTTACGGGAGCAGAAAGCCTCATCTTTCTCCCACAGAACGGCTGGCTGGTAGTTTTGAGCTGTTGACATTGAGGTTAACAGCCCGACTCGTAACCGCTGGACTTAGGAAAAATGTTTCTGCTATTATAATTGACTGCAGGGATATTTTTATAAAAAATAATATACTTCTGCTAAAACATTGCACACAAAAAATTTAAAACAGTCATTGTCCCTTCCTCTGGTCATGTCACCCAGTCCAGTCTGCATCCTCTACAATGCCCTTAGTGGCACCACTGTGCCCAGTCAGTCCTGCAACACCTTCTTTAATCATAATCCTTAGTATTCTTGAGTCCTTTTTTAAATCCAGTGTGTATTTCGAATGTTTTCTGTCCTAGGTGGCTCATGTTTCATCTCTATATGGAACAATTGTGACCCATTGGATTTTCATTGGCTAATTTCACTTTGCTAATTTTGGAAAGCAGAGTGACAGTCCATTTTTCCAGTCTGTCTTAGTCTGAAAGTTCTGTTGTACTTGTCCACCATTGCTTACTTAGTATTTGAAATCTCAGTGGCATAACTTCCAGTATCATAGTTTCCAGTATCGTAACAACATGCGATTCACCACTACAACAAACAGGTGACTCTCCACACACATAAAGAAACCAACCAACCAAACAAAGCACCAGTTGCCATATCTGTGTTCTTCAGTTTACACCACACCAAAAAGTTATTTTGGCATTCTTGAGAGTCTCATATTGTGTTCTTTAAAAATGTTAATTGAGGTGTTTTTTTTAAAGTTTTTTATTGTGAATTGATTGATAGTTTACATGGGAGAACATCGGTTTTACACTCATCCTATTGTATTTCATTTCATTGCGATTATTACAATCTTTGCAGCATCATTCAATAGTATTTGCTCTGTTTTTTTTTTTTTTGATGTATACAAAAGCACTCAGGAATATATGATCATTTAAACAACCAAAGGGCACAGTCTGCAAGCCTGCCTCCTGGCTGCCAGCACACAGCCTTTCTCTTTCCATGAGTCTAGAGTCCTCAGATGCTCTCTCTCTCTCCATGTTCTCATCTCTGTCTCCATCTTTGGTGTCACTGCTTCTCTGGATAGGGTCCCACATTCTACTCATGCTCTTCTGCCTTGATGGTCCTAGCGTCCTCTCTTCCTGGACTGTAAGATTAACTATTCCCACTTTTTTGTTATAAAACTTCTACCTTTACAGTTGTGATAGTTGCTGTTAGTCATGATAATAATTACTCACTGTTGAATCATAAGAATCTTATCACCATCTTCTCTCACCAGACCCTAGACAAGATGAAAACTACTCAGTGGTGATTCTTCCTACCATCACACATTCTGAAACTAAATTCCCTCTTGAAAATTTATAAGCCAGTCACTTTGTGCCTTTATGCCCCCCTCCCCATTTTAGGTAGCCAATTCCTAAGCTGCCTGTCCTTATCAACCCTGTGTACAGAAGGGATAGGATTGATCCTTGATGTAAAAACTCCTCAGTTGGCATTTTGAGCTACTGCATCCATACGTATAGGTCAAGTTCATCAAATTGTAGCAATTTACATTTGTTTCCTTTATCAAAATTTTATCCTTCTCCAGTTGAGTTCTGATCATTAAGCCATCAGAGCTACATAAAACAGGTACAAGTTTGGACGTTCTTGTGCATCTCCCCTCACTTTATATCAGCTGGATGCTTTTCTCTCAGCTCTAGCCCTCCATGGCTATGTTCTTGCCTATGGGATTAAGAGTCCTCAGGGCTCACCACACTTTGGACTAACCAATCATTCTTCTTTCTCTCATGTCCAGGTCAACGTGAGTCTATGGAACGTGGTCAAACTCAGCCCATATCTTCATTATTGCCTTTCCTCCACTTCCACTCACCAGTAGACCAATGTTAATTGTAGACCAAGGTTAATTGACTTTTGGGAAGAAAAAGAAGTCTGAAGGGGCAAGATCAGGGTTGTAGGGTGGATGATATAAGGTTTCCCAACATAATTCTCATAGAACAGATCTTGAAAAATGAGTAGGTGCATTGTGATGGAAAAAATTCCCAGGTGCACCTTTCCTGGCCTTTTGTTCATTAATGCAGTTTTCAATGTTCTTAATACTTCTTCAGAATAAGCCTACAATCATCCTGTGTCCTTGAGAAAAATCTATCCAAATGATCCCGTTGGCATTTCAAAAACAGTCACCGTAATTTGATTGAACTTCTCTGCCTTGAATTGAACTGGTCCAGCATATCCCCTCAGAAGCCTGTTATGTATGGACATTTTTTTTAAGGCACCTTAATGAGACACGAAGTCCTGGTGTGGCGCTGTGAGATAATGCACTAGACCACAAGGTCAGTTTGAACTGCAAGGTTGGTGGTTCAAACTCACTAGACATTCCTTGGAAACCCTATACAGGGTGGCTATGGGTTGGAACCAATTTGACAGTACTTAACAACAACAATAATGAGATGAAGACAAATATATTACTGGGAGAACTTGTCTGCAACTATCCATTGATAACAGAGACATGTTTAAACACATTTTGTTTGGAATAAACCTGTGCATGTATGAACTGGAATACCAGTAGCAAAACTTTTTGGCTTACCCTTGTATGTTGATCTCTACATACTTTTATATCTTTTTAACAATTTTTGTTGTTGTTGTTCTTG
>NW_006408527.1:2694995-2701708 GCF_000296735.1 Chrysochloris asiatica | reverse complement strand
TTGGTGACTTTCTTTTGGGGTCTATCCTTCCTGGGGTACTTTTGGCTTCTTGAATGTTTATCTTCTCATCTTTCAAAATGTTAGTCTAATTTTTCTTCCAGAAGCTCTTCAACTATTTCCTCTGTGGACTTGTGTGATTCTTCCTGTTCCGGAATGCCGATAATTCTTAAGTTGTTCCTCTTCATGTTATCCAGCATGAATCTTAATCTCTCTTCAGATTTGTTTTTATCATTTTTTGTGCTTGCTCTTCTATCTTAGCAGTATTGAGAGATTTGTCTTCCAGACTGCTAGTTCTGGCTTCCATCTCTTCTCTTCTGCTCCTTTCCCCTTTCAGTGTATTGTCCATTTCTGATATCTTATTATTAATCATCTAGACTTCTTTTTGCAGGTTTTGAATTATTTCCAATGCTGTATCAATCTTATTTGATTGCTCTTGTATTACTTTCCTGAGTTCTTCCTTGTTTTCCTCCACCCCTTTTCGGAGCATTTGAATTTGTTTCCATATCATTCTTCTGAATTCTTTTTCAGGCATATCCAAAACCTGCTCTTCTTCTTCTAAAAAGCCTTTGTCTGTCTCCAGCTTATTTGTCTCAGCTACTCTCTTCTGTTTTTGGATATGTTTCAATATCATTTGTTGTTTTTTGTTTGTCATTTCCAATAGTTATGTGGGTTTTTTTAAAAAGCTTAAGTGGATGTTTATTGTTTATTGTTAAGCTTACTGGGTGTCTCCTGGTGAATATGATCAGAGATAGTCGTCCCTTTTCACATGTAATGCTTAGCAGGTGTTGTTGGCTCTTGTCTCAGTGGTGGAAGTTATGGAGTATGCTTATAGCTTGGCTATATGGCCAAGATTTCTGTCTCTTCTTGGGTAATGTAGGGAGAAAGAGCTCCCGTCTTCAGTAAAGATGTGTGATCAGAAGGACCAAAAGCAGTAGTAATATAAATGCAGAGACAACATCCACCACTTTGGAACAGAAATAAAGCTGTGGTCAACAGTCTGAGGTACACAGGCAGTGTGTGTGCAAGGTAGAAGCCTCCAGCAGTGCATGAGGGTGTCTTCTCACTCAAGCCCCACCTCTAGTCATTACCGTAGAGGTGTGCAGGTAGATATTGAGAAGTTAATGGGAGAAATATTGTCCATTATTTTTGTCTCTGAAGGTCAGTTAGGTGTCTGTGTGTGCACAGCGCAATTCTCGAGATGGTTGAGTCCTTTTATATTGGGGTTTTACAGGTTGCTTTATAAGGGTCCAGTGCAGGGAGCTCAGGTAGCACAGCGACCATGAATGGGGCCACAAACCACAAGGTCAGCAGCTCGAAACCACCAGCTGCACTGCGGGAGAAAGGCCAGGCACTCTGCTCCCGCAATGACCCACAGCCCCAGAAACCCCTGCCCAGTGTCACCTGGAGTCATAACGGACTCCACGGGGCACTGCCACCAAGAGTCCCTAACACGAAAATTTTAGGGTTGTATCTCCATGGCTGACGTCATAAGTAACCGCCAAGCTTCCTCTCTTTGTACCGTGGGAAAACTATCCCACCTAATGGTATCTGGGCTGAGCAAAGAGGACATGATGGGGAATAGGAGGGAGAAATGTATGGAATCTCCTATGCCTCTTTTTTTTTTTGCAAATGTCTCTGCACCGCTTTTAGCACTGGTTTTCTGAGCTGGACTGGATGTAGCCCCGCCCTCTAAACTCTGTCAGCGCGGGATGGCTGCAGAGTGAGTCCTGTCTCCAGATTCCTAACTCGCAGTACTTTCCATAATATCGTGATTTTTTCACCTGCTTGTGCAGGGAAACTGACGTCGTGGACCTTATGGTAGATCCAGAGTTCTGGAGTTGTTTTGTGAGTGCTTTCTGCGTGAGATCCCTGTCCCTCTACCATGGAGACTTCCCTACCTGGTTTTCACTACTGTTTCCCCAACCAGAAGACCCCTATCATTCACTCTTAACAGAACAATAACAATACTTAATAATCGTGGAACATCTGTTGTATACTGGAGACAGTGATTCAGAGTAAAGAATGAACTTCCCTTGAAGCTAGGGGTGCATATGACTGAGTTCTGTTTGGTGGAGCATAATAAGTCGCATGTTGAATTATAGGGTTGCAACCTTTAAGGCAGGAGCTAGTGGTTACAAGTTGGGCTGCTAACCTCAAGGTTAGTAGTTTGAAACGATCAGGCATTCCATAGGAGAGAGATGAGTTTTTTTGCTCTTGTAAGATTCACAGCCTTAGAAACCTTATGCAGCGTTGCTGTGAGTTGGAACCAACTCCAAAGCACATCACCACCACTACAAACATCCTTTAAGGCAAAGAGCTGTGATAGCATAGTGGTTATGAGTCAGGCTGCTAATCTCAAGGTCAGAAGTTCAACACTACCAGTAATTCTGCAGGAGAAAGATGAGGCTTTCTGCTCCTGTAAAGATTTACAGCCTTGGAAACCCTATACAGGGTCACTATGAGTTGGAACCAACTCCACCCACATAACCACCACCACCCTTTAAAGCAAGCTGTGTGACTTCTCTCTTTCCCTTTCCACTGGATGGAAAAAGGACATGTTGTTGACCGATTTTAGACTCCGACGAGGAAGACAACCCTCTAGGAATGATGGAACAACAGAAGGAAACAAATCTAGATTCTTGATTCCTTTATATAAAGGCACTTCCATAACAACTTGAACTTTAATATAACTGAGAAATAGATTTTCATCTTATTTAATCTGTTTGTAAGTTAGATCTCTGTTACAGCAACCAAAATTTGAAGCAAACTAATATAAATGGAAACCTTTGCCTGATAAAGGGTATCTCTAAAAATTACTGCCAAAAACATCATATTTTATGATAAAGTACAGGTATGTATCAATTAATACCCACAATAAAGTCTGTGAAATTGGATCTTATGTAATTTGGATGTTATATTGTATACTTATAGTATATAATATAGTATATTGTATACTTAGCATTCACAGATTTTTCCACCTTTGTTAATAATTGTTTCAGTTCCAAATTGATACCTATCCTTTACCTCTTTCTATCCTATCACTGGTACTAGTTTTGTTGCATTTGGGAGCCATAATGCACTTCCTAGAAATATGTTTGAAAGAAAATTAAACAGAGAGAGAATGTTACAACACCCAAGAGTTGTCTGTATGATAAATGAGATTTGATGCTGTTTCCTTTGAGTCAAAGCATACACTGTTATAGGGAAAAATACTTTATTTGTTAAGTAGGAAAAGTTCAATTAAAATAACAATAGAAAGTATTCTACAGTGCATGTATACACCAGTAACATTTGCACAATGATTCTGTAGGATAAACACTGGACTGAGAACCACAAGGTGGGTGGCTTGAGCCCACCACATGCTCCATAGGAATAAGGTAAGACTTTCTGCTCCAGCAAAGATTTACAGACTCAGAAACCCTATGCAGTTGGAACAGACAGTACAGTACTTAGCAATAAAAATAATCAAGACATAGGTATTATAGGTTATGTATGTACTGTGCCAATTCACGCCCAACAGTGTAATCACCTTGTATACAACACACATGAGATACGTGTGCTGCATGAAAGAAGCTATTGCATTTACTATTATTGCTCATGATGCTAGAGGCCATTGAGTAAGTTCCAACTCATAGCACTCCTGTGCACAATCGAATAAAACATTGACCAATCCTGTCCCACCTCACAATGTAAGTGTTTTTTTGTTTTTCTTTTAGTATGAGTATCTTTTTTTAAGCTTTTACAATAATGGTCTTATGCAATATTTCTCCTTTAGTGATTGAGTAATTGCACTCAGCTTATTTTCCTCAAGGTTCATCCATGTTAGGTGGTGGTTTTCAGCTTCTTTGTTATTCTTCAAGGTAGCATCATTGTGTGTATGTAGCAAAGTTTGTTTATTTATTCTTCTATTGATGAACACTTAGGTTGTCTCCATCTTTTTGCTATTTTGTGAATAGTGCTGTGATAAACATTGGTGTGCATCTATTTACTCGTGTACACTCATCCTATTGTATTTCATTTCATTACAATGATTACAATCCCCTGCATGCATCATTATTCAATGTATTTTCTTCTATTCCTTCTTTTTTTTGGGGGGGGGGGATGTACAGAAACACACTCAGGAATATATAATCATTTAAACAACCAAAGGGCACATTCTGCAAGTCTGCCTCCTGGCTGCCAGCACACAGCCTTTCTCTTTCCATGAGTCTTCAGCTGCTTTATCTCTTCATGTCCTCATCTCTGGTGTCGCTGCTTCTCTGGATAGCGTTCCACATTCCACTCATGATCTTCTTCCTTGATGGTCCTAGGGTCCTCTGTTCCTGGTCTGTAAGATTAACTACTCCCTGCTTTTTGTTACAAAGCTTCTATCAGTACAGTTGTGACAGTTGCAATTGGGCATGGTAACAATTATTCACTATTGAATCATAAGAATCTTATCCCTATCTCCTTTCACCAGACCCTAGACAAGATGAAAACTATTAAGTGGAGATTCTACTTTCCACTGCACACTCTGAAACTAAACTCCCTCTAGAAAACTTATAAGCTAGTCACTTCATGTCTCCCATTTTAGGTAGCCATTGTCTAAGTTGTTGTGGGCTCCCTTTTTACTCTTTTGGTGAAATCTTTTGATACACATACATTTCTAATTTTTTAGTATGTCCCAATCTATTTTGTCTTCTTTTGTTTGTGCAATTCTTACAATGTTTGGTAGTCTATGTGTGCCCTGTATTAGAGTCCTTAAATTTGTCCCTCTTTTTTCATTGATGACCTTTATATATCTGGGATTCACATGTAGGTCTTTAATCCACGCTGAGTTGGTTTTTATATATGGTGTGAGATAAAGGTCTGTTTCAACCTTTTGCATGTCAATTTCCAGTTCTGCTAGTACCATCTGTTGAAGTGGCTATCTCTTTCTCATTTAATGTGCTTTGGCCCTATGTCAAAGATCATTTGGCTGTATGTGGATGGGTTAATTTTCGGATTCTCAATTCTGTTCCATTGATCTTTGTATCTTTCATTGTGCCAGTATCAGGCTTTTTTGACCACTCTAGCCATGTAGTAAATTTTGAAATCAGGGAGTGAGAAGTCTCCAACTTTGTTCTTCTTCTTAAGCAGTGCTTTGCTTATTCGGGAGCTCTTTCCGTTCCATATAAAGTTTGTAATCATTTTTTCCATCTCTTTAAAGAATGTCATTGGAATCTGGATTGGGGTTGTGTTATATCTGTAGATTGCTTTGGGTAATATTGACAATTTCATAATGTTAAGTCTTCCTATTCAGGAGGATAGTATATTCTTCCATTTTGGTTTCTTGTAGTAGTGTGGGGTTTGTTGTTTTTTGTTTTTTTTTAAGTTTTTATTGTGAATTGAGTGACTAGTTTACATGAGGGAACATCAGTTTTACACTTGTCTTTTCATTACAATGATTACAATCTCCTCTGTGTGTTATCATTCAACAGTATTTGCTTCTATTCCCTCTGTGTTTTTTGGGGGGTGGGGTGGGGGTCAGGCTGTATATAAAATCACTCAGGAATATATAATCATTTAAACAACCAAAGGACACATTCTGCAAGCCTGCCTCCTGGCCACTAGTGCCTGGCTGTTAGCACACAACCTTTTTCTTTCCATGAATCTAGAGTCCTCAGCTGCCCTCTCTCTGTCTATGTCCTTATCTCTGTCTCCATCTTTGGTGTCGCTGCTTTTCTGGATAGGGTCCCACATTCTACTCATGCTATTCTCCTTTGATAGTCCTGGACTGTAAGATTAACTACTCCTCTTTTTGTTGCAAAACTTCTACCTATACAGTTGCGATAGTCGCAATTAGTCATGATAACAATTACTCACTATTGAATCATAAGAATCTTATCCCTATCTCCTTTCACCAGACCCATCTAGACAAGATGAAAACTATTCAGTGAGGATTCTACCACCACCACCCCCCCTTTAAAATTTTTTTTATTGTAAATTAAGTGTTAGTTTAAGTAGGGGAACATCAGTTTTACACCCATCCTATCATATTTATTTCATTGCAATGATTACAATCCCCTTCATGCTTCATCATTCAACAGTATTTGCTTCTATTCCGTGTGTATTTAAATTTTTTTTGGATGTGTACCAAAATACTCAGGAATATGTAATCTTTCAAACAGCCAATGAGCACACTCTGCAAGCCTGCCCACCAGCTGCCAGCCAGCACACATTCTCTCTTCCTCCATGAGTCTAGAGTCCTCAGCTGCTCCATCTCTCCATGTCATCATCTCTGCCTCCATCTCTGACATTGCCGCTTCTCTGGGTAGCATCCCATACTCTGCTCCCACTCTTCTCCCTTGATGGTCCTAGGGTCCTCCTCTCCAGGACTGTAAGATCGACCTCTCACCTCTTTTTGCTTCAAAACATCTGCCATTATACTTGTGACAATTGCAATTAGTCATGATAACAATTACTCACTGTTGGATCATGAGAATATTGTTCCTATCTCCTTTCACCAGACCTGTCTAGACAAGATGAAAAACACTCAGTGGGGATTCTACCTTCCCCCTCACACTCTGAATCTAAACTTCCTCTTGAAAACTTGTAAGTCAGTCACTTCGTGCCTTTACAGTGCCCCCATTTTAGGTAGCCAATGTCTAAGTTGCCCATCCTTATCAACCTTGTGTACAGAGGGGATGGGAAAGATCCTTGCTGTAAAGATTCTTTCTCTCTTGGTTGGTATT
>NW_006408527.1:2693278-2694340 GCF_000296735.1 Chrysochloris asiatica | reverse complement strand
ATTTTCCTTGCTGGTCTTGCTTTCAAGAAGTATCTTCTGTTCCTCTAGCTGCTCCAGGCTGGTCTGCTTCTCTTTTCAAGTGGGAATTTCCCATCTCAGAAGGTTCTAGATGGAGATCAGGATTCCATTTATACTCTACAAAGGCTCTGCAAGAAGCCTCTTTCACTGAGAAAGTTCTAGCACCCCTTTTAGGTATTCCAGTCAGTTATAGGCTGAAGGTGGGTTTACAAGCTTTCTATAATCATATTTTTGTATATTCCTTTCTAGCCCCCTTAAGTGTCTATTTTATAATAGTAGGCAAGGGAAATAAGCTGCAAGCTGCCCCCTGGCTGCCAATACACAACCCCTCTCCCTCCATGAGTCGAGTCCCCAGCTGCTCCATCTCTCCATGTCATGGTCTCTGCCTCCATCTCTGGCGGTGCTGCTTCTCTGGATAGGACCCTGCACTCTGCTATTCTCCCTTGATGGTCCCAGGGTCCTCTGCCCTTATACTGCAAGATCAACCTCTCCCCTCTTTTTGTTACAATATGTCTACCTTTACATTTGAAACAATGCAATCAGTCCTGATAACAATTATTCACTTTTGAACCACAAGAGTCTTATCCCCATCTTTCACTAGCCTCATCCAGATAGGTTGGAAACCACTCAGTGGAGATGCTACCTTTTTATTAAAATAAACTCCCTCTTGAAAACTTGTAAGTCAGTCACTTCATGCCTTTATACCCCCCAATTTTAGGTAGCCAGTGTCTAAGTTGCCCATCCCTGTCAAGCCTGGGTAAAGAGGGGGTGGGAATGATCCTTGCTGTGAAGATTACTTCCCTCTTTTAAGCAACTACATCTGTAAGTATAGGTCAAGTTCATCAAATTGTAGTGGATTTCACTTTTTTCCCCCTCTTCTTTCTTCCTCTTGTCGAGTTCTGAGCATTCAGCCATTGAAGTTAGGTCAAACGGTTACTATCTGCAAGTATAGGCGTTCTCGTGCATCTCCCCTCACTTCATATCAGCTGGATTCTTCACTCTGCACTCTAGCCCTCTGTGGCTATGCCCCTGTCCATGGGCTCC
>NW_006408527.1:2690010-2691903 GCF_000296735.1 Chrysochloris asiatica | reverse complement strand
TTATACACTGTAAACACTCAGCAAGTAAATGCAAAGAATGAACACACTTATCAGATTGGACCAGAACAAGTGCTGGAGAAGCAGTGATAATTCCTACATGGTGTTGGTGGGAGGGGAGACTTGACCTATCAGTTTGATTAAAAAAAAAATCATAATAAACTTGAATATCTACATATCTTATCACAAAATCATTCCACACCTGGGTGTACATCACAGAAAAACTAGATGTTCTAGGAACATGCACTGAATTATGAATTTCAGTATTTTCCTTATAGCAAACATGGGGATTGAACCACATACTCATTAACACAAAAACAGATAAATACACTTTAGTACGTTTATATGAAGAATGTATTCCATTTAATTCATCAGTCAAAATAAATATACTGCATCATTTATTTAACCAGCCCAAAGGAATACCAAAATCATGACTCAGTTGGAAAAAAGTTTCAGAAGAATATGCATTTTATGATCCTACCAACATAAATTTCAAAAATAAGGCCAAGTAAATACAAACATTAGTTAAGGATACTTATGCATGCATAATACACCTGTAAACAAAACAGGGTGATGATTAACTTTATATTTCCTTACTAGTTATTTCTGGTGGAGGTTAGGAGAGGATGGGGTTTGTACAGGGGGGGCTCAAAGACAATGGTTATGTTCTATTTTTTAGACTGAAGAGTGATTACAGAGAGTCCTGGTGTGGTGCTGTGGGTAAATGCATTGGATTATAAGGTCAGTTTGACCCACAAGGTCGGTGGTTCAAGCTCACCATACACTCCTTGGAAAACTTATATGGGGTTGCTATGGGTCAGAACCGACTTGAAGGCACTTACCACCACCACCACTACCAACAAGTTATTACAGGGTTGTTTGCATTTAGCAACTAATAGATATTAGATACTCTCTGTGGGATGTAATTTGCAATGAAAAGATAAGTATTAAAAAGAACTTTCACTCTTCTTATTGTGGTTACTTCATATCACTCCAATTTCTCGAAGCACCACATTATGATTTATAATTGCTACTCTTTTTGAAAAACTGTTGTCTACGGTTAACTGATAATCATTTAATCAATGGATGCAAGTGTATCTCATTTCATAAAAGCAATTTTATGGCACTTCATTCTCCATTACTTCGTCTGTCATGTCATTCTCCTATTTCTTGTCTGCACTTAAAGACAAAAGATTATAAAGAAAGCAAAACCAATTTTCAAAATATTTTAAACTTCATTCTTTCTAACATTCAAAATACTTACCCCTCATGAGTAGGGGTAGGAGACCAAATAGATCAGTTCTGCATTTTATTAAACAGAATTTCTAACTAATGCATTAAAAAGTGGAGAAGCTGACTTTCAGTTAACCAAAATTCTAAAGGAACCAGACCATTTTCCTAAACCTTATCACAAAAATGGAAATTTGTTGATTTGTTTCCAAAACTCATGCTTAAAGTTTATACAGAATTTTTTTCAAAAGGACATCAGTTGTAGTTTATAAACACCAGACAACTTTATCATATATATAATCTCTATCTATCTATCTATCTATCTATCTATCTATCTATCTATCTATCTATCTATCTATCTATCTATCATCTATCTAACCACTTTTGACCCAATAGCCAACACTGCACCATATATTTTTCAAATTTTCTTACCTATTATCAGAAACATACTTAAAATAAAATGACTACATTATAAAAAAAAAAACAAAACAAAAAAGGAAATATGTTCCTGAGAAACTAGGGTTTGTGCCATTTTGTTTATATAATCCTGGGTAAAGGTTGTTATTAGGTGCTCTTGAGTTGGATCCAATTTATAGTGACCCTATGC
Source organism: Chrysochloris asiatica (assembly GCF_000296735.1). Classification (NCBI taxonomy): domain Eukaryota; kingdom Metazoa; phylum Chordata; class Mammalia; order Afrosoricida; family Chrysochloridae; genus Chrysochloris; species Chrysochloris asiatica. Next base: position 2,690,069 of record NW_006408527.1, on the reverse strand, counting down.
ACAATAGAATGAAACACTGCCTGGTCCTTCAGCTTCCTCATAATTGTTGTTATGATAGA
>NW_006408527.1:2686868-2688317 GCF_000296735.1 Chrysochloris asiatica | reverse complement strand
TAGAAAGCAATAGATTTCTTGCTTCTGCCACAGATTCCCCCAGCTGTGAGCCTTCCAACCTTCTAAGTATTCCTTTATATGCGGTTCAGAGTTCTGGGACCAGCCCCTGAACCTGCTTGGTCAGGTATTCTGTGTTGTTGTGGTCTTCCTTATTTTTGATGACCCTCCACTTTAGCAATCATATTGTCCTTTTCCAGACACTGGTCCTTCCTGATAGCATGTTCGAAATATGAGAGAGAAGTCTCATCATCCTGGCTTCTAAGGAACTTTCTAGCTGTACTTGTTCCAACACAGATTGGTTTGTTCTTCTGGCAGCCCTAGGTAACTTCAATATTCTTCTGCAACAGCACAACTCAAATACATTAACTCTTCTATGGTCTTCCTTATTCATTGTCCAACTTGCACATGCATATGAGGTTATTGAAAACTATGGCTTGGGTCAGGCGCACCTTAGTCTTCAAACTTCTATCTTTGCTCTTGAATACTTTAAAGAAGTTTGTAAAGCAGATTTGCCTAAATGTAACATGTCATTTGATTTTCTGGCTGCTGCTTGAATGAATGTTAAGTGTATCCAAGAAAAAAGGTCTTTGCCAACATCAGTCTTTACTTCATTTAACATGATGTTATTTATTGGCCTAGTTGTGAGAATGTTTGTTTTTTTTTCTTTGAGGTACAAGCCATACTGAAGTCTTTGATCTTTGATTGTCATCAAAGTATATATTTTAAGTACTCTTCACTTTCAGTAAGCAAGGTTGTATTTATTTGCACATTGCAGGCTGTTATTCTTCCTCTAATCTGGATACCATGTTGTTATTTATATAATACAGTTTCTCGGATTATTTGCTCAGCATACAGATTGAATAAATATGGTGAAAGAATACAACCTTGGCACCCACCCTTCCTGATTTTAAATCTTTTAATATCCTCTTATTCTGCTCTAACAACCATCTTTTGGTCTATGTACATTTTCCTCAAGAAAGCTCTCAAGTGTTCTGGTATATCCACTCTTTGCAATGTTATCTACAACTTCTCTTGATCCACAGTCAAAAGCCTTTGCATAGTCATAAAACACAAGTAGGCATCTTTTTGGTTTTCTCTGCTTTCAGCCAAGATCCATCTGACATCAGCAATGATATGCCTAGTTCCAGTGATCTTCTGAATCTGGCTTGAATTTCTGGCAGTTCTCTGTAGATGTTCCTTCTGTTGTTGAATTATCTTCAGAAAAATTTTACTTGCATGTGATATTAATGATATTGTTTGATGCTTTCTGCATTTGCTTGGGCCACTTCTCTTTGGAATGGGCACAAATAGGGATGTCTTCCAATCAGTTGCCCCGGTAGCTATCTTCCAAATTTCTTGGCATAGATGAGTGAGTGCTTCCAGTGATGCATTAGTTTGTTGAAATATTTCAATTTGTGTGTCCTCAATACCTGTGTCCTTGTTTTTCAC
>NW_006408527.1:2679901-2685981 GCF_000296735.1 Chrysochloris asiatica | reverse complement strand
TCTTTATTTCCAACCTTCACATTCCAATCACCAGTAATTATCAATGCATCTTGATTGCATGTTTGATTAATTTTGGGCTGAAAAATTTGGTATAATTCTTCTATTTCATTATCACTGGCATTAGTGGTTGATGTTTAAATTTGAATAATAGTGGTATTTGCTGGTGTTCCTTGTAGGTATGTGGATATTATCCTATCATTGACAGTATTGTGCTTCAACACAGAGTTTGAAATGTTCATTTTTATGATGAATGTGCCTGACACCATTGTTCTTGAATTTCTTGCTTATAGCATAATAAACTATATGATTGTCTGATTCAAAATATCCAATTCCAGTCCATATCTGCTCACTAATGCCTAGAATATTGTTTATGTGTTCCACTTCAGTTCTTACACCTTTAAATTTTCCTAGATTAATACTTTGCTCCTCCATGTTCGGATTACTAGTAGATATTTGCTGCTGTTTCGCCTCAATTTTAGCTGTTGTTGTTAAGTATCTTCAAGTTGTTGTGACTCATAGTGCCTCTATATTGGTTTTCAAGGAGCAGCTGGTGGGTTTAAACCACTGAACTTGCATTTCAAACTGATCTTGTAGTCCAATGTGTATCTTACAGCAGCACATCAGGACTCCAAATTTGAGATGAGGACTTCTGGTGTGGCACTGTAGGATAAACACAGGACTTCAAGGTCGGTTTGAAGCACAAGGTCAGCAGTTCAAACTCACCAGTCCACTCCTTGGAAACTCTATACTTGGTCATTATGAGTTGGAACTGATTCAATGGCACTTAACAACAAAAGAGGTAAAATTCAGATTCTTCAGGGGTTGGATTAAGACTGAAGACAGCAAAAAAAGTTATAAGAACCTGCAATATACTGAACAAATAAATAAATGTCCACCAATGTCTAATCTTTTTGCATGACTAGCATTAAGACCATTCTGTTATCTAATTGATCTTTTAAAACATTTCAAACTCCTATTAAATATTTTTTTTAAAGGCAACAAATTACTGATGACTTTGTTAGAAGGTAACAATTGATGCTAATTCATATTTTGGAAAGAGAATAAATGTTTTTCTCAGACTCACCCAAGTGATTGAAATTTCCACTTTTTTCAATCTGGAGAAATAGAGAAAAAAATAGAGCTCTTTTTATAATAAGACTATTTCTATGTAGAACCCCTGGTTATAAAACTTTGATTATCTTAAATTTCCTTTACCTTACCTCGTTGCATATAATTTTATCTTATTGGCATACATCTAAACTGAGACCTCATAAATAATGAGACTCATTTATGCAAGGAAAAGATATATTTCTGATACTAAGTTGTGGAGAACTATTACTTTGGATTTTGTAAGTTGTTGATTTACATGCTTAAGATTAATTATTGAGTTTTAACTAGCTATAAATTTTATTTCTAAAGAGTAATTTGAATAAAGATTGTTGATAAGTGTCAGTGAATCAGTTTTGACTCATAGTAACTTAGTCTGGGGTTTCTGAGGCTTTAAAGCTTTGTTGGAGCAGAAAGCCTCATCTGTCTCCCTCAAAGTAATTAGTGGGCTCGAACTACTAACTCTGTGGTTAGCAGTCCATTGCTTATCCTGCAGAGCCACCGTGCTCCCTATGTAAGAGTTACTGCTCATTTAATCATACCGAGTTACTAGACGATCTGTTGCAATCAGGGATCCCAATAAGATTTGGTGTAAGAAATGCTCACCAAATTTACTGTTGTCATATTTCTAAGCACACCTCCTCACTTAACAACTATCTTGTTATCCAGCATTTTGTATTTACAAAGGTAGTGAAAACAGTTACCATCTGATTATTTTGAGCATTTACAATGTACATCTGGCAGTAACTAATGCTGATATGGGAAGCGAGAGTAACACTAGATGTGATGGTTAAGATTATGTGTCAACTTGACAGGGCCATGATTCTCAGTTGTTTGCAGTTTTGTAATAATGCAATTTGGCAGTATGTAATGATATAATTAAGGAGCTCTGGTAGCATAGTGGTTACGAATTGAGCTGTGAACCTCAAGGTCAGCAATTTGAAACTACCAGCTCTTACACGGGAGAAAGATGAGGCTTTCTGCTCCCATAAAGATTTGCAGCCTAGGAAACCCTGTTACAGGGTTGCTGTGAGTTGGAACCGACTTAATGGTACATAACAACAACAACAACAACAACAATGATATAATTTGGTAGTTACGTAATGATGTAATTCAGCAATGATGTAATGATGTAGGTGTTCTTCATCTTGTGATCTGATGTGGTCTCCTCTTCTTCACATAACACCAATTTTCACATAATGACCTGGTCTTTGGTACTTAATCATGTCAATAATTAAGGAGTGAGTGTTACTCTTTTTTAAAAGTAAAAATGTTATAGTCAACTTAATGATCACAAAAGGCATCTATTAAAATTTCCAGAGCAAATTGCTCTGGTGAGATAGTAGCAAAGTCACTTTGAAGGTTAGATTTAACTTTGAGCGTTAACAAATTATTTACCATAGTTTACAAATTTGATTTGATAAATAACAATTTATTGGACATATATACAAAAACAGTGTAAAATTCAGTAAACAATCCCTACTGTCACTTTTGTTTCTTAGTCAATTATGCAGAATTCAGAAAAATGAATAAAGTGATCATATAATAAAGGCATTTTGAAATGATCACTTTTAATATGAACATTACTATTGAGCGTGTATGCTATAGGTTTCTCTACACTAGATAACCAAAAGTAAAAAAAAAAACCCAAAATTAAAATAATAATAAAAAAGTTTTCCCTAAATGGATAACAACCTCTTCTTTCTTCTGAGCCCTACTTTATTTCTATTTTGTTTGAGTAGTTTGCTAGGTTTATATTTAAAATGTTGTCACTGTTGATCCTTTTATTTAATTAAACATTTGAAAGACTGCATTTTTTCCACATTCATAAGTGATCATATGCATTTCCTCAAATTTTCCAGAGGGGGGAAAATAGCTATATTTGGGTGGAGATAGAACATGGAATGGAAAGTTTTAGCCCAAAGAATTCTTTTTTTTTCATCAAGTTATGAACATGTGAACATGGAATTGTAATTGAAACAGTTTTGTATATTTCACCATCAAATTCGTATGGAAAAGAATGTTTTACTAATTTAAACAGCAGATATAGAAAAGTGTCAATGGTCCATAAAATTTGTGACATGCCTGTTATAGCAGCAATCTGGTAACCACCAGATTGTTAGATGAAGTAAAAGGTAAGCTTTTGAGGATATCAGGTACTTGGTAGAACTGCTTAATGAAAACTACAGATAAATCAAGATTTATTTTACACTGAACTCCAAAGTTTTGAGATGTTCAATGCTAAACAAGTATACTCCATGTTATCTTGTAGAGCTGCTGGCAAATTAATAATGAACTGCCCTTGGTTTCCCATACTTCTTTCCTATAGTTTTCTCTTTAATGATGATCTACACTCTATATTCACAAAAGAGAAAATAAACAGATATACAAGGGTAAACCAAAAAGTATTTTATGAAATCATAGAAATCATTATTAAACAAAAATACTAAAATGTGAAGCTATTGTTTCTTTACATATCCTTGAACTAGGTCAATACATGTCTGAAGGTGATGTTTCCATTGTTGTAACCTTTTCTGGAAGAATTCCATGCTCTTTGATTGACATAATGTCCAAATAGAAGTATTAGGATCACATAATACTCCTTTGCAGTGTTCTTTGAGTTTGGGGAATACAAAGAAGTCTGAAGGGACAAGATTAGGGCTTTAGGGTAGATGGGGTAAGGTTTCTCAATGAAGTTTTCAGAGAACAGCTCTTGGTACCCCTGGAGAAGGAGCAGGTGCACTGTTATGGCAATTAAAAAAAAAAAATTCTGGGTGCAACTTTCATGGCCATTTTTTCACCAATGTTGCCTTCAATTTTCTTAAAACTTTGTAATTAATCTCTGTAACTGTCCTGTGTAGGAGCCCTGGTTGTGTAGTAGATTACAAGTTTGCCATAAGTAGTTTGAATGTACCAGTCACTGTACGGAGAAAGATGAGGTTTTCTGTTTCTGTAAAAATTACCATCATTGGAAACCCTATAATAAGGTTGCTATGAGTCAGAACTGCACATAGCCACCACTACCAATCATCCTGTGTCCTTTGAGAAAATCTATCAAGATGACCCCTTTGGGGACCCCAAACACAGTCTCCATAATCTTCTGAGCTGACCTTGTTACTTTGAATTAAACTGGCCCAGGTGATTCCCTCAGAAGTCCCAGTTTGATTGGGCTGTTGTATTTTGAAGGCACCGTAATAAGATTAAGACAAGTGTATTACTGGGAGGACTAATCTCCAACTGTCCACTGGTCACAAAGACATGTTTAAATACATTTTATTGGGAAGAAACCTGTGCATGTGTGAACTGGAACCCCATTTGCAATATTTTTTGACTTAGCCTTCTGAAGAGAATGTTAGACCTTCAGTCTAAAAGAAAGTTAGAACCCAAAGGATTTTAACCTAAAGCTCCACAATTTGCAGTAAATATGAAACTGAAGCCCAAAGAAATTGAATTATGCACAAAACATTCAACTAGTTGACAGCAGGCCATTCCTAAAACTCAGGCCTCTAAAAGGTTAGTTCAGCGCTCTTTCCTCTGCTATCTTGTTCTACTAGAGGGTCCTGTACTAAATAGATGTGATGGCTAGTTTTATGTGTCAACTTGAATGGAATATGTTGTGCATTTGTTAGGTCAAACACTAGGCCAGTTGCTGTAGTTATATGTGATTAAATCAGTTGGCCTTAAGTAAAGCATGATTAGACCTCATGAGTTTGTGGTCTTATCATGGGTTTTCATATACCCTTGATTTCCTGCCCTCTTTCTTTTGGGCATATTTGTTCTACAAACTCTCAGTTCTAATGAAATGAATCATCTCACTTTTTTCTGTAAGTTTTTTGTAAATGTTACTAAATTGAGGCTGTGTCGCTATCAATTCAAAGTCTCCAGTCTCAGCTTAAGGAGCCCTGGTGGCACAACAGTTAAGTGTTCAGCTGCTAATTGAAAGGTTGACGGGTCAAATTCAACCAATGATTCAAAGGAAGAAAGACCTGGCAATCTTCTCCCATAGAGATTGTAGCCTAGAAAACTCCATGAGGCAGTTCTGATCTGTCTCATTGGGTTGCTGTGAGTCAGAAATCAACTTAGTGGCGCCTAAAAATAACAACAGTACCGGCTTTGACCTCTTTGCTCCCCACCAGCAATTCCTATGCTTTTGCTTTCCCCTAGTGAGTTCTTTCTTCATTTTTCAAATGCTAATGTAACTTCATCCCCTGCTTCTTTTCCTTTATTTATTTGTTAGGATTTTGGCTGACAAAAGAACCAATAGATCTGTTTTGGAAGGAAGTGCAGCCAGAGTGCTCCTTGGAGGCCAAGATGGCCAAACTTGGTCTCTTATACTTGGGACGTATTGTCAGGAGGGAGCGGTCGCTGGAGAAAGATATCATATTTGGTAAGGTGGAGGGTCAGAGAACAAGAGGAAGACCCCCAACGAGATGGATTGGCCAAGTGGCAGCATCGATGGACTCAAGTGTGGCAACAGTAGTGAGGTTGGCCCAGGATTGGGCAGCGTTTCGTTTTGCTGTGCATAAGGTTGCTGACCATGAGGTTCACAGCCCGATTCGTAACCACTTTGCTACCAGAGCTCCTTGGTACTGCATAAACACAATGAATTGTTCCTGAATTCCCATTTTTCACAATATTACCCACAATTTGTCATAATTCACGCAGTCAAATGCTTTTACATAGTCAGTATAATACAAGTAAATATCTTTCTGGTATTCTGTTCTTTCAGTGAAGATCCTCTGACATCAGCAATGATATCTTTCATTCCACTGTCTTCCTCTGAATCCAGTTTGAATTTCTGGCAATTCTTGTTGATGTTCTGCTGCAATAAATTTTGGATTATCTGCAACAAAATTTTACTTGCATGTGAGATTAATGATATTGTTTGATAATTTCTTCATTTCCTTGGATCACAGTTCTTTGGAATAGATATGTATATGGATCTCTTCCAATCAGCTGGCCAAATTTTTTGG
>NW_006408527.1:2676495-2677474 GCF_000296735.1 Chrysochloris asiatica | reverse complement strand
TTCTATCTATTCTGTTTTTTATTTCAGCTATGGTATTTTAAAATTTTCAAGAATATTGCTTTCTTTTCTTTTAATAAGGTTGGGAGAGGTCAAGCTAACTGTTCCTTTTATATGCCTTGTCCTTGTTCCCAGTTTCCATCACTACTTTCACGTCTGCCTATTGATATCTGTCATACTCCGAACTCAGCCTTTAAATGGAGTCTTCATGTGGCCCTGTGGGTTAATGCTCTGGACTGCAAAGTCAGTTTGAACCACAAGGTTGGTGGTTCAAGCTCACCAGCTGCTCCTCAGAAACCTTATATAGGGTCGCTATGGGTCGGAACCATCTCAACAGCACATAGTAACAATGGGACTGAATAGCATTATTTCCAATTAGTTTTATAAATTTAGTTCTGATACCTAGGAACTCAAAACAGTCTTCTCAGAAACCATTTTTAGAGCAAACATTCATATTGCAGCATCCTCTCTTCTCAGTTTGTTGCCATCCTCTCTATCTGCTTTTGATTTCATTTACTGTGGTTTATCTGTTTCCTGGTTTTATCAAAGAAGAAATATGTGCTTTGATTCTAATATTTTATGCCATTTGGGGATAATTTGTGATGGGCAAAGTGGACAGAAACATCTCTATTTTGCCAGCATTCACCGCAAATTCCTGGAATATATATTAAAGGTATAATTGAGTTTCAGTTTTAGGAATATCAGACTATGGAACCTGTCTATGACTTTACTGCTTGCTGGTTGATATCAAATATAGAGCTATATTTTTTCGTGTTGTTTTTCATATGTGTAACCTGATCTACGTGATGAGGGGGCAAAAGGCAGCAACACAATGTTGGCTCAACTAGAAGGATTAAACTGAAACTCTGTAACTCTATTTAATTAAAATGTCTGCTTATCTGAAACTGTTGCAGACCGTGAAGGCCTGGTCAGAGGTTCGAGGCCCTATAGGCCCGAGTGTAACAGATCTAGCCACCTGGCA
>NW_006408527.1:2665970-2675892 GCF_000296735.1 Chrysochloris asiatica | reverse complement strand
CAGCCTTGCAACCATACTGCCTGTTTAGCTGTTTACTATGCAGGATATTACGGCCTTCGTGGCTGAGATGTTTGCAACGCAGGATCTGCCTGATGCCAGTCTAGCATTCACTCTGGTTTTGGAGTGTCTCTTTGTCTCTCTCTTTGTGTCTCTGTGTCTCTTTTGCTATCTCTATCGCCGCTGGATCTCCCCTCCTCGTGAACCAAACACTCGTGAACAACACAACTATATCGAGGTCAGACCCCGACACGAAACTACTCATTTTAGCAAAATTAGGTAAGCTTTGCCTTCATTCTGTGTTTAAGCTTAGGTTATTGTGAGTTTTTTTCCCACAGCTAATAACCTGACATTGGATAGAAGCTTCTCAGTTTACCATTGTTGCCTCTTATTAGTTGCAGTTTAAACTTCTTAAAACGTAGACACACCATTTGTTACCGTTTAGAATTGCTTGGTCCAACCAATTGAAAAAGTATGGCTCCATGGGTCCCCATCATAGTTGTTAGGCAGTATAAGATAGACACATGCTATCGTTTTTTCCTACAGCACTAAGAATTTTGGCATCCTCGAATTTTGAACACCTTTTCTATTCTTCCAAGCATAGGCATGTAACCTAGTCTTTATCTATGATGCTTTCCCATGTAAGTCCTAATTCAGAAACCAATGATATTAAGAGGATGTTGTGGGGCATCCAGTATGATGAGGTAGAAGCAGAGACAACCATTCTCCAGAGGCAGCAGGGCAGAGGCTTATGATCGCTTTCAGGGTTGAGGATCATTGGGTCTCTCTCCAGTGGTACCAGCTGTGGCATCTCCCTGAAGTAGTTCTGTGATGTAATTGGGGTGTTGTGACAGGTGGCATAGACTCTAAATCTGGTGTTTTGCTATCTCCCAACTCTCGTGTTGTTATTATAACAACAATAACAACATCAGAATATCTAAGGAGAGTACCACAAAGTACTAACCAAGGTACCATCGAATCGGTTCCGACTCATAGCAACCAGATATAGGGTTTCCATGGAGAGATGGGTAAGTTTGAACTGCTGACTTTGTGGTTAGCAGTCAGTACTTATCCCACAGCACCACACCAGGTATTTTGATAGTCTTTAAAAATTGCTTTTCTGTAAACTACCTAAAGGTGGTTCTGTTTGAATATCTTAAGAATTCACAAATTCAAGGTGAATTTTCCCACCCCTGTTGTTTCCATTGTTCCTGACTTCTATTTTGAGCTTTTGTTTTGTTCATCCCTGTCATTTTAACATATTGTGACTGATTGACTCTATGTGAGGAAAAAGTTCTTTTATTTAGCTTTGAAGTTCTGGTGTCAAGAAGTAAAACATAAAATCAATGATCTTCTCAGAAACCATTTTGGAGTAGGTCATGAGGAAGTGTGAGGCCAGGCTGGCTTTAGTTTCAGATCTTGCCTCAGATGGGGTCCCAGGTGCCTTCAGTCTTCTCCACCGCACAACATCGCTTGATACAACTAATGACCCTCAGCATTTTCTTATTTTAGAACTCTGCCAATAAGATGCAATGGGTATGACCGCAGAGTAAATTTTTTCTTTACTGTGATTTTTTAGGAAAGAATTTATTTCAACTCATATATTTTCAGTCTCTTTTTTCTCAAACACATCCTAAAAGTTTTCTAAAGAGTGACAAAATACCGAGTAATTAGTAGATTCTTGCTCCTTTGGTAGCTGTAGTCTGGGAGGTGAAGATGGTGTATCCGTTTTCAAAATAAGTGGCTGGTCCTAAAAAAGACGAGTCTGCTGCTGGTACCCTGAGAAGACAGAAACTATTGTGTTTCCTTCAAAAGCTGAACCCTGACATCAACATCTTGTTAACCTTTGTTACTCAGAGACAATTAGGCAATTAAGAGCCTGCAAAGCTCTGCCTGGGGCATACAATTTGAGCGGCACATCATCCCCAGTCTATTTTGAGTGACTTCCGACCTCAGGGGTTCATATTCTGGCATAGTATCAATGTTCTGCTGTTATTCCTAAGGTATTCCGTGTCTAATCATTCAGAAGTGGTCCGCCTCTCCTTTCTAATCTCTCTCAGTCTAAAACTCCACTGAAACATGTTCACTATGGTTTACCCTGCTGGTATTGAAAATACTGGTGGCTTATCTTCCCGTATCACAAGCCACTACAGTATGACAAATTGACAGACCAGTGTTGGAAACAGCAGTTAAGAACTCAAAGGGCATTCTACATTAGGCAAATATGCTGCAAAAGAATTCTTTAAAGTGTTCAAGAGCAAAGATGTCAGTTAAAGGACTAAGGTGCACCTGACCTAAGCCATGGCATTTTCAATTGCCTCATAAGCATGTGAAACGAAGAAAGGAGACTGTAGAAGAATGGATGTATTAGAATTATGATGCTGGTGAAGAATATTGAAAGTACCATGGACTGCCAGAAGAACCAACAAATCTGTCTTGGAAGAAGTACAGCCAGAATGCGCCTCAAAAATGAGGATCACGAGACTTCATTTCTCATACTTTGGACATGTATTAAGGAGGGACCAGTCCCTGGAGAAGGACATCATGCTTGGAAAACTGGAGGGCTAGCAAAAAAGAGGAAGAGATGGATTGACACATCAGCAAATTCCGGGCTTTAGTTCTCCAGATTTTTTTGTCTTGTGATTATCTCCAGCATGGCAGAGCAGACTCTCCTTTTCCCAATTTCCCCAACACATAAAGGCTCTACAATTTTTCCCCCACATTTATTATACAGCCCTGGGGTTATTAAGAAGATCCATTCTGAACGGCATCTTTATGAATTTGTAGGAAAGTTGGAACAGGTACATATGGTTCTTTCTTAGCCTTATTTCAGTGCAACAAAAAGCTCAAGGACTTTTCAATAATTGAAAAGCTGCATGTGGGGCAAATGAAGGTGACTGAGATCTGCTGGTAGCGCTGTGGGTTAGATGTTGGGCTACTAATCTCTAAGTCAAACCCTCCAGCTGCTCTGAAGGAGAAAGATGGGGCTGTCTCCTGCAGCACAGATTTACAGTCTCAGAACACCAGTGTGGGTTCACTGTGAGCTGGAATTGACGCGATGGCAGGGACCGGCAGGCCTGCTTCAGTTGTTTAACAATGATGACAAATTTGTATTGTTAGGTGCCATCAAGTCAGTAATAGTAAAACAGAACTAAACAATGCCCAGGCCTGTAGCATCCTTACAAGCTTGCTAATGTTTAAGCCCATTGTTGTAGTCACTGTATCATGTGTCAGTCCATCTCATTGAAGGTCTTTCTCTCTTTTTATTGTGAATTGAATGAAGGTTTATAGAACAGCTTATCAGTTCCACTTTCAACAAATCATACATGTTGTGTCATAACAATGACATCAATCCCTTCCACATACCATCAGTTAACAGTGTTTAGCTCTATTCACGTTAACTCTTGTATTCCTTCCTGTGTCTTCTACTACCTTCATCTTTGCTGTGTGACCCTCCCTTTTGTTGTATATTCCCTTCCCTGTCACCTAAGTTAACATGAGTCTACCTTCTACCCACTGAATAATTTTCCCTTCCCTCTCACCCCTGGTAACAACCACCATACAATGTTTCTTTTAGAATAAAACCTTTTCTTAACTTTTTACATCCGTGATCTCATAAAATATTTGTCCTTTTGTGACTAATTTTACTCAGCATAATGTCCTCCAGGTTCATCCATATTATGAAGTGTTTGGCAGATTTTTAAATTATTCTTTAATGTTGTATAGTATTCCATTGTGTGTATGTATCAAAGTTTACTTAACCATTTTTCTATTGTTGGGCATTTAGGCTATCTCCATCTTTTTGCTATTATGTATAGTGCTCCAATAAGCATGTTGTTCTTGATAAGTGCTTTCAGATGGGTTCTGACCCATAGCAACCCTGTTTAGGGTTTCCAAGGAATGAGTGGTGAGCTTGAACCTCTAGCCTTGTGGTTCAAACCAACTTTGCAGTCCAGCGCATTAACCCACAGCGCCACATGAATTTCAGTTATTGAGGATATATACCATGTAGAGAAATTGCTGTATCAGATAATACTTCTATTTTTAACTTTTTGAAGAAGCTCCATATCATTTTCTGCAGGGGTTACATCATTTTGCAGTCCCACTAGCAGTGTGGGAGAGTTCCAGTCTCTCCACACCCTTGACAGCATTTGTTGTTGTCTGCTTTTTTTGAACTTCATTATCAATGCTGTAATAAGATGATATCTCATTGTTGCTTTGATTTGCATCCCTCTAATGCTAATGGAGTCCTGTAAGGAGCTCTGGTAGCGTAGTGGTTACGAATTGGGCTGCGAACCTTAAGGTCAGCGGTTCGAAACTACCAGCCGCTCCGCGGGAGAAAGATGAGGCTTTCTACTCCCATAAGGATTTACACCCTCGGAAACCCTGTACAGGGTCGCTATGGGTCGGAACCGACTCGACGGCACTTAACAACAACAACAATGGAGTCCTGTGGGCTAATGTGTCAGACTGCAAAGTCATTTGAACTGCAAGGTTGGTGGCTCAAGCTCACCAGCTGCTCCTCGGAAATCCTATACAGGGTCACTATGGGTTGAAATCAATTCAATGGCATTTAACAACAACAACAAATGACTAATGATTTTGAACATTTCTTCATGTTTTTTGGCCACCAGAATGTCTTCTTTAGTGAAATGTCTGCTCATGTCTCTGCCCATTTTTAAATTGGATTATATGTCTTTTTGTTGAGGTGCTGAAGTATTCTATAAATTTCAGGAGACAGCCTCTTGGTTGATAAGTCATTGCAAAAAAAAAAAAAAAAAAATCCCAGTCTGTGGATTACCTTTTTACTCACTTTGTGAAATCTTTTGATGCACATTAGAATCTAAGTTTTTAGGAGGTCCCAGTCATCTATTTTGTCTTCTGATGTTTGTATGTTTTCAGTTATGTTTGATGGTGTGTTTATGTAACGTATCAGAACTCTTAAGTTTGTCCCTATTTTTTCCTTGGCGATCTTTATAGTTTAATTTGAGCTTTATATTTAGGTCTTTAATCCACCCTGAGTTCATTTTTGTATATGGTGTGAGTTATGGGGGTCCTGTTGCATTCTTCTGCAAATGGATTTATAATTTTTCAAGAACCATTTGTCAAAAAGACTATCTCTTCTCCATTTAATATGTGTTGGCCCTTGGTTGAAGATCAACTGAGCATAAATGGATAAATTTACGTCTGGGATCTCAATTCTGTTCCACTGATCTGTGTGTCTTTCATTGTACCAGTACCAGGCTGTTTTGACTACTGTGACTGTGTAGTAAGTTTTGAGATCAGGAAGTGAGCGGTCTCCTACTTTGTTCTTTTGGGTAATGTTTTGCTTATCAAGGTCACTTTCCTTTCCATATAAAGTTAATGATTAGTTTTTCCATATCTTTAAAGAATGATATTGGAATCTCAATTGGGGTTGTATAATATCTATAGATTGCCTTGGATAGTGTTAACATTTTCACAAGGTTAAATCTCCCTATCCATGAGCATGGTATATTCTTTCCATTTTGTAGATCTCTTTTGATTTCTTTTAGTGGTGCTTTGGTGCTTTCTTTGTATAGGTTTTTTGTTACTTTGTTTAGATGTATTCCTAAGTATTTTTGTTAAGAAATCAAATGATGTATTGCATTAGGCAAATCTTTGGCACAAGACCTCTTTCTTTAAAGCAAAGCCTCAGTTTGAGGACTAAAGTGCACCTGAACAAAGTCAAGGTATTTTCAGTAATCTCATATGAATGTGAATGTTGGGCAGTGAACAAAGAAGACTGCAAAAGAGTTGATACTTTTGAGTTATGGTGTTGGAAGAGAATTTTAAAAGTGCCATGGACTGCCAAAAGAACAAACAAATCTGTGTTGGAAGAAGTATTGCCGGAATGCTGCTCCTTAGAAATCAGGACAACCAGACTTCATCTCTCATACTTCAGTCATATTATCAGGAGGAACCAGTCCCTGGAGAAGGACATCATGCCTGGCAAAGTAGAAGGTCATCGAAAAAGAAAAAGACCCCCCAAAAGATGGATTAGCACAGTGGTAGCAGCAATGGGTTTAAGAGTAGCAATAATTGTGATGTTAACACAGGCCCGAGTAGTGCTTCATTTTGTTGTGCATAAGGTTGCTATGGGTCAGTACCAACTCAAGGCACCTACAACAACAACAACCATTTCATATTTTGGGCAGCTATTGTAAATGGTTTTGCTTTCCTGATTTCCTTTTCAGAACTCTCTTTATTAGTGTAAAGGAATTCAAGTAATTTTTGGATCTTGATTTTGTACACTGCCACTTTGCTGAATCTTTCAATGAGTTCCAATATTTTTCTTGCTGAGTCTTTGGGATTTTCTACGTGTAGAATCATATCATCTGCAATTAGAGAGAGTTTTTAATCTTCTTTTATAATTTGGATGCTTCTAATTTCCCATTCTGTCTTATAGCTCTGGCTGTACTATTGAATAGGAGTGATGATAAAGAGAGTCCTCAGCTGGTTCTTGTTGGCAAGGGGCATGACTTCAGTTTCTCTCCATTGAAAGTGATGTTGGCTGTTGGTTTTGTTGGCTCTTAATATAAGCTGAGAAATTTCCTTTCTATTTCTATTTTATTGAGAGTTTTTTTTTTCTTGTTTATTTTTAACCAGAAATGGGTGGGTGTTGAATTTTATCAAGTACATTTTCTGAATCAATTGATATGATCTTGTGTTTTATTTCTCTTTGTTTTATTTATGTAGTGGATTACATTGATAGCTTTTCTAATATTGAACCATCTTTGCCTACCTAGTATAAATCCCACTTGGTCATGATGTGTTATATTTTTATGTGTTTTGGGATTCCATTGGCTAGGATTTTGTTGAGAATTTTTGCATCTATTTTCATGGGGAATATTGGTCTATAACTTTATTGTTTAGTGATGTCTTTGCCTGGTTGTGGTATCAGTGTTATGCTTGCTTCATAAAATGAAGTTGGGAGATTTTCTTCATTTTCTATATTTTCAAATCATTTGAGTAGAACTGGTATCTGCTCCTCTGTGAATGTTTTGTAGAATTCACCAATAAAGCCATCTGGACCCAGACTGTTGTTTTTCATTGGGTGTCTTTTAATGATTTGGTCAATTACTTCTTTTGTTATAGATGTTCAAGTTTTCTACTTCAGTCATTGTGAGCTTAGGTAAATCAGTTATTTCCAGAAATCTTTCCATTTCTTCTAGATTTTCAAATTTGTTGTTGTTGTTGTTGTTTTGTTCCATCGAGTCAGCTCCATAAAGGGTTTCTGTGGAGCAGCTGGTGAGTTTGAACCACCGATTTTTTTTTGCTAGCAATCTGATTGGAGTATAATTCTTCATAGTATTATATTATTATCCTTTACATTTCTGTTGGTTCAGTTGTGATTTCACCCATATCACATCTTATTCATGTTATTTGCATCTTCTGCTTCTTTTGTTTTGTTTCATTTGCTATGGTTGCCCATTTTATTGATCCTTTCAAAAACTAACTTGGATTTTTTATACTTTTTATTATTTTTCTGTTTTCTACTTCTTTTATTTTTGCTCTAACCATTATTTTTTCTTTTCTTTTAGTGACTATAGGCTTATTTTGCTGCTTTTTTCCTAATTTCTGGAGATGTTGGGTTAAGGTGTTGATTTTGGTTCTTTCTTCATTTTGGATGTGCATGTTTATTGCTATAAATTGCTATAAACCCTCTGTTTTTGCTGTATCCCAAAGGTTTTGGTATGTTGTATTTTTGTTCTCATTCAATTCTAAGAACTTTTATTTTCTTCTGTTATATAGGATAAGCACTGAGCTGCTAACCTCAAGGTCGGTGGTTCAAACTCACTATTCACTCCTCAAAAACCCTGTATAGGTTTCTATGAATCAGAACTGACTCGATGACACTTAACAACAACAACAAGCACGATCCAGTAGCTTTTAAATGGGGTGTTATTCGATTTTCATGTATCTGATTTTATTTTTCTGTGATCATCTTATTGTTGATTTCTGATTTTATAACTTTGCGATCTGAGAAGATGCTTTGTAGTTTTTTGATGTTTATAAATTTATTGAGATTTACTTCGTGGAGAATTTTCCATGTGCACTGGAACATGTATGTTGTGCTGTTATTGGATTGAATGCTCTGTACATGTCTGTGAGGCCAAGCATTGTGCTATTTAGTTCTTCTGTGTCTTTGTTGATTTTCTTTTTAGTTCTGTCCTTCATTGAAAATGTATTTGTACCTCCTACTACTATTGTAAATTTTTCTATTAATTTCTTCAGTTCTATTAGAGTTCATGAATTTTAGACTTCTTTCATTGGGAACATAGATATTTATTATGGTTATGGACTCTTGTTCACTTGCCCCTTATGTATGATAGAATGAATGTCTTTTGTTCCCTCTGCTCATTTTTGCCTTAAAGTCTACTTTATCAAAGATAAATATTGCCACTCCTCATTTTTGATTGCCATTAGCTTGATGCATTCTTTTTCCATCTTTTGTTTTTAGTCTTTTTTTGTGTGTATGTGTTTGCATGTAAGGTGTAGCTCTTTAGACAGCACATTGAAGGATCCTGTTTTCTTCTCAGTTCTGCTACTCTCTGTCTTTTGATTGGTGCATTTAATCCATTTACATTCAGTGTAATTATTGATAGGTATGACTTGATTGCTGTCTTTTGCTGTGTTGCTAGCTTTTTAGTTGCTCATAAATTTCTGCACTGAGTTCATTTTGTTTGTGGGTTTTCTTGTCATTTTCTTTCTTGTTGTTGTTTTAATGTTTACTAAATCTTTCTGATTTTCTTCTCTTTAATTTTGATGTGAGCATATATTAATTTTCTTTGAGGTTACCCTGTCATTTATTAATTTGTTCCTCTGTTTAAAACAGTCTGTTTTATCTCAAAATCTACCTGACTTCCTTGCTATTTGGAAATTTCTGTATCTATACTAATTCCATTTTTTGCTTTGTAAATTGACTTCATTATGAATTAATATCTCTGGTTCCCTATTTTCAGTCTTAAGTTTGTTTTATTTTGGAGATTTCTATATCTGAATTGAGTTCTTTTGGTTGTGTCATGTATGTTAATTTTAGCTTGTTGTCTGTTGTTGATTCTTAGTTCAAAGAGCATCCTTTATTATGTTTTGCAAATTTGGACTGATTATTAAAAATTCTTATAATTTTGTTTATCTAAAAATGTCCCAATTGTGTTTGAGGGACAGTTTTGATGGGTATATGATACTTGGTTGGAAATCTATTTTCTTTCAGAGATTTATATAATGTCTTGCCTGCTGAGGAATCAGATCTTAGTCTTTCTATTTCTCCTTTGTATGTAATTTTAAATCTTCCTGAGCTGCTTTCAGGATTTTTTCCAGTTTTTGTTTTGTAAATTTTGATTATGGCATGTCTTGGTGATTTTGATTTGGGGTCTATCCTGTTTGGGGTTTGTTCTGCTTCTTGAATGGTGTCTTATCGTTTCATCAACTCTGTGACAATTTTCTCCGTGGTTTTTATTGTCACTTCCTGTCTGGAATTTTGATCACCACTAAGCTATTCCTCTTCATGGTGTCCCACATAAATCTCAGACTCTTTTTTTAAAAAAAAATTTCAGATTATTCCTCTAGCTTCCTAGTTTTGAGAAATTTATCTTCAAGCTCACTAATTTGGATTCCATTGATTCAAGTCTGCTCTTTTGTCCTTTCAATGTTTTGCCCATTTCTGAGAACTTAGTATTAATATTCTGAATTTGTTTGTAGGCTTTGTGTTGCTTCAAAATTTACATTTATTTTGTCTGTTTGTTCTTGTAGTATTTTCATAAATTCTTCTAAAGTTTTTTTTTCTGTGTTTTCCTTGCTTTCCTCGTTCTTCTGTCAATCTATTAAAGGTACCTAAATATCAGTCTTTAGAATTCTTTTGCAGATAGTTCTATTACCTTTTCTTCTTCAGAAATGTTTTCTG